>NW_023270268.1:9281262-9591183 GCF_011800145.1 Mirounga leonina | reverse complement strand
GGTTCCACCCCCCGCTTAGCCACCGGAGTGACGTCCCTCAGCGGAACAGACTTTTAAAAGTTCCAATTTTGTGCCTCGTGGTTCTATCACTTACCAGAAGTGGCCGACGGAGGCCCCTCCCCTGCCGTCTATCCTCCCGAATATCGCCTCGGATTCACTTCTCCGCACGTCCTACCTTCCAGAAAGTGGTCACTTTTCTGATCAATTCTCTTACTCTTCTAATGCAGTCTGTCTCAGTCTCTTTGAAACAGGGGTGTACTTCAGCCTCACCTCTGTGTTCTAGGATTCTCTCAGTGGTGTCTTTGTCCTAAACAGCTGTCACTTGTGAGGGGAGCAAAGTCCGGAACAATCTGTATCACCATTTTAGTGACATCACTTGGTTTCCTGTAAATCTTACTGCTATTTGTTCCATTAAACCAAAAGCCCACCCATGAATCCCTTCAAAGCATTTTAACTTGGACTGAGAATTAGGATACTGTGAAACAGTGCCCATAGGATTCTTAGTAGCCCTGTTGGCTGGTTGAGAGAGGCAGTAAGGAGTCAGATGTCTGAAATTGAGATTAGAGAGGTTGCAGCTACTGGCTCGTGAAAGCATGGAATTCCAGGGCTGAGGCAGGATGAAGGACAAAATGCTAGAGGACGGGAACTTAGGGAAGTGAGAGATCAGGCATGGAAGGATTGTTTATGAGGTGATCTCGATGGCTACAGAGATTTTGTGTCCAGTGGAGTGTTCGAGCCAGAGCAGCTGAAGAAGTACAGGCAGATTTACCACCAAGCTAATGAAGCTTAAGTGTCGTTACAGAGGGGCAATTTTACACTCATAATTTTTTCTTCTTCTTAAAGTCTGTCCTCACCCCCAACTAGATAAGCTTCAGTTCTCATGGTATCTGGCCCCATTCCAGGTTTTGTGGGGTGAGCTGGAAATCACAAAAGTAATTATGGCAAGAGCAGTGTTAGTTAATAGTAATAATATTAATAACGTTAGTGTTAATATTGCGCTCAGGGGATAAGCAGGAGTGATTTAGTGGTTTGAGGGTGATAGCAATTGGGAGAGAGGAAGCAGGTGGTAGAGACTGTTGATCTGAGATTTAGTGAGCTGTAGCCTGCTGGCTGGCTGCTTGCTTTTACAAATAAAGTTTTGTTGGAACATAGACATGTCCATTCATTTATGCGCGTTTGGCTAGTTGTGTTGTATAATGGCACTGTCCATAGTTGAGATGCAGAGTGTATGGCCCATAAAGCCTGAAATATTTGCCATATGGCCCTTTGAGAAAAACGTTTGCCAACCTTTGGTCTAGAAGCAGCTGTATGGAACAAAACAACTCCACCCAGATACGTATAGAAAGAGGTGGGCAATTTGGGAGATTTTGCTGATGACTCTGTGTTCCAAATGTCACAATGGAAGGGGTTCAGGGGTTGAGAATGGGTAGGCTGTTGCCTTTGAAAGATGATGTGCAAAACTGTCTTTGTGTTTGGACTGCAGGAGATGGTGGATGAATGACTTGGGATCATGAGCTGCTTGCGGCAGCTGAAGTAGAGCTAGAGGGCATGATGACCCCACATGGTCTTAAGGCTGAGGGGGGATGTCAGGCGGCAAGGATGACAGGGTGAGGAAGGGTAGTGAATTCTAGGATTACAGACTTTGGGACCTCCTTGCTGGCCCCTGCTAGTGGAGGATAGAAAGGAGGGGAAGAGAGGTGGCTCCTGTGGCCTGTAGAACAGTCTGCTTCCCATCTCTGGAGATGAGCACCAGGTCTGGTTTTCTGTCATGCTCTGCTGCTTTCCAAACTCCTTGGCTACTAAATGTGTGGGTTGATTTTTCTGGGGCTGGGTAAAGACCCAGTGCATGTTTGCAAACCCAGAGCGTATTAAGATTCCTTAGAGTGTGGCCATGTGAAGAGTCATTGACAATGTGCCACTGCACGGCCTTGAATATATGTGGTTGGTTTGAATGAAGTCTTCTTGTTAATCTTTATTTTGGATTGGTTCTGGCTCAGTTACTGGTTTATATATTTATTACAATTCACACAAAATTAAATTCCCTCTTCTGAACATAGAGCTGTTTCTAACATTGATACTTTAAAAATCACCTCCATCTAAGTTGACTAGAAGATAGATGAAGAAGTGATTATTCTTGTTTTCAAGTGCCTCATAATGGCACTGTATTGGGCCAATGGCAGCTGTTTCATCCACAGACTGTGCACTAACAATGGGGAGAGACCTCGGGGTGCGGGGGGAAGGGTCTGCTCCGGCCACGCTCTCTTGTATCAGCGCTCTGATGGTACAAAGTGTGCGGAACAACAGGGACATCGATGATTCTGAGTTGAAAAATGAGAAGAGTCCTCCTCCAAATGGGAAGAGCTTTTCAGAAAAACGAAACCAACTAATTTTACTTATATATTCCTTTTTATGCCCGTATAAAGGCAATAGGTGAGAAACTCTGCATCAGAAGTCCCCAAGAGCACTTGCACAGAGTGCACAATGGAGTTCTAAGTGATAAAGCATGTGATGTAATGAGATTGGCAGCATTTTTTTTTCTTTCTTAGTGGTATATAAAATAATGTGTTTCTTCTGATCAGTAGCATCTTTGACTCAATGAAGTATGTCGCAGTATGGTGTCCGCTGCCCGGTAGGCCTGCCACAAAGCGCACTAACTCTGTTAAGCACAGTCACCGACATATCACGCATGTGCAATGGCATTACGTCATTCAGGTTTTTTGCTGAAACATTTTCATTTATAAATGAATCATTTAGGGAGAGAATTATAAAACAAAGGAAGACCTTTTGTTTACATTAGAAAAATATCAGAGTTATTAACATTTTAAAACTGGCTGCTGGCTTGTCCCTGTGCAATGACCTTTCAGTAATGGATATTAATTTCAGCTGAGTTTTATCAGCAGAGCTGTCAGAAAAATGTATTTACATGACACACTGCAGCAGCCAAAAAACTGTAGCACCTTGAAAGAGGCATTTAAAGAAATTATGTTTGTCTCCTTTGGTTTATGGTGTGTCAGAAATCAAAATACTCATTTCTTACTAGGTTTATTAAATTCCCAGAATTGAGACGAACCATGAGAGACGATGGACTCTGAAAAACAAACAGGGTTCTAGAGGGGAGGGGGGTGGGAGGATGGGTTAGCCTGGTGGTGGGTATTGAGGAGGGCACATTCTGCATGGAGCACTGGGTGTTATGCACAAACAATGAATCATGGAACACTTCATCTAAAACTGATGTTGTAATGTATGGGGATTAACATAAGAATAAAAAAATGAAAAAAAAAAAAAATTCCCAGAATTGGTGTTTACTTAAGAGACCAGAAAATCACTGAGCGTTGTTTGGGCTTTGAAAGTGTACTTGATAACTGTCGTAGATTCTTTTACTTTTATGACTAAGATTCAAAATAATGCTGTACAGTAGAGGTTGGCAAACATTTCCTGCAAAGGACCAGATAGCAAATATTGTAGGCCTGTAGGCCCTATGGTCTTTGTCATTACTACTCAGTACTGTTAATATAGCAAGAAAGCAGCCATCGAGAATCCAGAAATGGATGGACATGACCTTGTTTCAATAAAATTTTATTTCTAAAATTAGGTGGCCAGCCCGTTGGCCATGGTTTGCCAACTTCTGTTATACAGTAACTAACTCAAACTTCCTCAAAACTACTCTTAAATCTTTACAAGTCAACATATTTATAACATGTAGTTATTAAGAAATAACAGCAAAAAAAGAAATAACAGAAAATTACATATAAATTAATAAGTTAAGGAAGAGCCTGCTGCCATTATAGTAGTTATTAAGAAATAACAGCAAAAAAAGAAATAACAGAAAATTACATATAAATTAATAAGTTAAGGAAGAGCCTGCTGCCATTATAATAGTATGAAGGTATATGAAGAAAAGCAGAAATTTGTCCTAAGGGTTTAATCTAAAAATGGTAATAAATTTTATTGTGTCAATTAGCCTTTGTTAGATAATAAACCACGCCAAAGCTAAGTCACTTAAAATAAGTCTCATTTTCTCCCCATTCTGTGGGTTGGAAGCTTGGGCTGTGCTCCCTTGTATGCTTGGATCCTCAGTGGGGGCCTCTCCTCTTCGAGGGGGTTCCCTTGGCCTTCCTGACACGGCAGCCACATTCAAGAAGAACCTGCACAGAAGCTGCAAAGCCCCTTAGAAATCTCATGCCCCTTCCATCACATGCTGTTGGTTGAGGGAAATCGCTAAGCCACGCTGGTTCAAGAGGTGGGAAAAGAGGTTCCAACTCTTGTTAACAGGAGCTGCAAAGAATACATGGCCATCATTAATCTAGTTCAGTTACCTAGACATTTAGAACCAGAACTTGACACACACCACAACCGGGGCGTTGGGGTCGGTGACTTGGGGTCGGCGACTATTCTGTAAAAGAGCCAGGTAGTACATATTTTAGGCTTTGTGGCCACAGCCTCTATGGCGTACTCATTTCCACTCTTAGAGCTCCAAAACAACCGTAGACCATCATAAAGCAATGCACGTGACTGTTTCAATAAAAATTTATTTACAAAAACAGGGCATTTGACCCCCCGATCTAGTTCATTCAGTCTTTTAACAGATAGGTGTGTGCCAGGCCTGGTTCTAGTGTAAGGAATACAGCAATGAACAAAACTGATAAATATCTTTGCCTTCCTGAAACTTATGTTCTGGTGGAGAAAATAAAAATTAATGAAGAAGAGGTTTATGTTAGAGAACATTAGATGTTACGTGGTGATAAGTACTGAGGAAGAAATCAAAGGAAGAAGAGGATAGGACGTGTCTGGATGGGTGTGGGAAAGAAATCCTACCTTGGGTAGCCAAGGAAGGCCTCACTTTGAAGGTGATTGTTAAGTAAAAACGTGAAAGAAGTGAAGAAGCGAGTCCTGCAGGTAACTGGGGGTCGGCGGGCAGGTTGAACAAACAAGTGCAGAACCAAAGCAGGTGCGTGGCCAGCAGGTGGGAGGATAGCAGGGAGGCGGGCGTGGCTGCAGTGCAGGGAACACTGGCAAGAGCAGTAGGAAAAGTCAGCAGAACTGGTTGGTACATTCAGGGTGCACAGGCCCATTATTTTTGTCAAAAGCTATTGAAAGCTTTAAAATCATCTGGAAACTTGTGGCTAGACCGAAGTTCAGGTTTTGTTGTTGTTGTTGTTTTTTAAGGCTATTATTTATTTGAGAGCGAGAGAGTGTTGTTGTTGTTGTTTTTTAAGGCTACTATTTATTTGAGAGCGAGAGCGTGCACGAGCGAGTGAGTGAGCAGAAAGGGCAGAAGGAGAGGGAGAAGCTGATTCCTGCTGAGCAGGGAGCCTGATGCGGGGCTCGATCCCAGGACTCTGGAATCATGACCTGAGCCGAAGGCAGACGCTTAACTGACTGAGCCACCCAGGCGCCCCTGCAGTTCAGTTTTAATGGAGCACTAGGTAATTGGTTGGTAGCCTACCTACCTACCTACCTTGGCTAACTTGTAAAGATCAGACCAGTGTTTTAGGTGAAGCTAATGATAATCCGGATTGCAAAAATCCTGCAGTGACTCAGCAGCTACCTGGGGCTGGCATCTCTTATTGGCTGTCACCTTGAGAGATTACTATGTGAATGGCTCTGGCATTGGAAAGCCCTTTTTTGCACAAAGCAGCACACTTCACCTTTGAAAAATTCTATTTGTTAGGAAGGATTTCTTTATATTGAGCTGAAACTGGCTTCTCTGTTGTTTCTACCCTACTTGATCCTGGCTTCCCCCTTTGGAGCTACTTAGACAACATTTTGTTATTTCAGTTCCCTGCAGGGGTAATAAAGCACCTTGCCCTATTACGTGAGCAAGTAGAGTTTAGATTACAGTGATATCACAGTTTGTGTTTTATAATATCTTACTGTTTAAGATGCCAGAAATATGCTCTTGATTTTTTTTTCAGCTCTTAAGAGACCTCTTTCTTTCTTTCCTACCCTGTGTAGCTATTTATAGTACCCCTTGTTAACATATCTCTCAAAATGCATGGTGTTCCTTGATTTCAACATTCATTTTACTTCATCCATTATTGAGAATGTATTCAGTTATACCAATTTATTCTAGATGGTATTTATTTTCAAGTTCTACTGGCTGTTGTCAGATTACAAACCACCCCATAAATCAGTGAATTAAAACAAAAAAACTATTATTTTGACTCTTGTGTCTGGAGGTTGGCTGGGGCTCACTCTAGGCTAAGCTGTGAAAACTTAACATGAACAGATTGCCTAAGTAGGATCAACTCTAATGGACCCTGATGAAGTTGGGGTCTTCTACAGTTCTGTTTAGTTCTGGACGCAGTCCAGCTGATCCCTCAATGAATTCATGGCCATGATCAATGCTGCAAAAATAAGCATGTTTATCTTTCAGGACACAAAGGTCCCAGTGTGACTCCCTGACTGCTGAGGACCTAATTTCCTCAGTGGCCCAAGCATTTCACCTCAGTTTTCTGAACCTCCATCTTTCTAAATGCTCTGTTGTATCTAACAGCAGTTTCTGTGCCCTCATGCCTAGCAATCCCATGATGTGGGAGGAAAGACTGGTTTTAAGGATTGATATGTTAAAGTTTCTCAAGATGGTTCTAGGAAATATTTGATTCTTCTGTATTTAGTGAAATTTTAGTTGTTTAAAGTGTAGTTTTAAAAATTGAGATCAAATTTATATGCCACAAAATTCAACATTTAAAAATTCCTAATTTGGTGGTTTTAGTGTAGTCATAAGGTGTATAACTGTATCCACTGTCTAATTCCAGAACAGTGTCATGACTTCAAAAAATCCCCAAAATCAAAAACCAAAACAAACCCCATGTTCCCCTTCCAATCATCCAATCATTTCCATTTACTTCTTCCCCAGCCCCTGGAAACCACCAGTCTACTTTCTATCTCTATGGATTTGCTTATTCTGGACATTTCATATAAATGGAATCATACAATATGTGGTCTTTGTGTTTGACTTCTTTCACTTAATATACAAATTTTAATGTTTAAAAAGGCACAAATTTTAGTTTAAAATATTGTTAACTTGTGTATGTTTAAATAACATTTATTTTCATCACATATTTGAATTTTTCTTCTTACTATCTTGATATCACTAAAACTTTGCATTAACAAATTGCCCCATTTGCTCCAAAAGTATTTAAACATGTCTACATAAATCTGAAGTAAATTCCTATGTGAGGGATAGGTTTAATTCAGTAGCTTTTCTCTGTTAGAAATTATTCTCATTTTAAATGAGTGAGATAGCATTGTATGAGTGTGAAGAGTGCTCTCAAAAAAAGTTGAACTTTAGGGCGCCTGGGTGGCTCAGTCAGTTAAGCGACTGCCTTCAGCTCAGGTCATGATCCCAGGGTCCTGGGATCGAGCCCCGCATCGGGCTCCCTGCTCGGTGGGAAGCCTGCTTCTCCCTCTCCCACTCCCTCTGCTTGTGTTCCCTCTCTCACTGTATCTCTCTCTGTCAAATAAATAAATAAAATATTTAAAAAAAAAGTTGAACTTTAACTGGGCACAGAATGGGCATTGCTCAAATTGCCATGAAATTATTCATTAGGACAATGTTACCAAACTTAAGAGTAGTAAAATGTGGGTGCCAGATGGGCTTTTCTTTTCTCAAAGATGCTTTGACAACTCTTTTCTGTTAAGCTAATATTTGGAAAGACAGACTTGTAATGAAACTTGGAAACAACAAAGATCCCAACTTAAATCTTAAGATATATCTTTTTCTTCGACTAGAACACACCATAGCCTTAGTTTTCAAAGCTGCATGTGAGGATGAGATAAAACTAAGTCTCTAGAGGGGCATCTGGGTGGCTCAGTTGAGCCTCAGACTCTTGATTCCAGCACGGGTCATGATCTCAGGGTCCAGGGATCCAGCCCATGTCAGGTTGCACTCAGCACAGAGTCTGCTTGTCCCTCTCCCTCTGCTCCTCTCCCCACTCACTCACTCTCTCTCTAAAATAAATAAACTCTTAAAAAAACCTAAGTATCTGGGAAATCTTTAATTGAGCTCAATCTATATAGGATAGTATTTTCTTTTAGTGGAATCCTGAGGTATGTCACAAGGTTCTCTTTCAGCTTATGTTGAGACAAAGTATATCTCTTCTTATCTTGCTACTCATACTAACCAACAGTTTACTATACTTAATCAGTGGAAAAGTCAGTATTCTCCCCTTTCCCCCATTTCCTTGGTTTCCTACTTATAAAGTGGCTGTAGTAATATTTATCTAGGTACTCTGCAGGTGAATGAATTGTTAGAGACTTTTGAAACCCCTCAGGAAAGACGCTATAGTTAACAAAACATTCCCTAACAGGAAAGCTATAAAATGAATTCTTTATATGTAAATGTCCATATCTATAAATTTCCAATGATAAATTCAAGCATACAGTTAGACCTAGGTTCTAACAGAAAACTATAAAAAATACTGATCTGTGAAGGCAGGATTATGGGGAGTGGTTTCAAGATATAGGAGTTAATAAGGCAAACTCAAGCTTGGACTCTCGGTCTTTGCTTCTTGAGGGCATGTCTGCCTATGAGCTGTGGCTAGTCTTCTGTCTTACCATGTTATTTATATGTCCCACTCTCAGAGGGAGTACATTATTTGAGTTTTTCTTACATGAAATGAAAAATCTAGAGATCTGAAATTCCATCATCCTATTCTGTCCTCACAGTGGGACCATGAAATTGGTTTTCTCATTGATAAAGTAGAGCTTAAGTCTTCTTTGCAGGGTTGGGAAGATTTAAATGAGATCATGTTTGTAAAGCACTTGACAAAATAATGGAGTCCCAACAAATAGTAGCTGTTATTACTACTACTATTTTGGTGTTGTGCTTGGTTAATAACTACTTGCTAGATGAATTGCAGATTTGACTTTTTTTTTAGGACCTTCTGAAAGTTTCTGGATAAAGTAGCAGGGAAAGAAAAACCCACTTACTTTTGCTTCCACATCTCAAGTCCACGTAAAACAGAAGCCCAACTTCATCTTCAGTGAAAAAAAAAAAAATCTGCCAAACTTCAAGCCGAAACCTTTGTGGTATACCTGCCAAATACCGTGAATTCTGTACAAAGATGAGCAGTATACACCTCCTTTAGACTCTGAACAAGGTGTATATTTGCTCCAAATAAGTGCCACAACCCTGAAAGACATATCTAGTTAAGTCCTTGATTGGAATGACAAGATGCAGGTCAGCCAGGTGGTGGTGTCCCTAAAAGGATAACTGTTCAGAACCACAGGGGCATTAAGGAACCTATGGGAAGTAGAGGGCTGCAGGGGAGACCGTGCTCATGTACCATCTCTGAACTTGCCTTCCAGCTGAAGGCAGCAACCTCGGGAAATGTGTTAAGGAGGGACTTTGGCAGGAATTAATGTCTGAATTGGCATAGTCGTGGCCACACTGGTCTCTTGAATGTTAAAGAGATACATATGGAAGCTGCACACTGATTCTATTCATGCTGGCCACAGTGCTGGCCCTGGCCCTGTCCCTCTCCATATTTCTTGAGCAGGTGCCTGTTCTTTTTCAGAGCTGAGTAACCATTAGGAAGGAACCATCCATAAAAACCGGAGGAAGGAAACTTATGTGAAAAGGAGAGAAAGGACGAAAATTTCAAGAGAAACAGAAGAAGAATCCACATTTTCTAAGTTTGAGAGATGTAAACAGGCTCACTCTAGATGAAGGAGCTCTAGGAGAGATGCAGGAGCTCAGAGACGATATGAGACAGAAAGGGAAATGAACAGCAAACTGGGAGAGCTTGGGAAGAAATGGAAGAAGGGAACTTTATATTGTGACATTAGAAATTACCTGTCACAGACGTGAAAGCCACACCAAAAGCTGCAAAAAACCAAGTCAGCACAACTGAATGTATCATCAGGGGGCAAATAGACTTCAGGAAGTCACACAACAACACAAAAGAAAACAGTGATTTAAAAATACAAATAGAAACAATGAGCAATATCCTTGGCAAAGAAGACAACATAATAAGGATGATTGGTGCTCTTAAAAAAGAGGCCTGAGCAAATTGAACAGATAAATACTTTAAAACAGTAGAAAATGCTCCATAAATAAGTAAATGTGTAGATTAAAAAGCATGTCATATCCTAGAAAAAATGATACAAAGTGACCCATTCTGGTGGCAGTATTAACCATCAAGAACAGAGAAAAGGTTATTGTGTGTCTTTTTTTTAGATGACTATCCTAATGGTGTGAAGTGATAGCTCATATGGTTTTGACATGCATTTCCCTAATGGCTAATGATGTTGAACATCCTTTCATGGGCTTATTGACTATTCTTTGGCAAAATGTCTATGAGGATTGTCCATTTTATTATTGAATTGTAGGAATTCTTTTGTTTTAAATTTTAGAATTTCAGAGGCGCCTGGGTGGCTCAGTTGGTTAAGTGCCTGCCTTCGGCTAAGGTCATGATCCCATGGTCCTGGGATCGAGCCCCACGTCAGCTACCTGCTCAGTGGGGAGTCTGCTTCTCCCTCTCCCTCTGTCCCTCTCCCCGCTGCTTGTGTGATCTCTCTCTCTCTCTCAAATAAATAAATAAAATCTTAGAAAAATAAATTTTAAGATTTCAAATGTTTTAATTGCATTGCTGCCTACTAGGGGTTTCAGAGGTGGTTTGTCCGGGACTCACCTTGGGAACAGGAGAATATTGGAGTAGAAGATAAGAGAATTCTCTAACCCTCAGGGGGCAAATCTTATATTGCTCCCTACACTAACTTTATGCTATTTTTAGGAGCAAGAATGGAATCATTAACATAGCATAGAGCTCCTATTCCATCTACTTCATCTCAAGCCATGTTTCCCTCTGCTGTCTGTGCTTTGGCCTCATTTACCATATCTCATGCTTCTTTCTACCCCTTGCCTTTTCCGCCTTCCCGTGTACCATTTCCTATCCTTCTTCTCTCATTACTGCCTTCAGAGCTCAGTTCAAACCCCATTTCCTCAAGGAATCTTTCCCTGATACCCCATTTTCTCCTCTGTTGTGCTTTTCACAGCTTTAATTAAAATACGAATTAGGCAGTTAATTGCTCAATGTCCCAGTCCTCTGCTAGAAGGAAATCCCCATGAAGTCCAGTACCTGCCTGTTCCATTCACAATGGACTCCCCTGCATAGTTCGTGGGGCATGGAGGTTGCTCAGTAAATATGTGCTCACTGATTGAATGATAGTGGATCACCCGGCGTGGTGCTCATATTCCATTTCTAGAATAAGTGCTTCAAGTCTCTGCACTCTGATCACGAGCTCAGCCACAGAATGCCCCAACCATATGTGTTGTCCAACTGCCGACCTCATCTGTAGTGATGTGCTTTGTATCTTCCCTCCACGCATATTTACATAAGACGTTGTGCACCGGATTCTCTTAAGGCCACTAAACTGAATAAAATTTGAGCTGCTGACTGATTTTTCTTCAGTTCTCACCTAGTTTCTCACCTTTGGGATCCAGCTGGCTGATCTCCCAGGGGCAGATCCTGTCACTTTGGAGGACGCTGAAAGTCACTGCCAGAGGCTGAGACCATAATCTTGAACTTAGCAGAGCAATTTTGGGGAGCTAAAAACTTAGAAGCAGTGATCTCATTTTTGCATCTTTTCTTGTATTTGATTTTAAAATAAGGAAAACTAGGTGTTAGCTAGATGGAACCGTCCACTTACCTTTCAGGTTTCTTTGAAATAGAAGGACCTGTGCACCATTACTCCCCTTCCCAAGAATGTCCTCACCAGCCCTCAGGTAGGCTTTTTAATGTCAGAAATACTCAGAAATATCAAAGCCATATTATCACGTATCAAAGTTTTTTCCAGTGAAAGGAAAAAAGACATTTAACAGGCTTTTTGATTAAATCAGATTGAAAACATGTTAAATAGGAGGGAGGGACATATAATAGAAGGTGTGAATCTATAGGCCTCCTCTAAATATTTCAAAGAGCTACTGAAAGGTTTTTGAAACACTCTTCAAAAAAAAAAAAGATATAAACCCATTATTAGGGAAGAATTTGAGAAGTTAGCATACAAGTAAAAGAGGGTTACATGGTATGGCAATTGAAATAGCTGGGTTTGAATCCTGAGTCTACAACTTATCTGTGACATGCTTTGGGTCCTAATATCTAGGAGAATGGTACCTATTTCATACATTTGTTTTGAGGATTAAAGGATAATATATGTAAAACTTTCATGTATAATTAATAAAATTAGCATAAGTATTTAAGAGTACTAAAAATAGCTAAGTGGTCCTCACATGGGACTAATAAGCAGATCATTGGAATGAGAGAAGTGAAGCCCAAGATAAGTTGTTTGATTTTAAGACAGTGTCAACCATTTTAAATGAGTTAAACTTGACCTCTTCAAGCCAACTGTTAACCAAAATAAAGAGACATATTGATAATAATACGTTAATAATAGGAGACCTGAACACTCCACTCTTAGCAGTAGACAGATCATCTAAGCAGAAAATCAACGAAGAAACAAGAGCTTTGAATGACACACTGGACCAGATGGACCTCATAGATATATACAGAACATTCCACTCTAAAACAACAGAATACTCATTCTTCTCGAGCGAACATGGAACTTTCTCTAGAATAGACCACATACTGGGTCACAAATCAGGTCTCAACCGATACTGAAAGATTGAGATTATTCCCTGCATATTCTCAGACCACAATACTTTGAAACTCAATCACAAGAAAAAATTTGGAAGAAATTCAAACACTTGGAAGCTAAAAGACCATCCTGCTTAAGAATGTTTGGGTCATCACTGATATGAGGAATTCTTAATCTCAGGAAACAAACTGAGGGTTGCTGGAGTGGGGGGTGGGTGGGAGGGATGGGGTGACTGGGTGATAGACACTGGGGAGGGTATGTGCTCTGGTAAGCACGGTGAATTGTACAAGACTGTTGAATCTCAGATCTGTACCTCTGAAACAAATAATGCAATATATGTTAAGAAAGAAAAAAAAGAAGAAGATAGCAGGAGGGGAAGAATGAAGGGGGAGAAATCGGAGGGGTAGACGAACCATGAGAGACGATGGACTCTGAAAAACAAACTGAGGGTTCTGGGGGGGGGGTGGGAGGATGGGTTAGCCTGGTGATGGGTATTAAAGAGGGCACGTTCTGCATGGAGCACTGTGTGTTATGCACAAACAATGAATCATGGAACACTACATCAAAAACTAATGATGTATGGTGATTAACATAACAATAAAAAAAAAAAAAAAAAGAATGTTTGAGTCAACTAGGAAATCAAAGAGGAACTTAAACAATTCATGGAAACCAATGAGAATGAAAACACATCTGTCCAAAACCTATGGGATACTGCAAAGACGGTCCTAAGGGGGAAATACATAGCCATCCAAGCCTCACTTAAAAAAAAAAAAAAAAAGAAAAAGAAAAATCCTGAATTTACCAACTAACAGTACACCTTAAAGAACTGGAGAAAAAACAACAAATGATGCCTAAGCCACGCACGAGAAGAGAAATAATTAAGATTAG
The DNA here is from genome assembly GCF_011800145.1 of Mirounga leonina. NCBI lineage: Eukaryota > Metazoa > Chordata > Mammalia > Carnivora > Phocidae > Mirounga > Mirounga leonina. The sequence continues at coordinate 9,577,695 of NW_023270268.1, read as the reverse complement.
AGCAGAGATCAATGAATTAGAAACCAGAAATACAGTAGAGCAGATCAATGAAGCTAGATGCTGGTTCTTTGAAAGAATAAGATTGATAAACCACTGACCAGACTTACCCAAAAGAAAAGAGAAAGGACCCAAATTAATAAAATTATGAATGAAAGGGGAGAGATCACGACTAGCACCAAAGAAATAGAAACAATTATCAGAAATTATTATCAACAACTATATGCCAATAAATTAAGCAACCTGGAAGAAATGGATGACTTCCTGGAAACCTATAAACTGCCAAGACTGAAACAGGAAGAAATTGACAACCTGAATAGGCCAATAACCAATAACGAGATTGAAGCAGTGATCAAAAACCTCCCAAAAAACAAGAGTCCAGTACCTGATGGATTCCCTGGGGAATTCTACCAAACATTCAAAGAAGAAATAATACCTATTCTACTGAAGCTGTTTCAAAAAATAGAAATGGAAGGAAAACTTTCAGACTCATTCTATGAGGCCAGCATTACCTTGATCCCCAAACCAGGCAAAGACCCCATCAAAAAGGAAAACTTCAGACCAATATCCCTGATGAATATGGATGCCGAAATTCTCAACAAAATCCTAGCTAATAGAATCCAACAGTACATTAAAAGGATTATCCATTATGACCAGGTGCGATTTATCCCTGGGATACAAGGATGGTTCAACATTCACAGATCAATCAATGTGATAGAACACATTAATAAGAGGAGGGAGAAGAACCATATGGTCCTCTCAATTGATGCAGAAAAAGCATTTGACAAAATATAGCATCCTTTCCTGATTAAAACTCTTCAGAGTGTAGGGATAGAGGGAACAGTCCTCAATTTCGTAAAAGCCATCTATGAAAAGCCCACATCGAGTATCATTCTCAGTGGGGAAAAGCTGAGAGCCTTTCCCTTAAGGTCAGGAACACAACAAGGATGCCCACTGTCACCACTATTGTTTGACCACTTCAAATAGTTTATAATGCAGTGTACTGGAAGATCCCCAAATATGATCTCTGAGCCATTGTTCTTTTTTTATAATTAGATATTTATTTGTGAGATTCTTTCTCTTTCCTTCTTTCTGAGATATAATTGACATATAACAGAGTGTATGTTTAAGGTGTATAAATGTGTTGATTTAGTACACATATAGTGCAGAGTTATATCACAGAATTACCTTTTTTTGTGGTGAGAACATTTAAGTTCTACTCTTCTAGCATCTTTCAAGTATACAGTACAGGATTGTTAGCCGTAATCAACATGCTGTACATTAGATTCCCAGACCTTATTCATCTTAGTTTATAGTTTATACTCAGTCATCATTCTTAAGAAGTTAAGAGATAAATGGGGGTGCTAAGATTGTAGGATGGAAAGTATCTCATTTACAAAAAGAGGAATGGAGGGATTTCAGAACTCTAGATAAGTCCCGTCTTAACAAAATAATGATGCTGTTAGTTTGTGATAATTGAAAAAAGGAGGGTTGATCAGGGAATTCCTGAGACCATATTTAAGAGGCACTAATGGCGATGTGATCTAGGAGATGGAAATCATGAACTCTTAGATGTTACAGTTAGAAAGACTGAACATTTGGAAGGAGGACTGTGTTAAGTTGGGTAATGGTAGCTTGTGGAGAAAAGGAACGAAAATTTCAGTTGATGAATACAAAAGAAGTTTATCAGTTGTGTAAATAGTAGAATATGTGACCTTCCTGGTCAGTGGGTGGCTTTCTTCCTTGTGGTGCCCATCTCCTTCCATTTCATGTCTCCATTATTCCCCTGGGTCTTAGTGTCCTCCACATCCAGCAGGCAGAAGAGTAAAATAGTGGAGAGGGCACACCTGCTTCTTAAGAACCCCAGCTAGAGGTGAAAATACTTGCAAATCATTTATCTGATAAGGGATTAATTTCCAGAATATATAAAGAATGCCTACAACTCAACAACAGATCCCCAAACAACCTAATTCAAAAATGGGCAAAGGACTTGAATAGACCTTTCTCAAAAGAAGACCTACAAGTAGCCAGTAAGCACACGAAAAGATGCACAATATTATTTGTTATTAGGGAAATTCAAATCAAAACCATAATGAGATACTACTTCACACCTATTAGGATGATAATTAGTTGTGTTTTTTTTTTTTTTTAAAAAGGGAAATGTTGATAAGAATATGGAGAAATCGGAACCCTCATGCATTGCTGATGGCAATGTAAAACGGTGCAGCTGCTGTGGAAAACAGCCTGGTGATTCCTCAAAAAGTTAAACACAGAATTATCACATGATCTAGCAATCCTGCTCTGAGGTGTATGCCCCAAAGAATTGAAAACAAGGACTCAAGCAGATACTTAAACACAAATGTTCATTGCAGCATTATTCACAACAGCCAAAGGGTAGAAACTACCCATGTGCTCATCAACAGATGAATGGATGACAAAATGTGGTGTATACAACAAAATATATGTACATTGGAATATTATTCAGTCATAAAAAGGAATAAAAATCTGATATATACGACAACATGGATGAACTTTGTGAACATTACCCCAAATGAAAGAAGCCAGACGCAAAAGGACAAATAATAATATTATTTCACTTACGTGAGGCACCTAGAATAGACAAATTCATAGAGTCAGTAGAATAGCAGTTCCCAGGGCCTGGGAGGAGGGGAATGGGGAGTTACTGTTTAATGGGTCCGAAATCTGTCTGGGATGATGAAAATAGTCTGGATACAGTGGCATCGGTTACCCAACATTGTGAATGTATTTAATGCCACTGAATTGAACACTTTGGGGTTAAAATGGCAAATTTTATGTTACGTATATTTTACCACAACTGAGAAAGAAACCCAGCTGGGAAGGACACACGCCCCTTGGCTCACAGTCCCTGGCAAGAACTGGTACCACGGACACGTCAGGTCGCAGAGAGTTTGGGTGGCGGCGTACCAGACTGAGCAGCCACTTCTCAGTGATGATCACACAGTTTGGAAAGAAGAGCATGAACATCACAAGAGATCAAGTTTTAAACGGTTTTTTAGTATATGTGTATTTTGCGAGATGGCAAATCCAGTTTAGAAGCAACTTCTTGAAACTGTAGGATCGAAAGATCCTGAAAATTTCTTATCAAATATGAACCAAGTAACAGAAATATTAAAGTTCCCAGTTTACTAATTTTAGTGTAGGAAATGTTTAAAATGAATAAAATGTTTCTTATATTAGTGTGTGTCCTGTGTCCTATTAAGGCATTCATGAATTTACTTTGCTTCTCCTGTCCCTGTTTTCTGTACATGTTCATATATACTTTAAACTCAAATTCTTTACCACCGTCCATTTCAGGAGGGTCACACTTGATGACATCCCAGCCTTGGGGCTTCAGATGTCTCCTCGGTGTGAGGAAGAATGTTGAGTTTACTTCTGGGTGAAACATTAAAGAAACATTGCAGATAAAATGAGAGGCTGCTTAGCATAAGGCATCCATGATGGTGAGGCAGTTCTGGAATGGAATGGATGGAAGCCATTTGTCGTCATAAGGAGTGGCAGAAGATGCTAGGCTGTTGGCTTGTAGGCCAGATGAGCTCCCAGTGTGGTCTTCAGATCGGTGTCCACCTCTGCTGTGAAACTTGAGGAGGTTCATGCCTCGAGTTGCTCCAAAAGGCAGGACCTCAAGCCCTAGTGAAGTTTCCAGGGCAGCCACATCCTGTTCAACATAAGACAGATCTTTCCAGCAATTTGAAAACTGAAGTGTGGAGAGGTCAGACTTTGGGCGAAGTGAGTGCCGCAAGTCTGGAAGGGAGACCAGATGGAGAAGCAATTCTGGGACTAGTGGGAAGCTGGCTTATGGCAGCTAGAGCTTAAGTGCTCGAGATTCTGTGATTCTCTCCTATACTTGCCAATGTTTGCAAACATTCCTGCAGTCTCCAAGATGAAAAGCAGAGGAGGAGTTAATGTAATGAAAGGAAGCGATTAAGATGTAAATTGTTTTCTCCCTAAGTGCTTTCACAATGTGCTGAAACATACATTCACTTTTATTCCCTTCTGTCTAGGCTGCAAACACTCAGAAACTAAAGATGGAAATGTGGAATCAAGCAGGTTATCCCCATATAAAGAGAGACCGCAAACATCTGGCTCTTTCCTTTTTTCCTTTAAAGGATATAATCAGTGTTGCACGGTGTCTCTAATGCCTGCTCTTTTACATCCTTAGTTTCTGAGGAAGAAAAATCTAACGTGGGGCAACAATTAGAGCAGCACTGCGCTGGCATATTCCGCAAACAGTAGGCCATTTAAACTGAGGACAGTTATTAATGGGATTAGAACAGTAATAAAACTTTATAGAGGAGTTTAATAACTCATTTACAGACCATGAAACAAAGCTAATAGTCAACCTTCATGGGTGAAGTGTTCTATTTGTCCTATGGTCCACTGCTTTGACTTTTAGTCAAATGTCAAGAGATTACTTAGATTTCAAACATCAGTATGTGCATCTTATTGTTAAAGCAGGTAGAATTTGGCACGCTTAAAAAATGAGTCCCCAGAGAGCAATGATCTAGCATTAACATTTTTAATAAAATGTAAGGTATATGCTCTGTCCATCTACAGATATATAAATGAGGGACTGGCAAACAATAAAATGATCTTCTGTCTATATAAGCACCAAACTTCGGATTTAATCTAGTCTTTTTCTCTAGGTGTCTCTTGGACATTAGCTATAAATGGCTGAATAAATAAGTCCATTTATCTCCCATTATGTTAACAACTTCTACCCTTCTGGAGTCTGTCTGGGCATTATAGGAGGTTGTCCTTATCTCCTAACTAACAGCTGTCTTTCACTGCCCCATGCCCAGGAAATCTCCTTTCCTTTGGAGACGGTTATCTGATTTGGATTTTGTTGCCTTCCATTTCACTCAATAACCTTTTTTTGAATCACAGTGTCTAGAGAGTTGGGATATTCCTAAAAGTCACTTATTCAAACCCCTCATTGTGCAAATGACGAATGCGAGACCAACAAGGTGCAGAAACTTGCCTTGGGGATGGAAGCCCCCTTGGGAAAGTAGCTAGGATGACCCCATCATTCAGAGGTTCTAAACTCAAGCCCCCTTCACTCCCTAGCCTCCAGCAAGGGCTGGCTCACCTCTGTCTCCAGAACACCAAGTATTTGAGGCAAGGTTCTTGATATCAGCCATTCGGTATTCTTTTCTGCTGTCCTTTGGAACCAACATTTTGCTTTAGTTCTGTTTGCTGTCAGTGAAATGGACTGGAACAATGCCCTCTGTCTTTGAGGCTAATACTACTGATGATTTGAGGTTCCTCCTTTATAGACATGGTTCAGCATCTTCTCCCTTGATGTCCCTAGTGACCAGTGGCATGCATTTTCTTTCTTTTTGAGACATGGCCAGTGTTTAGAAAAGGCATCTCTGCCTAGAGAATAAAGACACGCATTCTTTAATCCTGGGTTTCCACCAACTACGCTCTGCTGCTGGAAATGGATTCACTCTAGCGCTCTGACAATAAAGACAAAAGAAAGGATAATTGTTTGGGCATGGGTCTATTTTATGAAATTGAAAAAGTAAACAGATTGGTGGCATGACCATTCATTCAGTGCTCAGTCCTCCTAATCATATCTTGACAGAATGGCCAGTCCAAAGGATTTTACTAAGATAGCCTAATCAGGTATTTGATATTGGATAAAGGGATGTTCATTTAGATTTTTCTGGTACATCAGGCACATCATTTTTGCTCAATAAATATTTATTGAATGAATGAATGAACAAATGAACTTGAAAAATTACGGTAAAGATAATCGCATATGGTATTTGCTTGTGAGTCCATCAGATGAGGAGAGAGCAGTTCCAATAATAATAATAATAATAATAATAATAATAATAATAATAGCAACAACAATAGTAATAAGAAGTGGGATCCCAAATGGCATTTGTTTTTCAAAGACACAGCCAGCTAGCATTGAACACTGTTAATGGGGTTTGCTTCTGAGTCTGGTTCTCTACCAGGCAAGGTGGATATTTCTTAAGGAAAACCAGCCCCCCAAATCCAGAGAGCCCACAGAAGAGGCTGTCAGAAAGGCAGCATGGAAATAGAAACCTGGTTTTGACCTTGTGGGTTATTTTACTTTAAAGGTGACGTGTCTGAGATACGTTGTTTATGATGTTGTAGACTCATATATTGCTGAGGAGCAAAAATGTGTGTATGTATAAATGAAAATCTTTCACAAGCCCCATCTCAACTGCATTAGCAAAACCCAAATTAAAAAAAAAAAAAACTTTTCTCCCAAACATGAACTGTCCAGTTAAATGTGTCTAATTCTTTCCTGGTTGAAGATAGCCTGATTGCAAGTCTATTTATAGTCTGTTCAAAATCCATCTCTCTCTCCTCCCTAAAGCAGAGACTGGATCTATAGCAGTGCTTTGTGTGTCCTTGTGGGGGCAGGGGGAAGGCAGGGGCTCTGTGGCTACCCTTATGATGAGATGCAAATGAAATAAATTTTTTTTAACTAATTTTATTTATTTTAATGGTATGAAATACCTTTTAGTTTTTAACCAAATATGTTTCATTATTCTTGAAAATAAGATTTAGCATTTTATGAGAGAGCAGTTTGCAGATTTGGTTTGGTTTATTTTTTCTTAATTAGTAGACTTTTTTTTAAAGAGCAGTTTTAGGGGTGCCTGTGTGGCGAGTCGGTTAAGCATCAGACTCTTGGTTTCGGCTCAGGTCATGATCTCAGAGTCCTGAGATCAAGCTCCACATTGGGCTCTGTGCTCAGCGCAGAGTCTGCTTGAGAGTTTCTTTCCCTCTCCCTCTGCTCCTCGCATTCATGCTTTCTCACTCTCTCTCTCTCCAATAAGTAAATAAATCTTAAAAAAAAAAAAAGCTGTTTAGGTTTTACAGAGAAGTTGAATAGAAAGTACAGAGAGATCCCCTTCCTCCAACCCCCGGCACAGATTCCCCTCTTGTAAAACACTAATGTTAATACTTGTTATAATTGGTGAACCAGTATTGATACATTATTAATTATATAGATTCATAGTTTACTTTAGGGTTCACTCTTTGTAATGTATAATTCAATGGATTTTGCCAAGTGCACGTTGTCTTGTCTCCACCATTGCAGTATCATATAGAATGGTTCCACTGCCCTAAAAATCTCCTGTGTTCCATGTATTATTCATCCTTCTCTCTGTCCCACTCCAACCCCCGATCTTTTTTAATGTCTCTATAGTTTTACCTTTCCTAGATGTCCTATATTTGGAATCATACAGTATGTACCCTTTTCATACTGGCTTCTTTCACCCACAATATGGATTTAAGACATTTCTCTATGTCTTTTTGTGGCTTGATAGCTCATTTCTTTTTATTGCTGAATAATATTCCATTGTATTTGCCATATATATTCCATCGGATTATCACAGTTTGTGTATCCACTTGAAAGACATCTTGGTTGCTTTCAAGTTTTAGCAATTATGAATAAAGCTGCTGTAAACATCTGTGTGCAGATTCCTGTGTGGACTTAAGTTTTTCGGCTCATATGAGTTAATACCAAAGGGCACAGTCACTGCACTGTATGGCAAGCCTACGTTTAGTTTTATAAGAAAGCACCAACTGTCTTCCAAGGTTGCTGTGCCATTTTGCATTCCCCCCCAGCAGTGAACGAAGAGTTCGTGTTTCTCCTCATCCTCACCAGCATTTGGTTGTCAGTGTTTTGAATTCCCACCATTCTAGTAAGTTTATGGTGGTAATTTGTTTAATTTGCAGTTCCCTAACACCATGTGATGTGGGGCATCTTTCATATGCTTATTTGCCATCTGTGTATCTTCTTTGAGGAAGTATGTGTTCAGGTCTTTTGCCCGGTTTTTTAATTGGATTGTTTGTTTTCTTATTGTTGAGCTTTAAGGATTCTTTGTATATTTTGGCTGTAGGTCCTTTTTCAGATATGTGTTTTGTAAATATTTGTTCCCACTCTGTGGCCTGTTTTTTTTTTTTTAAAGATTTTATTTATTTATTTGACAGAGACAAAGCGAGAGAAGGAACACAAGCAGGGGGAGTGGGAGAGGGAGAAGCAGGTCCCCCGCTGAGCAGGGAGCCCAATGTGGGGCTCGATCCCAGGACCCTGGGATCATGACCTGAGCCGAAGGCAGATGCTTAACGACTGAGCCACCCAGGCGCCCCTGTGGCCTGTCTTTTTATTTTCTTCTGGTTTAGTTAATTTTGATACTTGGTTTTAATCGTTGTTATAGCTGAAAAATGAGCCTCATAACAGTGCATAGATCTGTGTGGAGAACATGCACCATTGACGCTGCTTCCTAAATTATACTTATTTCAAGACAATAAACCGGTTATGCAAAGATTTGTTAATAATTTATTTAGCAAAATATCATTTTCCCAGAACATTGCCTATTCTTATAAACTAATTGGAACATTTTGCATTCTTATATAGATTCAAGACCTACTGAGATTTCCTTGGAAAGCATTTAAATGGGTGTGAAAATAGCTTTAAATTTTTTTGGTCATAATTTTATTTAGTTTTTATTGAGCTTTAACAGGCAGTAATAAAGTAGACTAATTTTAAGCAGACAACTTAATGAATTTTTACATATATATGAACATATGTAAAACATATGTAAAACCAACATCTAAATCCAGAGTAAGAATATTTTTACTATAACAGAAAGTTCCTTCAAATTCATTTCCAGTCCATGCTTTACCCAGAGCTAATCAGTATTCTGATTTCTAGAACCAATGATTAGTTTGTCTGTTCTTGAACTTCATATAAATGAAATACAAAATAGATTCACTTGGCTACTTTCTTTTTTTTTTTTTAATGTTTTATTTATTTATTCATGAGAGTCAGAGAGAGAGAGAGAGAGGCAGAGGCAGAGGGAGAAGCAGACTCCCCACCTAGCAGGGAGCCTGATGCGGGACTCGATCCAGGACCCTGGGATCATGACCTGAGCCGAAGGCAGACGCTTAACCATCTGAGCCACCCAGGCGCCCCCACTTGGCTACTTTCATAGCATAATTTCTGTGAAAGTCATCCGCATTGTTCCTTTTTACAAGTGTTTTTTAATTTAAAAAATTGCTATATAGTATCCCATTTATGACTATATTGCAGTTTCTCTTTTCCTATTGGTGGGCCTTTGGCTTGTTTTCACTTCATCGCTATTTTTTTTAGGATTTTATCTATTTGTCAGAGAGAGAGCATGAGTGAGCACAAGCAGGGGGAGCGGCCGGCAGAGGGAGAAGCAGGCCTCCCGCTGAGCAGGGAGCCTGATACAGGACTCGATCCCAGGACCCTGGGATCATGACCTGAGCCCAAGGCAGACACTTAACCTACTGAACCACCCAGACATCCCTCCCTTTATGGCTATTATGAATAATGCTGCTGTTAATATTCTTGTACACATGTTTTGTGGCCATATCCCCTCTTTTGTTTTGATACATACAGAACCACACACACATGTGTGCACACACATACACGTATACATACACCTACAAGTGGGATTGCTGAGTCTTAGGGAAGATGTATATTAGTCTTCAGTAGATTTTGCCAAACAGTTTTCTAAAGTGTTGTGCGGATTTGATTTGCATGCCAACTGGCCATATAAGAGAATTACAGTTGCTCTACATATTTGGTATTCATCCTTTTAATCTTAGTCTTTTTGTTGCCATGTAAGTAGTATTTTATTATGTTTTTATTTATTTATTTATTTATTTTTTAAAGATTTTATTTATTTATTTGACAGAGAGATAGAGAGCACAAGTAGGCAGAGAGAGAGGGAGAAGCAGACTCTCCACCGAGCAGGGAGCCTGACGCGGGGCTTGATCCCAGGACCCCGGGATCATGACCTGAGCCGAAGGCAGCCACCCAACCGACTGAGCCACCCAGGCACCCCTTTATTATGTTTTTAATTTGTAACATTTTCATATGTTGATTGACCATTTGGATATCCTCTTTTGTGCCTGTGCATATCTTTCACTCATTTCTAAAATTGGCTTTTTTGGTATCTAATTAATTTATAGGATTCTTTATGTATTCTAGATAAGATTCCTTAGTTGGATATGTATTTTGCAAATACTGTCTTCAATTCTGTAGTGTGCTTTGTACTCCTCAATGGCAAACTTTATGAGCAGATGTTCCTAATTTAATGAAATCTTATATTTTTTACAGTTAATGTTTTACTGTGCCTTGTTTTAGAAATTTTGCCAAAGTCACGAAGATATTCTCCTGTGCTTTTTTTCTAGAAGCTTTATCATTTACCTTTCATACATAGATCTATGAAACATCTCAAATTAATTTTTGTGTATGGTATGATATAATAGCCATGGCTCATTTTTTTTTAAATCTCCTGCACTGTGTATTTAAAGGCTTTTTCTCTTTGATTTTCCTTATGTTACAGATTTGAGATTTTTAGGGAACAGTCTCACTACAGTACTTTTAGCCACCCAATCAGATAATGCTGGAAACTTTATCAAATATCTTTTTTTTTAAATGCTCTCTATAGTAGTTAATGTTTCACTGAGTGTTTCAACTTCTTCACCTTGCAAGAATGGGTGAAGTGTGTGTTAAGGAATGGAGTGTGCCTGTGTGTGTGTGTGTGTGTGTGTGTGTAAGCAGCTGCTGGGTAGCATCCCAACAAGTTGTTTGTTATCACAGAATCTCCACAAATACCTTTTTGTAAAGAAAGAAACTACATAAATCATCTTCAAGCTTAGCAGCTCTTCTAACATCTTAGCCATACGATAAGCAGTGAAGCCATGTGTTTTGCTGATCATTCTGCATCTCATTACAAAATGTTGTAAAGATTTGCCTGTTGTCAAGATCTTGTTTTTCCAAAACTCACCACATTAGTGGCCTAGTGTTTGGGAGTGGGCACTCTTAACCTGGGTTACCTGGGTTCGAGTCCTTGGCTGTGCAACTGACAAGCCACTATGACCTTGGGCAGGTCTTACCTATCTGTGCCTCAGTGGCCTCACCTGTGACAGTAGGTTTAAAAACCAAATCCAGCATAGGGGATTGTTGCAAATGTTACACGAGAATGAATGTAAAGAAGTCAGAAGCACAAAGTTCATATTCCATAAATATTTTATATGCATATAGTCATGTACATATGGGTATTTATTTAATTTTGTTATTTTTCCTCTAACACATTGTGTATTTCTGCCATTCAGTAACCCTACTGCAGCAGTTTGCCAGTGAATGATGCTAGAAACAAATTTTACTTACAGAGTTATCTTTCTAACCTTACCCTGAGAATAATTTTATAAAAAATTGATATCAAAGCAGATATTCTATAAGTGATTTCACTTACACAAGTTTTAATAAAAACATCTCTAGTAAATAAATTACTGGCTGACAAGAATATATCATTTCCAGCACATCTTTTCTTCAGTGACTCATAGAAAAAGTAATTATGTGACTATTTTTTGGTAGGAACAGAATCTCTTAATAGTATGACTGGAATCAATTTGAAATAGCTATATTGTGATCCAACCTCTCATAATATATAATTTGTTCTAATACTGGCTGCTTTAAGTTTTCAGCAATATTTTAAAAATATTGCCAACAATATTTATTGATAAAGATTAAATTTCAGGTTCTGTTTTTTTGGTTGGATATTATTTCAGCCATTTTTACCATGAGAAGAAAATTGTTGCCCCAATGGTTTGTGCTTTTTCTGACTTTTATTGTACAGTGTGAAACCTCATAGGGGCTTCTGTATATTTATCATTAAGTTTCATAAAATGTTGAGAGGTATTAGAATCACATGAAATAGAGAGATTTATTTTTCTATTTGGGTGCTTAGTTTTACATTTTCTTGCTAATTTTGACAGATTCCTATTTCTAGCTAAAGTGTCAAGACAAAATACATAGCAAATTCATTGTAACAGTAGTTGTCATAATTTCAATTTTTAAAGCTGCTTTTCAGATCTGATTAGCTTGTCATTGTTTTTAACATCATGATGTGGTGGAGGAAAACTGTAGGGAGCAGAATCGCTCTGAATCTTTGTGTACTTGTGTTATTAGTATTACCTTCAATTCCACTTTTTTGTTGTTGCAGCAATCATTATAAGGTACTCACCTACTTTTTAATTTGTTAATTATTAAATTAATTTAGTCAAAATGAGATAGTACAATTGGTACATCCATTTAACCAGAGGTACATGAGCTGCTATGATGTCCCAGTGTGGTGAAATTTTATAAAACCCATGGCCCACTCTGCCTCTCTGAGTCTTGCTGCCCCCAGCCTTTTGTCTGGATACCCAAGTACCCCTGGCTTTGTGCAGAAGAATGATATGTGCATTGAAAAGACCAGCTGTTGGTGGGCTTTCTTGTTTGTTTGGTAAAAATAATTATAACAAGTTCTAATATTTTTTTTAAACACACTCCAGTGGGTTACTTTGGAGACCCCTGGTGAAAAATAAGAAAACCCTTGCTTCAGTGCTAGAGAACAGGGAAATGATTCATTAATGAAGGAGTTAAGGGTTGGAACGCAAGAAAAGAGATTTGAGAGAAAATATTAACAGAGAAGGTGATGCAAAATTGGTGGAAAGGTAAAGAAAAATCGTAAAAGATTCCAAACAGGTGAAGAAAAAAGTAGAAGAAAAAGCAGCAGCAAGAAAAAAAAAATTTGACTATAAGCCAGGATTTCTGCAATTCTCTTGCTTCTTGCCTCAAGATTGGAAAAGCAAAGTACATGAGTCATTGTCAGCTTCCACTCTTTTCCCTACAGTGTATACTCTATCCACACTTAGGAAACCCACCTAACCATGCTCTCAGCTGCTTTGGATTGCTGGAATAATTGTCTCCAGGGCCATGAGTGGGAAGAAGTACCTTCTCTTTGGCTTCTGCTTCCGTTTCTTTGTCCTGGAGGCCTGAGCTTCTCTTCTGGCTTCCTCCCTCCACATAAATGAATGTTAGTGCCAGCAGGGTAGGATGAAGGAACTATAATGTAGATAAAAAGTGTTAATGTACTCTGTAGTCTAATTTTTAAGATGATTGCATTCATGTATGTACGGCTTATGTGAGACAGGCATTTCTAGTTTGTTTTTTCTTGCTATCCAGACAGTTAAAAGAATAACACTGCAGAAAATACATTTGACAAAAGATAACACCTACTTATAATTTTGAAACTATTGACTTACTAAGATTGGAAGGGAATTACCTTCATTTGATAAAGAATATGTCCAAAAAAAAAAAAAAAAAGGTCATATTCAATATTGGAACATCGGAATATTGGCAGTTTCACCCTGAGATTGGAACAAATAAAAAATGTCCACCATCACTGCATTTAAACACTGTATTGAAAGTCCTGTCCAAAGCAATAGGTATATAAAAAAAAGATGCATAAGAATTAGAAAGAAAGAAATAAAACTACCATTATTTTCAGATGACATGAATGTGAACCTGGAAAATTCAAAAGAATCAATGCACTACTGAATTAACATGCAGATTTATCAAGGTCACCAGTTATAAGGTCACTATAAAATATCAATATAAGATTGATAAAAAAAAAACTCCAGGTTTCATCTAACAATAAACAAAAAAATTGAAGAATGATTCCATTTATAGTAGTATCCCAAAAATCAAATACTTAAGGAATAAATCTAATGGAAAAAACTTATGTATTCAAACTTACAAAACATTGAGAGAGATGTACAAGGGTGTTGATAGCATATTTGTAAAACAAAACACTGGAGACTCTTCAAATGCCCATCAACATGAGAATGTTTAAATACACCGTGATGTAGTCACAAAGGTTAGTGCCACCTAGCAATACTCTACCGTTACTGTCATATGCGTGGATTGCGTGAACATAACGTGTGATTCTAATTATACAAAATACAAAGCCAGCAGCGAATTCTTGATGTTAGAAGTCAGGGTAGTAAATGACTTTGGGCAGGGATATAATGTCTGGAGGGGGTGCAAGAGGAATCTAGGTGCTGGTGATGTTCTCTTTCTTTAGTTGTGGGCTCTTTACATGTGTTCAGTTTGGGGAAAATTCACCTAACTGTATACTTAGGATATTTATACTTTTTTTATATGTCTACTGCACATCAGTAAAAAGGTTTTCTTTCTTTTTTTTTTAATTATTTTTTTAATTCTTATGTTAATCCCCATGCATTACATCATTAGTTTTAGATGTAGTGTTCCATGATTCATTGTTTGTGCATAACACACAGTGCTCCATGCAGAATGTGCCCTCCTCAATACCCATCACCAGGCCAACCCATCCTCCCACCCCCTCCCCTCTAGAACCCTCAGTTTGTTTTTCAGAGTCCATCGTCTCTCATGGTTCGTCTAACCCTCCGATTTCCCCCCCTTCATTCTTCCCCTCCTACTCCCTTCTTCTTCTTCTTTTTTTTTTTCTTAACATATATTGCATTATTTGTTTCAGAGGTACAGATCTGAGATTCAACAGTCTTGCACAATTCACAGCGCTTACCAGAGCACATACCCTCCCCAGTGTCTATCACCCAGTCACCCCATCCCGCCCACCACACCCCCCACTCCAGCAACCCTCAGTTTCTTTCCTGCGATTAAGAATTCCTCATATCAGTGAGGTCATATGATACATGTCTTTCTCTGTTTGACTTATTTCACTCAACATAATACCCTCCACTTCCACCACGTCGTTGCAAATGGCAAGATCTCATTCCTTTTGATGGCTGCATAATATTCCATTGTATATATATACTACTTCTTCTTTATCCATTCATCTGTTGATGGACATCTTGGCTCTTTCCACAGTTTGGCTATTGTGGACATTGCTGCTATAAACATCGGGGTGCACGTACCCTTTTGGATCCCTACTTTTGTATCTTTGGGGTAAATACCCAGTAGTGCAATTGCTGGATCATAGGGTAGCTCTATTTTCAACTTTTTGGGGAACCTCCATACAGTTTTCCAGAGTGGCTGCACCAGCTTGCATTTCCACGAACAGTGTAGGAGGGTTCCCCTTTCTCCGCATCCCCGCCAACATCTGTCGTTTCCTGACCTGTTAATTTTAGCCATTCTGACTGGTGTGAGGTGGTATCTCATTGAGGTTTTGATTTGGATTTCCCTGATGCCGAGCGATGTTGAGAGCTTTTTCATGTGTCTGTTGGCCTTTGAATGTCTTCTTTGGAAAAATGTCTGTTCATGTCTTCTGCCCATTTCTTGATTGGATTCTTTGTTCTTTGGGTGTTGAGTTTGATGAGTTCTTTATAGATTTTGGATACTAGCCCTTTATCTGATATGTCATTTGCAAATATCTTCTCCCATTCTGTCGGTTGTCTTTTGGTTTTGTTGACTGTTTCCTTTGCTTTGCAAAAGCTTTTTATCTTGATGAAGTCCCAATAGTTCATTTTTGCCCTTGCTTCCCTTGCCTTTGGCGATGTTTCTAGGAAGAAGTTGCTGCGGCTGAGGTCAAAGAGGTTGCTGCCTGTGTTCTCCTTTAGGATTTTGATGGACTCCTGTCTCACATTGAGGTCTTTCAACCATTTGGAGTCTGTTTTTGTGTGTGGTGTAAGGAAATGGTCCAGTTTCATTCTTCTGCATGTGGCTGTCCAATTTTCCCAACACCATTTGTTGAAGAGACTGTCTTTTTTCCATGGGACATTCTTTCCTGCTTTGTCAAAGATGAGTTGACCATAGAGTTGAGGGTCCATTTCTGGGCTCTCTATTCTGTTCCATTGATCTATGTGTCTGTTTTTGTGCCACTACCATACTGTCTTGATGATGACAGCTTTGTAATAGAGCTGGAAGTCCGGAATTGTGATGCCGCCAGCTTTGCTCTTCTTTTTCAACATTCCTCTGGCTATGCGGGGTCTTTTCTGGTTCCATACACATTTTAGGATTATTTGTTCCATTTCTTTGAAAAAAGTGGATGGTATTTTGATGGGGATTGCATGGAATGTGTAGATTGCTCTAGGTAGCATTGACATCTTCACAATATTTGTTCTTCCAATCCATGAGCATGGAATGTTTTTCCATTCTTTGTGTCTTCCTCAATTTCTTTCATGAGTATTTTGGAGTTTTCTGAGTACAGATCCTTTGCCTCTGGTTAGATTTATTCCTAGGTATCTTAGTTTTGGGTGCAGTTGTAAATGGGATCGACTCCTTAATTTCTCTTTCTTCTGTCTTGTTGGTGTATAGGAATGCCACTGACTTCTGTGCATTGATTTTATATCCTGCCACTTGACTGAATTCCTGTATGAGTTCTAGCAGTTTTGGGGTGGAGTCTTTGGGGTTTTCCACATAAAGTATCATATCATCTGCAAAGAGTGAGAGTTTGACTTCTTCTTTGCCGATTTGGATGCCTTTGATTTCTTTTTGTTGTCTGATTGCTGTGGCTAGGACTTCCAATACTATGTTGAATAGCAGTGGTGATAGTGGACATCCCTGCCGTGTTCCTGACCTTAGGGGGAAAGCTCTCAGTTTGCTGTAGGTTTTTCATAGATGGCTTTTATGATATTGAGGTATGTACCCTCTATCCCTATACTCTGAAGAGTTTTGATCAAGAAAGGATGCTGTACTTTGTCAAAAGCTTTTTCTGCATCTATTGAGAGGATCATATGATTCTTGTTCTTTCTTTTGTTAATGTATTGTGTCACATTGATTGATTTGCGGATGTTGAACCAACCTTGCAGCCCAGGGATAAATCCCACTTGGTCGTGGTGAATAATCCTTTTAATGTACTGTTGGATCCTATTGGCTAGTATTTTGGTGAGAATTTTTGCATCCATGTTCATCAGGGATATTGGTCTGTAATTCTCCTTTTTGATGGGGTCTTTGTCTGGTTTTGGGATCAAGGTATTGCTGGCCTCAGAAAATGAGTTTGGAAGTTTTCCTTCCATTTCTACTTTTTGGAACAGTTTCAGAAGAAGAGGTATTAATTCTTCTTGAAATGTTTGGTAGAATTCCCCTGGGAAGCCATCTGGCCCTGGGCTTTTGTTTGTTGGGAGATTTTTGATGACTGCTTCAATTTCCTTAGTGGTTATAGGTCTGTTCAGGTTTTCTATTTCTTCCTGGTTCAGTTTTGGTAGTTGATACATCTCTAGGAATGCATCCTTTTCTTCCAGGTTATCTAATTTGCTGGCATAGAGTTGCTCATAATATGTTCTTATAATTGTTTGTATTTCTTTGGTGTTGGTTGTGATCTCTCCTCTTTCATTCATGATTTTATTGATTTGGGTCATTTCTCTTTTCTGCTTGATAAGTCTGGCCAAGGGTTTATCAATCTTGTTAATTCTTTCAAAGAACCAGTTCCTAGTTTCGTTGATCTGTTCTACTGTTCTTTTGATTTCTATTTCATTGATTTCTGCTCTGATCTTTATGATTTCTCTTCTCCTGCTGGGTTTAGGCTTTATTTGCTGTTCTTTCTCCAGCTCCTTTAGGTGTAGGGTTAGGTTGTGTACTTGAGACCTTTCTTGTTTCTTGAGAAAGGCTTGTATTGCTATATACTTTCCTCTTAGGACTGCCTTTGCTGCATCCCAAAGATTTTGAACAGTTGTGTTTTCATTTTCATTGGTTTCCATGTATTTTTTTAATTCTTCTTTAATTTCCTGGTTGACCCACTCATTCTTCAGTAGGATGCTCTTTAGCCTCCATGTATTTGCATTCTTTCCAACTTTCCTCTTGTGATTGAGTTCTAGTTTCAAAGCATTGTGGTCTGAAAATAGGGAAAGATCCCAACCTTTTGGTACCGGTTGAGACCTGATTTATGACCTAGGATGTGATCTATTCTGGAGAATGTTCCATGGGCACTAGAGAAGAATGTGTATTCTGGTGCTTTGGGATGGAATGTTCTGAATATGTCTGTGAAGTCCATTTGGTCCAGTGTGTCATTTAAAGTCTTTATTTCCTTGTTGATCTTTTGCTTAGACGATCTGTCCATTTCAGTGAGGGGGATGTTAAAGTCCCCCACTATTACTGTATTGTTGTCGATGTGTTTCTTTGCTTTTGTTATTAATTGCCTTATATAATTGGCTGCTCCCATGTTACGGGCATAGATATTTACAATTGTTAGATCTTCTTGTTGGATAGATCCTTTAAGTATGATATAGTGTCCTTCCTCATCTCTTATTACAGTCTTTGGTTTAAAATCTAATTTGTCTGATATAAGGATTGCCACCCCAGCTTTCTTTTGGTGTCCATTAGCATGGTAAGTGGCTTTCCACCCCCTCACTTTCAATCTGGGGGTGTCTTTGGTTCTAAAATGAGTCTCTTGCAGACAGCATATCGATGGGTCTTGTTTTTTAATCCAGTCTTTTAGCCTGTGTCTTTTGATTGGGGCATTTAGCCCATTTACATTCAGGGTAACTATTGAAAGATAGGAATTTAGTGCCATTGTATTGCCTGTAAGGTGACTGTTACCGTATATGTCTGTGTTCCTTTCTGGTCTGTGTTGCTTTTAGGGTCTCTCTTTGCTTTGAGGACCTCTTTCAAGATTTCTTGTAGGGCTGGTTTTGTGTTTGCAAATTCCTTTAGTTTTTGTTTGTCCTGGAAGGTTTTTATCTCTCCTTCAATTTTCAATGACAGCCTAGCTGGATAGAGTATTCTTGGCTGCATATTTTTCTCATTTAGTGCTCTGAATATATCCTGCCAGTCCTTTCTCGCCTGCCAGGTCTCTGTGAATAGGTCTGTTGCCAAGCTCATGTTTGTACCATTGTAGGTTACATATCTCTTCTCCCGAGCTGCTTTCAGGATTTTCTCTTTGTCTCTGAGACCCGTAAGTTTTACTATTAGATGTCGGGGCATTGAGCTATTTTTATTGATTTTGAGAGGGGTTCTCTGTGCTTCCTGGATTTTGATGCCTGTTTCCTTCCCCAAATTAGGGAAGTTCTCTGCTATAATTTGCTCCATTATACCTTCTGGCCCTCTCTCTCTTTCTTCTTCTTCTGGGATCCCAATTATTCTAATATTGTTTCGTCTTATGGTATCGCTTATCTCTTGAATTCTGCCCTCGTGATCCAGTAGTTGTTTATCTCTCTTTTTCTCAGCTTCTTTATTTTCCATCATTTGGTCTTCTGTAGCACTGATTCTCTCTTCTGCCTCATTTATCCTAGCAGTTAGTGCCCCCATATTTGATTGCACCTCATTAATAGCCTTTTTGATTTCGACTTGGTTGGATTTTAGTTCTTTTACTTCTCCAGAAAGGGTTTCTCTAATAACTTCCATATTTTTTTCAAGCCCAGCTAGTATCCTTAAAGTGATGACTCTGAACTCTAGATCTGACATTGTACTAATGTCTGTATTGAGTAGGTCCCTGGCAGTTGGTACTACCTCTTGTTCTTTTTGTTGAGGTGATTTTTTCCGTCTTGTCATTTTGTGCAGAAGAGAATAGATTAATGAGAGAACAAAACGCTAGCAGAGTAACAACATCCCCAGAAAATATACTCTAAACAAATCAGAAAAGACCTGAAGTAGTGGGAAAAGAAAGGGAAAGAGAGAAAAAAGAAAAAGAAAAAAAAGAAAAAGATAAAGATAAAAACAAAAACAAACAAAACAACAAAAAAAACTAGAATGTGATCAAATATGATCAGGCTGGTATATAGATCAGTGCCACACACTAGATTTTGGGTGTATTTTGGTCTGTTAGAAGAAAGTGCCTCCCAAAATTTTAAAGAAAGAAAAACTTATATATGTACAAAAATAAGGGTTGATATGATGAAGGGATGGAATATGACTGTAAAGATGGAAATTATAAAAAATTTTATAAAAGGAATTGATAAGTTGTTTGAAAAAAGAAAGAAGAGGATTTAAAAAAAAGAAAGGAAAAAAAAGGGAGAGAATGTGATCAGGCAGGGGAGTAGAAAAAACTATATACTAGAGATATAGGGTATATTTTGATGTGTTAGAAGAAACTCTCTCAAAATTTTCAAGAGAGAACAACATATATATATGCCAAAAATACGGGTAACTACTATGAAGCGATAGAATATGACTCTAAAAATGAAAAATAAAAATGTTTTTTAAAAAAGGGATTGATAAGATGTTGGTTGAAAAAGGGAAAAAGATAAATTCAAAAAAAGAAAAAAGAAAAAAGACAGTTAAAAAAAATTAACTTTGAAAGACTAAAGAATCATGGTAAAAAAGCCATGAATTCTATGTGCAGTAGTCCCCTGGCGCTGGAGTTCTGCCGTTCTCATTGATCGGTAAACTTGTTCTTGGCTGGCTGTTCTCGCTGATCTTCTGTGGGAGGGGCCCATTGCCATGGTTCCCAAATGTCTTTGCTGGAGGCGGAATTGCCCCGCTCTTGCCCCCTCCTGTCTAAGTAATCTGCTCGGGTTTGCTCTCGGGAGCTTTTGTTCCCTGCGAGCTTTCTGTACAGCTTTGGAGGCGGAGAGTTAAAATGGCGGTCTCCCAATCTCCGCCCTGGATGAGCCGAGAACTCGGGGCCCCGCTCCTCAGTGAGCCCCCAGAGAAAAGCCATCAGTCACTCCCGTCTCCCCCGTCTCTGGCCGCACTCCGTGCTCACCCGGCCTGTGACCGCGCATTTCTATCTCTGGCACCTGACCCTGGGTGGAGTCTCCAAACCCAGCAGATCCCTGCGGTGCACTCCCACGCGGCTCCTCCCGGGGGAGGAAGGTGAGTCTCCCCGGATCTGCTGCTTGTTGGGGCCCGACTGTGCTGCGGATCACGGTTTAGGGCAACCCCGAGCTGAGAGCCCGCGCCTGGGCTCCGCCTCTGCAGCTGGCTTCCCTGCTCCGTTACCTGGGAGCTCTGCCACACTCAGGCACCCCCGGTCTTTCTGTGACCCCGAGGGTCCTGAGACCACACTGTCCCGGAGGGTTCCACCCCCCGCTTAGCCACCAGAGTGACGTCCCTCAGCGGAGCAGACTTTTAAAAGTTCCGATTTTGTGCTCTGCGGCTCTATCACTTGCCAGAAGCAGCCGAGGGAGGCCCCTCCCCCGCCGTCTATCCTCCTGAATATCGCCTCGGATTCACTTCTCCGCACGTCCTACCTTCCAGAAAGTGGTCGCTTTTCTGATGAGACAGTTGTTGCTCTTATTTTCTTCGATCTCCTGTTGAGTTTGTAGGTGTTCAGAATGGTTTGATCCCTATCCAGCTGAATTCCTGAGAGGAGACGAAATCCAGGTCTCCTACTCCTCCGCCATCTTGCTCCGCCCCGGTAAAAAGGTTTTCTAAAAGAGCCTAGTACTTCTTACAGACGCAGATAGTGGCCTAACATTGGGTATATGGGTGCCTTAGGTTCAGGCCAGTCAGATTCGATTGTCATTTGGCACTACTACATGATAGCTGTGCGACCTCGTGCATCCTGCCTGTGCATGTGTGAGCTACTTCGTCATCTGTGAGGTGGGGATCATGTCATTGTTATTTAGTTACATTGAGAATTTTTTAAAAGATTTTATTTATTTATTTGACAGAGAGACAGCGAGAGAGGGAACACAAGCAGGGGGAGTGGGAGAGGGAGAAGCAGGCTTCCCGCTGAGCAGGGAGCCCGATGTGGGGCTCGATCCCAGGACCCTGGGATCATGACCTGAGATGAAGGCAGACGCTTAACGACTAAGCCACCCAGGCGCCCCTAGTTATAATGAGAATTTAATAGGACATGTAGATGTCATTGAGAAGAATGCTCATTTTCTTCCCTTTAAGGGACACTCTATATTATATACACATAATATATCTGTGATTGAAAGCCACAACTCAGTGAATTTTAAATTACAATTCATGATTACATTCAAAATGATCTATCTACAAACGAAACTTTAAATATTTTACAGTTTACATTTATAACTCAAGTTTAACTATACATTTATGTGGCTATGTTCAAATATAGAGCAAAGTTCATGGAAACTTTAATACAGTGAGAGTATGGCCATTTATTTTTTCCCTTTAAAAGCTATGTATAATAAAATGTATCATTAGTTACATTTAGGTTGTTACAGATGATAGGTTGGGATCTAATAATGATTTTTCTCCCTTTGCAGGTTGTCAGATTTAATCAGGAGGTAATCAGACATTGATGGAAAATTAAATTCAAAGTTATGCTCTACATTTCCATATTTGCCTACATCAGTCTGAAGACCTGAGCCATTTTATAGTCCCAAATAATGGAAGTGGCTTTTACTTCCACCCACTTAGTCATTCACATATTCATTTATTTAAATGTTTGATGAGAACTGATTCCTGCCACTGTTCCAGGCACTGGAATAAAACAAAGGCTTTTATCTTAACAGTGATTCTTTATGGTCTCTCTCCCCCAGAATACAATCTGCATGTCAAATATATGTTAGGTCATGACGTGACCAATAAGGGGGGGTAGGACATGTGACATTGGGGTGGTGCACAGGATGACTGAGGAAGGCCTGTCTTTTAAGATGGCATTTGAGCAGAGATGTGAAGGAAGAGTTATACCAGTGTGTGTTGGGGGAGGGAGGAGGACATGCATTTTCTACCTGACCATCTTGAATATACCCTAGTTTGTTTGTTTGTTTTTATTAACATATAATGTATTATTTGTTTCAGGGGTACAGGTCTGTGATTCATCAGTCTTACACAATACACAGCGCTCCTCACAACACATACCCTCCCCATTGTCCATTACCCAGCCACTCCATCCCTCCTACCCCCTACCACTCCAGCAACCCTCAGTTTGTTTCCTGAGATTAAGAGTCTCTTACGGTTTGTCTCCCTCGCTGGTTTCATCTTTCCTTCCCTTCCCCTATGATTCTCTGCCTTGTTTCTCAAATTCCACATATCAGTGAGATCATATGATAATTGTCTTTCTCTGACTGACTTATTTCGCTTAGCATAATACCTTCTAGTTCCATTCACGTTGTTGCAAATGGCAAGATTTCATTTTTTTGATGGCTGCATGATTTTCCATTGTATATATATACCACATCTTCTTTATCCATTCATCTGTTGATGGACATCTGGGCTCTTTCCATAGTTTGGCTATTGTGGAATTGCTGCTATAAATATTGGGGTGCATGTACCCCTTTAGATCACTACAGTTGTATCTTTGGGGTAAATACCCAGTAGTGAAATTGCTCGGTTGTAGTATACCCTATTCATAATTCAAAATCAAATCACCCAATCGGTTTTTTTTTTTTTTTTTTTAGTGTTGGAATTTAAGAAACAAAGAAAAAGAGAAAAAAACACAGACTTACAGAGATAAGCTGGTGGTTGCCAGAGGGGTGGTGGGTAGGAGGATGAGTGAAATAGATGAGGATGAAGAGTACACTTATGGTGATGAGCGCTGAGTGATGGACAGAATTTTGAATTACTATATTGTACACCTGAAACTAATATAACACTGTGTGTTAATTATATTTCCAATTTAAAAAAACACCCCAAATAAAAATTTTACAAATCTTTCTATGGAGTTTTTTTTGTTGTTTCCTGTTTTGTTTGTTTTGTTTTATATTTTTGGACACAACCAAAATGGCCTTTACTGTTGCTGAAATCAAAACACTGATTTGAATGACTAATTCTGACTGTTGAAGTTCTGGAACTCAGTGTTTCTAGTTCTAGCTTCTCTTTTCGGGGCCTTGCTTTTGTTGTTGTTGGTGGCGGTGGTGGTGATAACATTTTTTAAAATTTATTTTTAATTGAAGGATAGTGGCAATATTAGCTTCAGGTGTACAACTTAGAGATTCAGTATTTCTATACATTTTGAAGTGCCCGACAAGGTAAGTGTTGTCACCTTCTGTCACCATACGAAGTTGTTACAATGTTGTTGACTATATTCCCTGTGCTATACTTTTCACCCCCCGGACTTATTTATTTTATAAATGGAAGTTTGTACCTCTTAATCCCCTTCACCTATTTGGCCCATCTCTCCACCCCTAGCCTCTTTGGCAACCACCAGCTCTCTGTAGTTGAGTCTGTTTCTGGTTTTTTGTTTGTTTTGTTTTTTAGATTCCACATATAAATGAAATCATATGATATTTGTCTTTCTCTTTGACTTACTTCACTTAGCATTATACCCTCTAGGCCCATCCATCTTGTCACAAATGGCAAGATTTCCTTCCTTTTTTATGGCTGAATAATATTTCATTGTGTGTGTATGTGTGTATACATATGTATGTGCGTATACACATATACCATTCTCTTCATGCATTCATGTATCAATGAACACTCATGTTTCTTCCATATCTTGGCTATTGTAAATAATGTTGCAATAAACATAGGGGCACATGTATCTTTTTGAATTAGTGCGTTTATATTCTTTGGGTAAATACCCAGTAGTGGAATTATTGGATTATATGGTATTTCTATTTTTAATTTTTTTGAGGACCCTCCATACTGTTTTCCACAGTGGCTACATCAATTCACACTTCCACCAACAGTGCATGGGGGTTACTTTTTCTCCACGTCCTCACTAACACTTGTTATTTCTTGTGGGTTTTTTTTTTTTTTTTTTTTTTTAGCCATTCCGACTGATGTGAACTGATATATCCTTGTGCTTTGGGCATGCATTTTCTTGATGGTTAGTGACATTGAGCATTTTTTCACATGTCTGTTGGCCATCTGTATGTCTTCTTTGGAAAAATGTCTATACAGTTCCTCTGCCTGTTTTTTAATTGAATTGTTTGGGTTTTTTTGGTGTAGGAGTTCTTTATATATTTTGGATATTAACCCTTTATCAGATATGTCATTTGCAATTATCTTCTCCCATTCAATAGGTTGCCTTTCCTTTTTATTGACGGTTTCTTTCACCATGCAAAAGCTTTTTTTATTGTGGTCCTTGTTAATTGTAAAAATCTATTGACATCCTGAGTAAGATTCAGATTTTTTTTTCAGAAGGACAGAGTGTGGTTTTTTTTTTTGTTTTTTTGCATTTTAGAACATTAAAATATCAGCTATTAATTATCAGGTTTCTTCTTTTTTAAAAGACCCCCCTCCAAAAAACCCCTAATTGATGTATAAAGCATGCATACAAATTACATGTATGTTATAATTTTAAGTTAAATATGAAGTGAAAAATACACATCATTATTTAGGATAATTTTTCAGCCAGCTCAGAACTCAGTGTTTTTAAATATTTTTCAACAGTCTGAACTACATGGCTGATTTGTTAAAAAAAAAAAATTAGGTAACCTGTATCATTAGCAGGAACTTTTTTGAGAATTTTAGAATAGACAGGACCTTGAGAGCTCTTTTGATATTATGCCTTACTAACACTGAAGAGGTCTGGAGGAAGGTGGGGTGCCCTACAGGACTAGACCTGACAACCATGACCTGAAGTCTCTAAAACCAAGCCCTCCTCTCTGTTTCCTGCATCAGCCTTAGATCACAGCATGCTCATATTATAAAGAGGAGCTGATGTCATAATTATTTGTACAGATGATCTCTGGAGTGTTTACACATATTTAGTTTAACAACCAAGTTTTGATCTCTTGTTGGCTTTGTTATTTGCCTCTGTGCTCCCTGTACCAGAGCCAGGAGACATCCACTGATGGCCCTTCGGGACGCTAATTAGACCTTAAGAAATGTCCATCTCTGTAAGATAGTTTTGTTGCAGTAACGTAACTTCTTGTGAGAATTACAATATGGTCAAATAAATCAAAGGAACAGAAAGATTACTCAAAATAGAGCCCTACCTGTATTTCATGATGGAAGGGGCATTCCAGGTCTCTGGAGAAGTGATGGAAGTATTCAGTAAATGGTCCCAGAATGATTATTTCTCATTATGGGGGCAAAAGAGAAATTGGACCTCTACTTGATACCATTCATGAAAACCAAGTCCAGGAGTTTTATGTATTTAAATGTAGAAGACTATCCTTTAAAAACTTTCGGAAGAAAATATAGGAAATTCCCTTATGATCTTAAGATATGTAAAGACTTCTTAAACACTAATCACAAAAAAGGACTGATATTATTTGAGAACCTCAAATTTTTAAAAATCTGCTTATCACAAGACACCATCTAAAAAGTAAAAAGACAAGACATAAATTGAGAGAAGTTATTCTTGACATACATAATTGACCTAGCATTAACTTCCTGTGTCTATGAAGAGCTCCCTGAATTCAGGAAGAACTGACAAAGACAACCCAATAGAAAATTAAGCGAAAGTAGTAAATAGGCATTTACTGAAGAGATAAATGACAAATAAATATGAAATCATAAATAAATAGAAAACACAGCCTTTTTATTAGTAGGGAGATACAAATTAAGTTCTCAATGAGATACCGTTTTATACTATTAGATTGGCTCTGGATCACTGGTGAAGTTAAGAAACCAAGTGAGCACTGTACATGGAGGTGTGCATTCATAACCCCAGTGTGGACGGTAGACCCACTACCTTGTGAAACTGAACATCTGTATATCCTTTGAGCAATTTCTCTTCTACAAATCTTAGGGAAATTTTTGCGTATGTCAGTCAAGGGAAAGATACAAAAATATTCATATTAGCACAGAAACAACACCAGTAAACATCAGTAGAAGAATGGATAAATAAATGTGGCAAAATCCTACACAAGAATATTTTCCAGCCATGAAATGAATGAATCAAAGCCAAATACGCAAACTATTGAGAAAAAAATACAAGCTGCATAGTTCCACATGTAGTGTAATAACGAATTTTATAAAACTGAAGATGAAACAATACATTGAGGGATACATACATAAAATAAGACTGTGGAAGCAAAAACCAGGGAATAAAACACTCAAAATGTAGAACAGTGGGTGTATCCAGGGAGGATTATCCAGGCAAATTAAATGGAATTGGTGATATTCTAATTTTCAAGTTGAGTATAACATTTATAGGTGTTCGTTTTATTATGCTTCATAATCTATTTATTGTATCAAAATATCATAAAATTAATGAAAAATCAGAACTACAAATCAGATTATTTAGAAAATAAAGGCTCAGGGAATCTATATATTATGCTTTCTGTATTTTCAGTTAAGCTCTTCCAGATTAAATAGGTTTGAATTCTTTTTATTTTAAATAAGAAAAGTGGAGATAAGTGGATCAAATATTCAACTTGGAGTTCAAATGAAAGCAGCAATGGAATGGAGGAATTAATAGATGTCTTGGCAAAATAGTTGAAAGCTAAAAGTAAAATTAGAACAAATTTCAGAATTTAACACTTATTGCAGGGACAAATAAGGACTGTACAGCAAGCTCACACAAGTACAGAATGTCCACTGGACCTTTGGCTGAGGTGCTCTGGGGGATCTTCTGGGCAGAGAGAAGGGAGAAACCTTGCAGGAGACTCTGGGCCATGGCATGTGGTACATTGTGCGTGGGTTAAAGGGACTAGATGCATCATGAGGGCAGGTGGGTAGGATGGGCGAGGTGGGCTTTCGAGTCAGGGAGTCTCTGGCCACAAGCAACCTTGTCATTTGCTGCCATGTGCCAAGCAGATGTTATTGCCACCTCTGAATGTGCCATTTTCATAAAGTTGGTAAGCTTACAGTAATTAAAATTTCAATATGTTAAAAATTTTTTGCCACATAGCAAAAGTCAAAAGTGAAATCGAACAACTGAAAAAAGTTCTCAAGTTTAACTACTTTGTGTAGAAGTTAAACTTTAACTCCCACCCTTTGCATTCTGTGATAGATTGTACACAGGCTGGGAGCCTACCACACGTTTTATGCCAATCAATAAGCATTTGCCCAAGGCATCCTGCCTTCAGCACCCTACACATAAGAAAAAAGTTGCCAGTTTGCCAAGAAATGCTAGGATTCCATTGTGGTGCTTCTGAAGTTTTGCAAATATTTAATTTGGATTTTTCTGTCGAATGTAGTCAATTCTTGATTGCCCAGACCACCGTAAGAGGAAAGTGGATGTTTGGGAGGTGTTCAAAGGTAGATCACAAGCAAGATCACAAGCCTTTCTTCATTTCAACAGAGCACCCCTACTCTCATCTGTTTTGCATGTTGGGGCTTTTCATGATACATCTTAGCAAAAGAGTTTTCATCAGTAAAAATAACTTTGAAAACCAATGTTCTATTGCATTTTACCCGT
The DNA here is from genome assembly GCF_011800145.1 of Mirounga leonina. NCBI lineage: Eukaryota > Metazoa > Chordata > Mammalia > Carnivora > Phocidae > Mirounga > Mirounga leonina. The sequence goes on along the minus strand of NW_023270268.1, from coordinate 9,549,766 downwards.
AAGAATTGAGTTCCTAGCTCAATGAGAGTATTGGTAAAAGAATATCAAATGAATGAAGTGGGTCCAGGGAAGGATGTAAAACAGAGTCCATTTTAATTGAGCCTGATATTTAATTGTCAGCAAACTTGATGAGACAGAAAATAATACAGCACATGAGATTTAGGGCAGATTTATGCTGGGCCATATTTCCCATTTCAGCTTTTGGTTTCCATAGATTTGTCTTTTCTGGGCATTTCATATAAATGGGATCATTCAATATATTGTCTTTTGCATCCAGCTTTTTTTTTTTTTTAATTTTATTTGAGAGTGAGAGAGAGAATGAGTGAGGGAAGGGGGAGGGGCAAACAGACTCCCTGCTGAGCAGGGAGCCTGATGTCCATCCCAGGACTCTGAGATCATGACCTGAGCCAAAGGCAGACGCTTAACGACTGAGCCACCCAGGCACCCCTTTCAATATATTTTCACTAACTACTTTAAAAACCTGGGTCATCTTGATATCTCCATTTAATATATATTTTTTCTTGGTTATGGGTTACATTTCTCAGTCCCTGATTTTTTGCAATGTATAATAATTTTTGCATGGTGGCAGTTCTGTAGGCACAATAGGGAGTCTGAATTTTGGTGTCTTTAGAGAATATTGAGTTCTTTCTGGCTGTGATTTAATTTACTGGTAGTTCAGCTTGACTCTTTCAAGCCTTGTTTTTAATTTTTGTTCATGCGTCTATTAATAAGGTGTGGCTTTTCTGAGGTCTCAGTCCATTACTCAGAGTATTTAGCAAGATTTGTTCTCTCTGGATTGCCAGAACTCTTGTCTCCCAGCTCTGTGCAATTTCAGGCTCTCCCATCAGCCCACAGCTTCCAGGGAGCTGTTGTCTATCATATCACCTGAAATCTCATCCAACCAACATCTTACCACATGACCAAAGACTTTAAGGGTCCCACTATGCAGATTTCCGAAACTGCTTTTCTGAGCAGCTTCACTCCCTTCATTAATCTGCCTGGTAAACTCCAGCTGCCTCAGCAAACCCTAGCTCCACTCTCCTGCTGCGCAGCAAAGTGAGGCTGCTCTGCTCTGAGTCCCACAACCTCATGCCTTCGTCGGGAAAGTACCTCAAAAGGAGAAATGCCAGGAAAGACAGAAAGAATACCAGGGTGATTATAGGGCTTATTTCCTGCATCTCCTCTCTTTCAGGAATCAGAATCCTGTACTATTTGTTGTCTAACATCTGAAAAAGGGTTGGGTCATGTGTTTAGTCTAGGTTTAATCTTGCTTATGAAGGGTGAGTTTGGTGCCAGTTATACCATTGTGACTGGATATCACAGTCCTCTCTCAGTCTCTTTTTATTTTGAAGTTTACTTATTATGAGCATCTCTTCTTTTACATACGAGCCATTTGTATTTCCTTCTCTTGGAAATATTTCTCTGTTCGTTTTCTTTGACCACTTTTTGTGTGTTTCTAGTGTTTTCTTACCAGTTTCTCAGTGTTCAATACAAGTAAGTGAAAATTGACTCCTGTGATATGTTATGCAAATATTTACACTTAGTTATTGATGTTTAATTTTATTAAGTTGTATTTTGCTACAGAAATTAGAGTTTTAGTAAGTATTATTTAACAACTCTTTTATAGCTTCTGGGTTTTGTGTCCTATTAGGAATGCTTTCTCAACTCTAAATTCTCCTTAATTTTTTTCTGTTACTTTTATGGATTCAGTTTTGATTACTAAATCATTGATCTACTTGAAATATATTTGGTTTTAAGTCTTGAGAGTAGGATTTATTATTTTATCACTCCTCAGTAGTACTGTTAAGTGAACGTTCCATCTTTTCTCCATCAATCTGAAATGCCGTCATATTAAATATCTGTGTATTTTTGTGCAGATTTTGGCCTCTTCATTTTTCCCTTTCATTTTTATTTACTCACATGTCAGTGCCTAACTCTTTTAATTTTCATGGTATTGTTATGTAGTTAGACATTTGATTGGGATAGTTCCCACTTCTAGTTACTTTACCTATTTTAAGAGTTTCCTTGCTATTTTACCTTTTGATTTTTTCCCCACAATAACTTTGTAATTAGCTTGTCTAGTTTCAAAAAACATGTTGAGTCCTAATGTTTTTGCAATTACTTTTTTTTTTAAAGATTTTATTTATTTATGTGACAGAGAGAGACACAGCGAGAGCAGGAGCACAAGCAGGGGGAGTGGGAGAGGAAGAAGCAGGCTTCCCGCAGAGCAGGGAGCCCGATGCGGAGCTCGATCCCAGGACCCTGGGATCATGACCTGAGCCGAAGGCAGACGCTTAACGACTGAGCCACCCAGGCGCCCCTTTGCAATTACTTTTAATTCATAGATTAACTTAGGAAGAATCAACATGTTTATGATTTTGAGCTTTTCTAGCCAAAAATATGGTATGGCTCTCCAGTTGTTTGTCTGATTCTTTATCCCTCATTAATGTTTGTTTCTTCATGTGGACCTTGCAGGGTCCTTGATACATCTATTCTTAAGTATCTCATCTACTTTTGTTGCTGTTGTAAATGGGATCTTCTACCTTCTAAGTGACTATTACTCTTCCACTGAATGTTTTACTTTTTTACAGCAAATTCTAAACCATGATATTCATAACCTTCACCTAAACACTGTCCCCTTCCTCTGTCTGCTTTTCTCACTGACATTCACCCAAAGATTTATTGAGTCCACTGAGATGGGCTCTGGGTAGAATGATGCACAAGATATATTCATACCCTCAAATGCCAGTGGTCTAAATTAGTCATTTGTTTGTTCATTCAAAAGGTATTTACTGAATATCTTCAATATTCGAAACACTGTGATAGACAGTGTAGAACTCACAAAAAGTGCCTTGTGCAATTCAAATATATGTATTCAATATTTCTAAAATACCTTTTTTATTCCATGATAGTTCCTTTCTTGGGGAGTTTGTGGTCTCGTTGGGGAGAAACATTTTATGTGTAAGGATAAGTAGCAATACAGGACGATACTGCACAAATGGATGGTGTAAACAGAAGCTTTCAAAGGAGAAAGTGGTGAGTGAAAGTGCACGAGTGAAGTGGAGGCTGGAGGCAAGATGAGGAAGAGAGGCCACCTTAGCCGCAAAGAGCAGTGGGAGCCGAGCATAGAGGCAGGAGTGAAGGAAGAGAGCGCGGTGGGGGGGTGGGGGGGTGAGGATGTACATCCGGGCTGCAAGAGTGGGTTTGTATTGGCAGGCTGGGCTGGAGCCAGAGTGTGGAGGGCCTTGAATGCTCAGCCAGGTAAGAGATGGCAAGGTCGGTGCTCAGGCTCTCTTAGCAGTGCGGGAACATTCTCTCAGTGATGCCAAGCAAGATTAGGCCACCCTGCTGGTGGGATGGAGATTGGAAGCAGAATTGCAGGAGGCGAAAACTGTAACTGTAGGTGTGTGGTGATACCTACCAGCCCAACCCGGAACAGGAAAGGAGCTGGTGCAGCATACAGGGGCGTGGCGAAAGGGGCACAGCTGGGACTGAGTGTCAGGCATACAGGTTGAGAGGGAGGAGGTTACAGATCCCAGGGAGAGGAAAAACTCACCATGCCTTTGGCCTCTTCCTAAAGATGTCGGTTTGGGAGTCCTGTCCTCTGAATCGGGTAAATAAGTTGGGAAAGTGAAAGAATTCGTATGTGAGGATAATTCTAGTCACAGCCTGTGTGTTAATCGCCCATGTTTTAGGCTTTATAATTAGAATCTAGCAACTAGAATGTTGCTAGCCAAGATTGGTGGGAGGTGACATCTGAGAGACAGTCTTTCTGGAATGGGATCAGTGAGTAATCCATAGTAGAATTACGTTTACTGGCTCTCAGGGTGCGTTAGTGCTGACTAGCTTGAAAACACAGCAGGCACAGTAGGTGCATTTCTTATCCTGGAAAGAACTTTGCAGAGTCTCAGAGGAGATGAAGGTTAGGGGGGAAAGCATCTACTTCTACCCAGGTTGGGTGGGAGAAGAAAGGATTGTGCCAGGAAGGGAGATGGTGTTGCTCTTTGTCTTGTCAAGTTATTAGTAGGGTTTGGCTTCATTATCAGAGGAGATTCACGTATTGATTATGAAGCACTGGGCCAAGCTAGAGAATGAAAGCATGCCACACCCTGCCGTCTAGATGCTCTGGTCTTCAGAAAGATCCCGTTACCATCCCATTGTGCCCAATGAAGTATTCTGTTACCAGCCAGCTGGCGATGAGCGACAGAGAACCCAGGAGGGCACTGAGAAACAAGCCAGGGTTGAAAAGAGGTGAAGTGCTGTGGTAAAGTACCTTTTGAAAAATCTAATGGTGACTTTACTAGAAGAAAAAATGGAAAGGAAACAGATTTGTCTACATTGTCAGTAAAGGAAAGAGGGATAGGATGGTATTTTTGGGGGCAGCAAGGCCAGTTGAAGGTTTTCTTTGGAACTGAGAAATTGGCTTAGTTGAAAAAGACAGGTGAAGGGAGAGATGAGGAAGACTTATATGAGGTGAGTGACTCGGACAGGGAGGCAGGGGGTGGAAGGTTTGGACAAGGCAGAGGGACTGGGGTGGAGCTTACGGACGAGGGGTGGGTCCTGAAAAGGGATGAGACTGCTTATCATGGATGATGAGAGCTTATCATGTTTTTCAGCACCATTTTCTCTCTCCTTGGTTTTCGCATTATGCCCCTGTGCCAAAGCCATCCCAACTAGATAGGCAAAGCCAGCCCTCTAATGTCCCCCAAGATGCCAGGTAGTATTTCTTTCCTTGGTATCAGGCTTCTCATGGCTGAGACACTTGAGACTTCCTTCAAGGTGGAACAGGCCTCACAAAGGTGTCAGAATGGAATAAGAGTCTCACATGGTGTTACAGAGGTTCAGTCTGAACCCTGAGCAGTAGCCTTTATTCGCAGGTCCAAAAGTGTCTAAAGTACTATATCATTCCTTCTTCTTTTTATTTTTTAAAGATGTAAAATAACTGTAACTTTTCTGATCATAAAAGTAATGTGTGGGGGCGCCTGGGTGGCTCAGTCATTAAGTGTCTGCCTTCAGCTCAGGTCATGATCCCAGGGCCCTGGGATCGAGCCCTGCGTCGGGCTCCCTGCTCAGCTGGAAGCCTGCTTCTCCCTCTCCCACTCCCCCTGCTTGTGTTCCTGCTCTCGCTCTCTCTCTCACTGTCAAATAAATAAATAAAATCTTAAAAAAAAAGAGATAATGTGTATTCAATATAAACACATTCATGAGTGCAGAAGGGTATGAAGTGAAAAAGTGAACTCACCTGGGTCGATGAACTGGGTTTTCCTCATGTGTAAAGGCTTACCAAGCAGTACAAGGTAGTGAGGAAGAATCTGGGTCTGGGGCTCTTCCTCACTTCCAGTTATCTGGAAGGTCCCCACCTTCTCATCTGCAGGGTAGTGGGGATAACTGGGAGGTCACGGCAGATTGAATGAGATGTGTGTAAAGGTACTGTGTGTGTAAAAGAGCACAGTGCTTGAAAGATAGGACATGTTCAGTGACTCTTAAATTCCTTCTCTACATGGTGTTATTCTATGTGTACTATTTTTTAACTTGGTTTTCCATATTTGATGTGATAGACATATGTCTATGTCAATACATGTAGTTCTGCTTCATTTTTTTTTAATGAGTTCAAATCTCATTGATCCCCTCCCTAAGTAGGCTTTTAGAGAAGCCTATTAACTATTGGAGTAGTTACATATTATTATCATTGCCTTGGCTAGATTAGCCAAGGAATTTTGAATGAAAATTGGGAGTGGGCATCCTTTTCCAGTTCCTGACCTTAATGGGTATGCCTCCACTCTTGAGAGGCTATATGTAAATGGCCAATGGCCAGTTCAGATATGAAAATAGAACTCTGACTCCCAACCTCTGCAGCACCTAGCCCAGGAAGCCACACTACAGCCTCTGTGGGAACCACTCCGGGATGCCAAACCACTACCTTTGTAGCAGTTGGCACAAATTGGTCGGGGCTTGGTCAGTAACTGTCAGCTTCCTTAAGTTTTGCCCCTGCTTCCGACTCAGGACCAACCACAGAAACCCAAATCTCCCTAAACCAATAACATGACATGCCCTACTTCGAGTTAACCTGCTTTCAGCTTCCCCATACCAACAGCTTCCAATCAGTGCATACCTGAAGCCTTTCTGTCTTTCTTCTATAAAGCTTTCCCACTCCCCTGCCTGTCTTTGAGTCTCTTCCAAACGCAAGGGATAGTGGCTGACCCCCTTGCTATAGCAAGCTCTGAATAGCCTCTGCTTGTTCTCCTTTGAGTGATCTTTATTTCCACACACTGTTCAATGTAATTTCCAATAGTGGGCTTTCTAATGATTAATCAGCTGTGAATTTCTAGAATGAGCCCTTCTTTGGTCATATAATGTTAGTTACTCAACACATGTTTCTTGAGAACCTGCTATGAGCCAGGGTCTGTGCAAGGCTTAGATTAGATAGGAATAACCCAAACAGATGTGTTTTCTGCTCTTGTAGGATTTATGGTCTCGTAGGCAACACAGACATTCATCAGATAAGTATACTTGATTGTGGGGTTTTGGAGAAAAGTGCTCCAGGAGATTGAGAAGGAATGGGCAGGGAGGAAACTCAGAAGAGTGGGGTGTCTTCTAAACCAAAAGAAGGAGGCCACCTTTCCAAAAGATAAGATGTGACAAGAGCCATCAGGAAGTCAAGTGCAAGAAGGTAAAGAATGAGTATTATGCTCTTCTGTTTTTTTTTTTTTTTTTTTTTTAAATGCTCTTCAGCTTTGTTAACCACGTTTCTTCATTTATTTTCCTCTGTGGTTATTTCTGAAGGCTTCATTTTTTACATTCAAATTTAAGTGAGCATTTACAAGTTCCTTTATAGCTTGAATTGATTTCCAATGTGCCTTCAAATTTTTCTCAGAAATTTGATATGTAGAAGGTGCATATCAAATTCTTCCTAAGTAATATTTATTTTCTCCGCTAGAAAACTAAAAATGAAATGCATTCCCTGATTGTTGTCATTTACTTGACAGCACTGGTATTGAATACCTAATATTGCTCCGTGTCTCCTGCAGCAGCAGCTCAATGGGCTTACTGTGAGTGGCACCTGTTAATTAACTAATGCAGAAAGATGTCACTGAAGTAGAAGATTGTCATGGGATAACAGACCTGCTGTGTACAAATGCTAAAATAGCTTTTGCAAAATAAGATTTTAACGAAGCAGATTTATTTTCAAGGCACAGTGTGTCAATTTTCTTTCCCTTCTTTCTGTTTACTTATTTTTTAGCCCTTTATATTTCTCTAGTGGTGAGAGATTCACCTTGGTATGTGTTCCCCTCCCCCTCCCCTTTCTTAGCCTTATCTGTTCCTAATTTCATCTTTCTAAAACCGGTTGTTTTTTGTATTTTTTAAAAGATTAGTTATTTATTGAGAGAAAGTGAGAGAGAACGTGCACCTGCGTGCAGGAGGGAGGAACAGAGGGAGAAGGAGACAGAGTCTTAAGCAGACTCCCTGCTGAGCTCAGAGGAGCTATTGTGGGCCTTGATCTCCAGACCTTAGATCACAACCCGAGCAGAAACCAAGAGTTGGAGGTTCAACCTACTGTGCCTCCCAGGTGCCCCTGTATTTTGTTTTGTATTCGCACAACAAACTTCACAGATAGTCCTTCTTTTCCTCCTTTTCCATTTTCAGTTACCAAAACGCAGTCTTGCAGAATGAGTAATAGTGTAGACTGGAGCCAGATGGCTGTGGCAGTTACTCAACCTTTCCAAACTTCAGTTTCATCATCTGTAAAATGGAGTTAAGGGGATTTTTGGTTAGATATCTGTTAAAGCACTTAGAATAGTACTTTGCACATGGTAAGAGCCCTAGAGGTGTTTACTATCATCATTCTTTCTCTGCATGGCTTATTCTAATATCTAATTTTTAGCTTTGGAGTATTGATTTATAAATAATAGTACCAGTTTGTTATCCTATGTCTTCATTGATAGTGTATGGAAATAATTTTCCCTATGGAGTTTTAATAGGTTTAGAGTAAATGAGTACTATTTAATATTCATTTGCCACATTCTGACTTATAAAATATTAGAGCTAAGAGAAACCTCCAATATCACAGAGTGCTCCTTCTTTATTTTCTAACAAGGAAATTAGGGCTCAGGAAAATGGAATGAGTTTACCACAGTCACTCTGTTAGGTTCTGATAGTGCTGACACCAGGATGTGTGGCTTCCAATCCAAGGAGTTTCCTGTGCTATAATTTGATATATTTTTGGATGACCAAAAATAAGCCAGTTCATAAATTTTTCCCAGAACAACGTAGTGAAAATAGTGTCTCTGGTATTATCCAACTCGGGTTCTTTAAGTTCTTGGTCCTCAGCTGACGCAGACTCAGAAGTGCATCTCATCAGCAGGAAGTAGCTGAGGACTTCTGGGTCAAGATGACAGACTTGACAAAGGGAATTACTTTTGCTGCCTCCTTGTATTGGCTTCTTATTGCTGTTGTAACAAAGCCACAAGTTTGGTGGCTTAAAACAACACAAAAATGTATTCTCTTACAATTCTGGAGATCAAGAGTCTAAAGTCAAGATGTTGGCAGCTTCATTCCTTCAGGAGGCTTCTGTTTCCTTGCCTTGAAAACCCAAGCTGAAAAGCTTCTAGCTGCTGCCTGTGTTCCTTGTTTCTTGGCCCTTGTGTCACTGCAACGTCGTACTTCTGTCTTCACATCACCTGTTCAGTCTGACCTCCTGCTTCCCTCCTATAGGAATATTTGTGATTACATTGGGCCCATTTGGATCATCCAGGATAATCTATCTCAAGGTCCTTAACCGATGGGACGCCTGGGTGGCTCAGTCGGTCAGGCATCTGACTGTGGCTCAGGTCATGATCCTGGGGTCCCAGGATTGAGTCCCCCATTGGGCTTCTTGCTCAGCAGGGAGCCTGCTGCTCCCCACCCCCCAAGCTTGTGCTCGCGCTCTCTGACAAATAAGTAAATAAAATCTTAAAAAAAAAAAGATCCTTAACCAAATCACATTTGCAAAGTTCCCTTTTCCATGTAAGGTGACACAGTTTCCAGGAATTAGGATATGGGTATCTTTGGGGGAGGGGGCATTAATCACCCTACCACACTCCCAAAGCACCATTAAAATGAGAGTCGAGTCTTCAAAGTTATTAACTCTAGAGGAAACATGAAGTTGCCCAGGAAAGGAAAAATAATCATAGTTTTCCATGTGACTTAATTGGGAATAGTGTTTATATAGTCATAATGATGTAATCACTGTCAATCTGATTGAAAGTAAGAGATACCTATAGTGGGGGAATGAGGAGTGGGAGCTGTGTGGGTGTGAGGTAGGGCATGGGGAAAGAGCTGCATCTTCCTTCCAGCATAGGAGGAAGTCAATAGATAATGCCTGCAACTCAAAAAATGCAAGTGTGTATTATTTAGAGAAATGGGGGCAAGGAATGATAATTAGGTAAAAGAAGCGAAACTAGTTGCCTCTGGGGAGAAGAAGGTGACCTGGACTGCAGGAAGGCTTTGACTCTGAAAAAAATAAAAAATTAAAAAATAAATATAGATTGAAAGGGAAGATGAGGGTGGATAACGCATGGGGTCGAGAAAGCATGACACTTTTGAAGATAACTAACTTGAAATTTGACGGCTGGGAGCTTGATACTCTGTCCCACTAAAGGAAGACTTAAAAAAACAAGTAGAACTCCCAGTCCCTTGAGCTGGTTAGGACTCTTACATACACATATCAGAAATTCAGATTAGCCACATGAAAAAAAAGAAAATGTCTTACCAGAGAGAGCATGTCTGATGGAGCTCAAGATACGAATCATTCTTGGGCCCCAGGAACAGCTAGAACCAAACATGATACTCGGAGCCCCTGCCCCCCAAGTTTCTCTCCCACCCCCATCATTTTCCTTTCCACCCTTCCTACACCTAGTGTTCTTGCTCCTCAGTCCTTGAGATGAGGCATCGCCGCTGCCACTTCCTGTTTCAAATGTTGGAATGTGTTCCTTAGAGAGGAGCTCTTGCCTCTGCTGCCCATTTCTGGGACTCCAGGGGAAGGAAACAGCTGGCTGTGGCTGGAGACAGTCACTTTGTGTAGAGTGAACGCTGTACAGTAGCCGGGTGGTGCCTGAACTTCACCCGTCCTTCTTGGGATTGCTGGCTGTATCATGGAATTTCATCTTAACACGGGACACTGTGCAGTTACTTAAAAGAACAAGTTAGCGTTTTATTATGGAATGGGGTAAGATATAGAAGTCTCTGATACATCCTTCAGTGAAAAATAGCAAGCTATGGGCTATATTCCGTACATCTATGTTTGCGTGTATTTGCATGTATTTCCTATGCCCTCTACAGCAAACCCTTATGCATGGTGAGTTTTGAGGAAATGGGATGTCAGGGACCTTTGTATTGTCTGTGTCATACATGTATTAATTGAATTTTTACAGAGTATAAGAAAAAATGACAAGCATGACTTGGATCATCACTCCCTCTGCCTGATAGCACCAAGATAGCATTTTATTCCATGATCTGTTTCACATGTGGATACCTTTTTGTGGGCCCTGAAGGGAAGGGATCATTTCTTGAGTTTTTTCTAGTTCCTTCCTCATTGAGCCCTATAAAATTTACATTATAAATGCTCAGCATATTGCAGATGAACCAGGAATTGAATGAATGATTCATGTTCTCTCCTGAATGTTGCCCTACCAGCTCATAGATAGATCACAGGGAAGGAGGGAAGATGTGGTATGTGGAACTCAAGAGGATGTGCTCTAGCTCAGGGCCCAGCTCATAAAAGCCCCTTCATACTTCAGCAAGTGCTGCACTGAAGTCAGAATTCAATTGGACAAAGCTTTCACGCTTTGGGAGTAGACCCTGGGGGGTGTTGCTGCTAAGAGGAGTCACACTCCCTCCTGAGAAGGTTTCCTTCCCTGTTCTTCCACCCCACTCTCTTCCAGCACTTTCCTGGGCATTGTACATATATAATCAGTCATTCCTTTACTCCTTCATTTCCTGGTAGAAATTGAAAACTTGGTGCACCTTTGAGTTAATAAAATTTACTTTTTTGAATTAGTCATAAACAACATTATATCTTAAGTTTTGGATATGAAATTAACACCCACTTCTACTTTTTGTGTCCTCCTTTCAAAAATGGCTCCAGATATATTTGTGTAAATCAATTCTAAGCTACTTTAGCTATCTGAGTAATCAAAAAGAGTGTATGTTTTAGTGCATAAATCCCTCACGTGTTAAACTTCTCTTTTCGGCGATTTTGTAATTGAGCTTATTCTATCCAAAATTTTTTACCTTTCAAATATGCATGGAGAGGGGGGACATAGAAGTAGGTTTCCATGTTGCTAAAATGCAGGGTCTCTGCTTCAAACAGGAAAGGGCATTGCAGTCTCCTGGGGCAGGTGACCAGAATAAATTGTATACTTGGAATAAGTCAATACAGTGTTCTCTTGTCCTTGGAGTTAAGTGCTAGACTGATTCTGTACTAATCATGGGGGTCCAGGGACCACTGTGGGTTCAGGGGAGCTGGGGCAAGGTTGTTTTTAAGATACTCTCATATAGAGAGTCCCTTCAGGTTTGCGGGGGGGATTATTAATTAAAACATTCGCCTCTGTCATATTTGAGAAGTGCCCAGCCTCTGACCATGACGTACTTCCAGCTTTCAGGTTTGATGGGTTACTTCATTTCAGCAGAATACAGCGTTGGGAATTGGTGGGTCCTACGCATCAAGTGAAATTTTTTCAGTGTCCTTCTCCTAACTGGGGAAAGCCAGGCTCCCATGGGCCCTGGTGTTTGGGCAGGGTGTGAGAGGGAAGGCTTGAGATGTAGCATGGAAGCCAAAGCTCCAAGGCAGAGGGCATGCAGATTTGGGACCGCAATTGCATGGGGAGAATGAAGCCTACAGCATGGTGTAGACACCCAGGGTCTCCCAAGAAGGGGCTGGAATAACAGAGGCAAAAACCTGCACTAAGAGGGTTCCTAAATTTTTTAGACTGAGAAATGGGACATATTTTCATTTGGGGTCATATCTCTGTGTGTGTGGCTGCTCATTAACCTTTAGCCAGAGCAGGTTTTGTGTGCTTGGCTGCTCTGGCTCAGGACCCTGAGTTTACAGATGCCTCCATTTACCCTGCCAGTGTGTCCAGGATGGGCATTGCCACTTTCGCCCTCCATGGTTTTCTGTTTCAAAGCAGACTTTTAACTCGGCTGATTTGTTGTGATTCTGCATTTGGTGGTACAGCACTGATCAGTTTGGGAAAAAACAATTTTCCCACATCACATCTCACAGATGCCTTTATACTCCTCTTCCAGACTGTCTGTTCAGGGTGACTTTCATGAGCCCTAGGGGAAAGGGCCACATGTTTGTATGATGCAGATATAAAATTATCCACAAGAAAGCCTCAATTTGGGGAGGTTACATTTGGATTTAGAATGTTGTGTTCAAATCATTAATGATAGAAATATAAATTACTTTCAAAAGCTTGGTGATTCAAAGTGTACTCTCATATTATCTCTCTAGTCCAACAGATTTTGAAAAAATAATAATCAGAACACAGTGACCGGAGCTGGAAATAGCTCATGCACATGAATATTCCCAGAACATCAAACACTTGAAAATAACTCATGGGGATGACTCCTTTAGAGATTTGCTTATAATTAATACAAAATAATTCTTGGATTTTTTTTTTTTTTTTGATGAGTTGGTTGTAATTAATGCAAAGTAATTCTTGGGTTCTGTAGCTTGATGAATTTTGATTTCTCTTTGAGGTGTTAGGATGGAGTATTAATAAGTTCCTACAATGACGTTTGACCAGAGGCCTGGGAAATGCTAGAGCCCCATTTCAGATACCTTTGTATAGCATCTCTGAGGGAGCTGATGGACAAGCAAGGCACAGAAACCTTCTTTATTATGTGGGTCTGCATAGAAGGTTGCTTTTAGCCTTACTTCCTATATTAGGTCCACCTGCCAGACTGGGAACAAAGTTGGTTGTGACTTTCCCTGTGTATTTGCCTCAGTGTTGAAACATCAGTCTTGCATCTTAACACTCAGGCAGGGGAGCCTCCCTTTCCCCTTCACACAGATGCGTACCAGCTTGTACCAATGGAGAGAGGCGGGAGACACATCCAGGGGCTGTGCATTTGCCCAGGGGTCTGGAACAGAGCTGACCTAAGCCACAGTAGCTACTAAATCTCAGACTGGGTCTGGATGAGAGAGGGGGGAGAGAGAGAGGAAAAAAACAAAAAACAAAAAACCATGGCCAGACCTTTCTCAGGGGTGCAGGCCTCTGGCTATGCTATATACCAGCCTTAGTAGAAGAAGAGAGTGGAAAGAGCCATACACCCATGCCCACTGAGAGTTGACTCCCTTGGAGAATTTTCACTCTGGAGAACACAGCCCTGGCAATGTCCCTGAACTTGACTCTCTCTCTTTGGAGGTAAGAGTATCTTTCTCTTGATTAGCACTTAACTGTGGAGAAGAATAAAAGAACACAAGTAGGGGAATGTCAATGTCCTTTCCTTCCCTTTGCCTCCTTAGAGTTATTCCTCCACTTTAGTAAAATGCATTCTGTTTTAGCTTATTCACAGAGCTTTGCCAGTATTAGCAATCTAATCCTTGAGTCCCCTGGGGTAAGATGAGGGGACAAAGATCGGTCCCTCATTTTGCTCCATAGTGGATATGGTCAGCCTTATGCAAATGCAGGTTCAAGCCCTTCCTTCCAAGAAACAGTATTTCCTAACTCCCTCTATGGGGAAATTCTGGACACAGTGTGGAAGCAAACATGTCAAAACATACAGGGTTTTTGGGGAAAGTGTACCAAGAAAGATCCAGTAACTTGAAGTTTGACTTCAGGCCACAGGATTACCAACGACTGGTATCAGTTGCCTGGAAATGACCCAGTCAGTGAACTTTCCTCAGGCTTATGAACTGTGGTGATGAAACACCCTTCCTTGACACCTTTTTCTTTTTTTAAATTCTAGTCATTCCTTTTTTATCTACGACATGATTATGTTATCATGATTATTTCTCTTATTGAGAAATTGAATAAATTTTGAATAAGGTGTTACTAAACACCTTTTCCTTCCTTTCTTCTGTAAAGCCTGCCCCTGTCTGGGATTTGCTCAGTGCTGCTTGTCTTGCTTGTCTGTCTTGACTGTCCTTTGGGAACCCTTCCGCTCTCTCTGGTCATCTTCAATTTCTGTTTTCTCCGGTCTTGACTGCCACCCAGTTTCTAGGTTTTAATCTCCAGCTGCCTTTGGTCATTGGCTTTTGGATGTTATCTCAAACTCATGTCTTAAAAGCTATCTTATAGTGCCTAGAAAACTCACTCCCCAGTTCTTCCAGTGCTGATATAGTTCTTCTATTCCTTATTGACCCTTTTTGGCCCCATTCCACTGTTGCCACAAAGTTACAAGTCACACTGCTTTAGTGATGCGTCTGCCTTCCTCCTTGCTTCCCACCAGCACTTGGTTATGGCATGACCTCAGTGGCCTACTCATTGGTCTTCTGGTCTCAGTTCCCCACTGGTTTGTCCAAGAGGCTCCACGATATTGACTTTGGAGTTATACATGGGTTCAAATCACTTCTGTGACTTGTACTTAACTCTGTGACCTTGAACTTGTTACTTGAGTCTTTGTTTTTGCTTATATAAAATGGAGATATTAGCATCTGCCTCGCAGAGCTGTTACAGAATTCAGGTGAGGTATTAAATGTAAAAAGCCAAGTAAAGGCCCATTGCCAGACACAGAGCAGTGCTCAGTAAATGCTGCTATCATCCCAGCACAGGCTGCACTGTCAAAGTATGGAAAATTTCCATCACTTTAGAAGGTTCCATCCTGTCCCTTCCCTAGAGGCAACTACTATTCTGATCTCAATCAACATAGATATTTTTTCCAGAATCTTATAGATGTAATCATACCACTGAGTTTATACACCTGTTTCTGGTGTCTATCTCTCAGCACCCTTTTTGAGATTCATCCATGTCCTTGTGGGATTCAGTGGCTCATTTCTTTTTATTGCTGACTAGTATTCCATTGTATGAATATATCTTTTTTTTTTTAAAGATTTTATTTATTTATCTGAGAGAGAGAGAATGGGAGACAGAGAGCATGAGAGGGGGAGGATCAGAGGGAGAAGCAGACTCCCCGCTGAGCAGGGAGCCCGATGTGGGACTCGATCCCGGGACTCCAGGATCATGAACTTAGCCGAAGGCAGTTGCTTAACCAACTGAGCCACCCAGGCACCCCTGTATGAATATATCTTAATGTGTTTGCCCATTCTCCTCTTGATGGACAGCTGGGCTATCTCTAGCTTGGGGCTATTTTGAATAAAGGTCTAATGAGTCTTTCTGTGGATATAGGTTTTCATTTTACTTGGGTAAATACCTAGGAGTGGAATTGCTAGGTAATATACTAACTATATATTTAAATTTACAAAAACTGCAACTATTTCCCATCAGCAGTGTATATGAGTACTGGTCACTCCACATCCTTACCAACATTTGGTATTCTCAGCTTTTTTCATTATAATTATTCCTGTTTGTGTGTGGTGGTATCTCACTGTGATTTTAATTTGCATTTTCTCATGACTAATGATGTTGAACATTTTTCATGTGCTTATTGACATACATCTTTTGTGAACAGACTGTTTAAGTTTTTTACCCATCTTTAAAATTGTCTTTTTATTATTGAGTTGTAGGAACTGTTTGTGTATTCTGCATGTAAGTTCTTTATTAGATATCTATGTTGTAAATATTTAATTTTGTGATGAAGTTTAGTTTACTGATTTTTAAATGATCCATACTTTTTGAGACCTTAGAAATATTGCTTGCCTCCTAGTTACAAAGATCTTCTTTTATGTCTTATTCTAGAACCTTTACAGTTTTAGTTTTTATGTGAAGATCTGTGATTCGTGTGAAACTAATTTTGCATATCATATGATGTCGTGGTCAAGGATCCTTCTCCCCATATGGATACTCAGTTTTTCCACCCCCTTTTGTTGAAAAGAATGTTTTTTTGTAAAGAATTCATTTGTTGCAATTTATGTGAGCATATATGTGTGGGTCCATTTCTGGACTCTGAAACTGGAATTATTGGTGTGAAGTCATTATTTTTCTCTGTTGATGCATATTTGTTATCTCTATCCACTGAATCAATGACCCAGTAGCAATGAGCATCCTTAGTGCTCAGATCATGGTTTCCAAATACAGTTTCTTCTTAAAAGACACCAGGGCTTCTTGGGGAAGTAGTTAATGCCCAGTCTGAGACAGGAATTTTTTATTTAAATTCATTTTATTTAATATGTTTGAGGCAGGAATTCTTAAGATGAACTTGGGACATATTATATAGCAGTGGCCGGGACACTTTCAAGGGGCTGTCAGTAGCCAAAGATGGAAACAAGTTGAATATTAAAAAAAAAAAGATTGAATCCACTGAAATCCATAAAATGTATTCTTTAAAAATCCACTGTATTCATAGAATGATGCCACAAAATGAATTCATTAGTAACTTTTGGTAGTGTCTAGCTTCCCCACCCTCTCCCCCATTAGTCACATTTGGTAATTGCTAATACTCCAAAATCATTGTTCTGAAAACTGGTAAATGACAACAAAGAAACATTTATCAAACACGTATCCTGCCTTTCCTTTACAAACCATATATTATGATAACCAAATAGTTGATAAAAGAAGACTTTCTTTCTTTCTTTCTTTCTTTCTTTCTTTCTTTCTTTCTTTCTTTCTTTCTTTCTTTTCTTTTCTTTCCCTCTCTTTCTCTCTTTCTCTCTTCCTTCTCCTTCCTTCCTTCGAGAGACAGTGAGTGAGAGAGAGAGCAGGAGCAGGGGGCAGGGCAGAGGGAGAACCAGGCTCCCCACTGATGAGGGAGCCCTATGTGGGGCTCATCCTAGGACCCCGAGATCATGACCTGAGCCAAACGCAGATGCTTAACTGACTGAGCCACTGAGGCACCCCAAGAAGATTCTTTATAGAGGAAAACCAACTGAAAAAAATACAGAAGGAATGATAGAATTTGAAACTTACTGTATTTCCCTTATCTAATGAAATGTGGGACTAGATGGTGGTCCTTAGTAGGTAACATTTGATGTTGAACTTTATAATGAATGGGTTAGGCTAATAACCCCTGAACCTGATCAATTTTAACATTGTTAAGTGTAGAACAGCTAGACAGTGTATCCTTCCAGATATGATGCAACAGGACATGTAGAGACCCAGCCCCAAGTATTATTGCCAAAATAATTAAATCTGAATTAAATAGAGTCTCTAGTCGCTACAATTACCATTTTGCAGGAAGTACAGGGATACAGGAACAACACCACAAGAAAATCTATAGGAGGGGCACCTGGGTGGCTCATTCATTAAGTGTCTGCCTTCGGCTCAGGTCGTGATCCCGGGGTCCTGGGATTGAGCCCCACATCGGGCTCCCTGCTCCACGGGAAACCTGCTTCTCCCTCTCTCACTCCCTCTGCTTGTGTTCCCTCTCTCACTGTGTCTTTGTCAAATAAATAAAATCTTAAAAAAAAAAATCTATAGGAAAACAACGTTCTAACTTCTCCAAAAATAAATGGCATGAAAATTGCAGGCGGGGGAAAGACTGTTAGACATTAAAGGAGATGTAAGGTCTGCAGCCAAATGGAATGTGTGGACCTGGTTTGTATCCTGATTTCAACAAACTAATCCTTAAAAAGACAGTTTGAGACAGTTGAGTTTTGAACATAGGCTGCGTATTGCCTATATTAAATAAGTTTCATTTTATTAAGTGGTAATGTTAAAAAAAAAAACCCTTTATCTGTTAGACTCTACAGAAGTATTTACAGGAGAAATAAGATGATGTCTGGTGTTTACTTTAAAATCCTAAAAAAATAACATGGGGATAGAGTAACCAAAGATGATCAAAAGTGTTGATAACTGTTGAAAAAAGTGATGGGAGTTCTTTTTACAGAACTGTCTTGTGACTTTCTTTGTTTTCATAATGAAAAGTTTAAATGAGAAAAACTGTATTTTAACCCTGAAGTGAAAGTTCTAGCCATGAAGAGCACTGAATATATGGCTGAGAATAGACCACTTGACATCCTACTAATGAGCTTGCTGGCATTATCACTGCTGTGGAGAAATATTTTGTGTGACGTTTCATTTCTAATCTCCTATGAGCACCTTCCCGACAGCTGGTGACTTCAGTGTGTAAAGTCAGAACGTGGCATTTGTTGCCTGTTTTTCACCTAGCAGGCTGGAAAGACTTCCCGTCCCAGTGGGGATCCGATTGCATTCATTGTTTGCACTCTTTCCTTGAAGACTGAATGAAGGTCGGGAAGATCGCTCGCTGTTGCTCACCAGCTGTTTAGTCTGAGTCAAGCAGCATGTAGAGAAGGGTATCTGGGGGTCCGCCTCTCCCTGTGAAGAGCCACGTCCTTCTCTGCTGTTCACATAGTTCTCACCCTACTGCACCTTTGACCCTCTACGTGATGTGTCACAACGTAATCCTAAACCCCCAAAGGAAAACCTCTTGCAGCATGTATTTACCAAACACTATGTTTTAAAGCCCTTCTGCCCTATCTGCAACTCATGAATGCCAAAGTGCTGATTCATGGCGTGTGAATGAGCTGCCTGACTCAGAGGAGAATGCCTTCTGGTGTCATGTACATGTCATAATAATTGCTTTTCTATACTGTGTGTTGTTCATGATATGTGCAATCCAACCTTGTCATAGATCCATTTTGCCAACAGTTAATTCTACCTTCTCTTCAAGTATATTTATCTTCAGCTTTGTGACTTGTACCACTCTTTGCCACAAGGAGTACAACTTTGAGACCTCTATAATTTTGGTTTCTCCCTGCCTTTAGTGACAAAATTAATTACTTTTGAAGTCTAAGAATTACTCTGCACTTGTCTAGGAGAACTTGGTTGCTTTATTGGAAGTGACAATGGCATTGTTTGGGAGAGATACCAAAGCTGGGATGGCTGTGCTTGGCAGAGTTTCCATCCAATTGATCATCTGAAAACTAGGGCCAAATGGATTGCAAGACCAATAAAGTCCAGCTTAGTATACAGCTCCTTCCCATGCTTCCTCCCACCATCTCCTGTGTAAAATATTTATTTTTGAAGATTCAGTTTTTCTAGAGCATTCAGATGATCTACTGATGCCAAAGGTCCTTCACCATTTGAGGTTTATAACACTGCGTGTTGTATTTTCACCACATTTACATCTGAATCATTTTTGTGAATTCAAAGAGTAATGCTACATAATAGTATCAATAAAAATGCCAACTTAAATATAAATAATAATGCCCCTACTTTTGCAAATGTGTTATTTGTGACAGACTACATCAAACTAAAAGTTGAAGACCAACTTCACTGTTAATTTAATATGAGGTTTGCAGAGACAAAATGATAGAAGCTAGAAATTTCTAAATTTCAGATTTCTTAAAATCATAGTTGATCTTACATTTCAAATTTTTTTTTTTTTGGAATACATGTGAAAAAAAAAATGCTTCATTGCTTTATCCTCTTGAAATGACCTGATTACTTGTAGATCCTTGGGTCCCCTGGGTCCACCTGTAGAACCTGATCCATACTGTGAAGAACTGAACCTCAGAGAACCTGGAGACAGTATGTTCGTATGTAACATGTTTTCTTCCAGTGTCAGGGAGCCCTCTGTCCTTGTGAAGCCTGTTCATGTAGGATCGTGTTTCTCAAAGTGTAATTTGGGGAACCCTTGCATCAAGTCACGTGGGGAGCTTATGTAACACGTCCCAGGCTCCTGAGCAGACTCTGGGAGTGAGGCCTGGAAACCTGCATTTTTAAAAACCTGCCTGAGGGTATCCTGTACGAGTACAGTTGAAAGACTGCTTCAAGTTTATGCAGCATAGAATACACATGCCTGCTCCGTTGGGTTTATATGACACGTTATTTTGTAATTTACAAGGCATGTTGTACCCTTCTCCTTTTTACCCTCAGGTCTGGTCCGCCATGTCTGTGACCTCTTCACTGAAACCGCCACACTGTGCTTGGACATGGACAATAAGAACAACAACGAGATGGCATCCACGCTCCTCTTCTCCCTGCTCGATATTCTGCATGGCATGCTGACCTACACGTCCAGCGTCGTTCGACTGGCTCTGCAGGTACAGGGCCTCTCCTCCCATGTCTTAAACAACCCTACACCATGTCACCCTTCCCTTTTGTTCTCTCCTTTCTGATATTTCTCTAATGTGTCTTCATTTTTGAAAAAATACATCTGATTCTATAGAGAGAGACTACGAGATAAGCCATCTTGGCGTGACCAGTGTCAAGGACACATTCTGTGATCACACAATCTGAAAGGAAAGTAAGAGAGGCTTAAGGAAACACTTGCCAAGAGCTAGTTGGGGAAGTCTCCTGATGGAGGAGATCGTTTGCCTTACAGGCACCCTAGGGCCGGCCCCTCAGTGTGCCATCTTTCCTGTCTAGGGATGGTGCTCCAGTCCACCTCAACAGGATGAATTAACTTGCTACAGACAATGGATTGAGATTTTAGGCAAACACATACACACATGTTTGTACACTCTTATACATACATGTACAACATAAATTTTCTCATTTTCTATTATGACAAATAACATGGAATTGCAAGACAGTTTTTGAGGATTAGAAGTGTGTTCAGTGGCTACTGGGAAAGTCAATTCACCCCAAACTATAACCTGAATTTACTTTGCAACATGCTGTAAGGAAGGAAGGGGATGCGGGTTTATTGAGTGCTTTCTGTGTTGGGTGTTAGGTGCCCGCACATGCCTATTTCATTTAACCAACTGAGTCTGCTGATACTTAGATTATGTGAAAGCATACAGCCAAGATGACTCATTGCTATATTTAAAATCCTGGTAAAATTGCAAGAGGTATATACATCTAATGGTAGCATCCTGGCTTGGAGAGATGCAGAAGCTCAAGTTGAAAACAAGCTGTTTGATACTTTGCCAGGAGTCATAGTAGCAGAGCCAAGAATGATTCCCTAGACTCTGGTTTATTCTCTGTTATTCTTCATTCTGATAAATGGTATCTTTTATCCCCAATTGAGCTGGTCAGTGTTTAGCTTGTCCAGTGTATTTTAGTAAATGATTCCAAGATCCCCTTAGTAAACATGATAGTTAGTGTTTAACCCAAACTTGTAAAGCCGGTAGATGGAAGTGGCCTTCAAACTACCTGGTTGTTTTTATTTGCTCATCCATAAGAATTGCAAGCTAACAGAGCACTGTTAAGTACTTACGCAATCCTGAGTTACAAATTTCTCTTCACTTTTCCTCTCTTTCCTAGCGTTTTTTCAGAGAATATTGTTTCTTATTTCAGTTTTGACAGTGGTTTTAGGTAATTCCTCAAGGCGCCATCGATAGGTACTCTTGCAAGATGCTTTGATGATATCAATCTGTAAAAGATTATGTTTTGTAGATTGTAGATAAAAAGGATCAGAAGTTTAAAAATTCCAGAACAATAGAAATCCTTTTATTACAAGTGATTTAGAGAGATATTCAAGGATTTTAAAAGAAAACTCCTTAATACAAAATATTTTCTAATTCTTTTCTTTTTTAAAATTTTCTAGTGTACCGATAGATCACTGTGTCTTACTTTTTCATTTCTTGCACACCACTGTATATTTTACTGCTAACATCTTTCTAAATCTTCCCCTGTAATACCTGCCACATATTGCTTTTGACCTTGACTGCTGACTTTGATCTTCATATACCGTGTCAATCTGACAGAGGTAGAGTCCTTGGAGACAGAATTAGGGGAAAGGGCTGGGAAAAGAAATTGCATGTGTATCAAAGACACATCCTCCTAGAACAGGGAGCTAGAAGTACTTTCCAAACCTAAGGTAACCTCTTCCATTTATAAACATGCTCCAGGGGCGCCTGGGTGGCTCATTTGGTTGAATGTCTGCCTTCGGTTCAGGTTATGATCCTAGAGTCCCGGGATTGATCCCCGCATAGGGCTCCCTGTTCATCAAAGAGTCTGTTTCTCCCGCTGCCCCTCACCCTGCTCATGCTCTTTCTCTCTCGCTTTCTCTCAAATAAATAAATAAAATCTTGGGACGCCTGGATGGCTCAGTCAGTTAAGCATCTGCCTTCAGCTGGGGTTGTGATCTCGGGGTCCTGGGATCGAGCCCCATGTCAGGTTCTCTGCTCAGCGGGGAGTCTGCTTCTCCCTCCCCCTCTCCCTCTGGGTGCTTGCTGTCTCTCAAATAAATAAATTAAAAAATCTTTTAAAAAATAAAAAAAATTAAAAAAAAAATAAAATCTTAAAAAAATAAAGTAAAAAGAAAATATATAAACATGCTCCACCCTGGGGATTCTTCTGCATTCAAAACCTGATCTACTTTTAACAGGAATGACTGTCAAGCAGCAGAATTGAGGGTTGCCAGTGTTTAAATGATAAGTGCTTTGCTTTTCTTTTTCAGGGAGGAGAGTGAATCAATGTAAGAATGTGTACTAGGGAGGCGGGGACCATGGGAAGGTGGGTGTTAGAATCAGGAGTTCAGTCCCTGCCCACAACATGCCTTGTGATTCAAAATCGGTCCTGGTTTAACCTGAGGGTTGTGTGGGAGAGATGTGGAAGCAAAGACAAGTACATGCTCCAGACTCACTCGTGTGGGATGGTCTTTGGATGCAAATCCCAGCCACACCACTTTCCATCTATATGACCTTGGGCAAGCTTCTTCACATGCCTAATATCGGTTTCCTCATATGCAGAGTAGAAATGATAAAAACTGCTCTGCTGGGTCATCGTATGACTTAAACAAGAGAAGAAGATATGTGTGAGTAGATGTAAATAGGTAGTGCCTTGTGTGTGTGTGTATATATATATATATATATATATATATATATATATAGCGCCCAGGGAAGGTAAGCACTAAATGGTCGCTGTATCATTAACAACGAGAAGAAGAGAAGTGCTCCCCTCACATTCCTGTTTACAGAAGGCTTCCTGTGGACCATGACTTCCTCAGGTCATGTCCTGGCATGTAGGAGGCTGCTCAGGCCACGGCTCCTGACTGAATTGACTCCCGGCAGGCTTACAAAATAATTAATTTACGGTTTGTTTCTCTACTTATTAGCCCAGAACACGGCTGGGTACTGAGATTTCGGTAGGGATCTAGAGAGGGAAGGGTGTTAGCACTCGGGGAGCTCGCGGTTTCAGAAGGAAGACCGTCGCTACACGAATGGCGAGGAAATCATCATCCCATTGCATCTGTGAGCGCACAGCTGCTGTGAGGTGCAGGGTGCTGCAGGGTGAATGTGGGCGAAGAGAACCTAACTGAGTTTGGGGGGTCGGGAAGCCCAATTCAGTATTTAAATCCAGGTCCCCTAACCCCCCCCCCCCCCCCCGTCTGGGCCTTGACTATCATTTGTGAAGTGATGGGGGACCTTCATCCACTGCTCTTGTGATCTTGGGACCGTTAAACTGCTGCTTCTATGCAAACATGCTGGTGTTGCTGAAAGATTGGAATGTGGACACGAGTCTGTTGAAATGATCCAGTTTGACTCCTCTGTGGTGTTCCCTTTGCTCATGCCCATCGGCTACCCTCTGCCTGGCCGCCAAATGCAAGGGAGATTTTTCTACTATAGCTCATAATCCTCCCCATGCCTCTCCCTTCCGTGGCAAACCTCAGTGACATCTCATTATCTGTGATGGGATCTTCTACTCATTGGTGAGACATTCAAGGCCTGGTATGATCCAGCCCCAGGGTGCCTTCCAGCCTTATCTGCCATGCCTCCGTGCTGCCCGCTCCCATGCCAAACAGTCGGCTCTCAGTCTTTCACTCCCATGCCTTTTCCTCCTGTGGTTCCCGGTCCCTGAAACACCGTTCTCCACACTCTTCCCTGTAGACCTCCTTCCCACCGTGGAAATGACGAAGTCACATGTCATCTTCTCTTACTTCCCCCCACCACCCAAACTGTGTCCACCTCTACTTTCACACTCTACCTTCAGCACAGTTGTTTATAAGCATGCTATCCTTTGGAGCAGGCGGTGCGACCCTACAGAGTGGGGACCGAATCGTGTCATCTGCGCATTGTGAGCACTCACGTGATGGTGATTGGGGAGCACAGTGAGTGCTGAACTGGTCCGGGTGCCACCATTGCGCGTTGTGCTCCATTGTGGGGACATCAGACAGTAGCTACCTGAGGAATTGACTGCTCTTGTTCTCTACAACTGCCTTCCCTCCATGTTTATTTTTTTTTTCAATTTTAAAAAAACATTTTATTTATTAATTTGAGAGAGAGAGAGCATGAGTTGTGGGGGGAGGAGCAGAGGGAGAAGCACACTCCCCACTGAGTGGGGAACCTGACCTGCGCTCTATCCCAGGACTCTGAGATTGTGACCTGAGCTGAAGGCAGATGCTTAACCAACCGAGCCACCCAGGTGCCCCACCTCTGTATTTATTTAACAAACCTCTCTTGAGTACCTACCTGTATGCACTAGATTCGTGTAGCAGTGCTAGATAGAATAGAACTGTATTTGCCTGACCTTTTGTTTATTTTCATTTTTTTAACACTGTACTCCTTATCTCATTTTGAGTAATGATCTGTTGCCATTTAATGTTAAAGATGGCTCATAAGTTGACATTTCCATGTTTTATATGTTTAAGACTATTAAGTTTATATTTCTACCCAGAGTCCTCCCAGGAAATCCACCCTTAGAGATCCAGCAGCTTTCTCCAAATAATCACTAGAACCCCCCCCCGCCATTGTCACCTCAAAGTCAACATGTCCAAAGCTCAACTCGGAATTTGCCTCCCCAGCAAGGCTGGCCACCTTCCTCCTGCTATGCACACTAGAAACCCGGGAGTCATCCTGAAAATTTTTCTTTTTTTCATACTCCATATCTAATCTGTCCTCCAATAATGTAGATTTTACCTTAAATGCCTAGTAAGTCCAACCACTTCTCTCAAACACTACTGCTGCCTCCCTGGTGCAGTCTACCATCTTCTCTTGCTTAGACTGTAACTGGCTGGGTCAAAAACACTGGATGGCTGGTAGTGAGGTTAGTTACCATACGGCCGTGATGGGGGAAAGTGAATTGTAGACCAGAGGCAAGGGCAGAGGGCCTGAATGGAGAGGACAATAGCAGTGTCATAGCAGAAAAGAGAATCCTTGCTGCGGAAAGGGCCCTTTACGAAATGCAGACAGTGGGCCATGGATGTGGGTATCAAGAGGCTGCCTTTAGGGAGTGTGACATTAGGGACCTGGAGATAGACTGAGAGAAGAGGTGAACTTGGGCCCCTGAAATTGTTGCTCAGCTTCTGTTTTTCTTCCTGTGGGAAACCCTGCTGGGATACCTCTGTGCACAGAGCTTCCATTGCAGTCCCATATTTTTGTAAGGAGAGGAGTTTCTATTGCATTCCAGGTGTGAAGTTCTTGGTTGCGCAGAGAGGCAGCATTCTCTTTCTGGAACCCTTGGCAGCTTTGCAAGGAGGTGGTACCTGAATACTGGTGGGGAGGGTCTGGCTGTTTCTTGGTAACAATAACAAATGGCTATGTGGATTTAGAGGCTATGGAGGACACTGGATGTCCTGGTGGGAGAGTCCTACAAGTGTGCACTTGCTTCTGTGGCCCCATCTGCTTGCTTCCGTGAGTTTGGCAAGGAAGCAGTGACATCATATCATGCCCCCTCTCGGTCCAGGTGCTGGTTTGCAAGACTGTCTTATCTTCCCCAAGAGAGAATCTGTTTGCTCTAAAGGATAATGTGTTTATGTGAAAAGGCCAGTATTCTTTTTTTTTTTTTTTAAGATTTTATTTACTTATTTGACAGAGAGAGACATAGTGAGAGCAGAAACATAAGCAGGGGGAGTAGGAGAGGGAGAAGCAGGCTTCCCGCGGAGCAGGGAGCCCGATGTGGGGCTCGATCCCAGGACCCCGGGATCATGACCTGAGCCAAAGGCAGACGCTTAACGACTGAGCCACCCAGGCGCCCCATTTTTTTAAATTTATTTTTTTATTATTATATGTTAATCACCATACATCACATCATTAGTTTTTGATGTAGTCTTCCATGATTCATTGTTTGCGTATAACACCCAGTGCTCCTATCTTGCACTGTGCTTCTGAAGGCGGAATCAACAGCCAAGAGTCAGAAGTGTTCAGACCTCTGGGGTAGTGCCACACATCTGTTTTCTGGAGGAAATTCTACCTTTCTGGTAAAATCAGTTGGGAAGGCTGGAGGTGGGGGTGGGGAGGGGAAAGGGAAGCTCCATGCTACGATTATGGTGGTTCCCCTTGGCTATCTAGAGGTGCAAGTCCCTCTGAGCCAGAGAAAGCAGGCAGCTCAAGTTCTGTCCAGAAGGAACGGGGCCTTCATGAGAAGGGTCCTAGAGTACAGGCTAATAACCCGAGACAGGCAGTCTGCAGCCTGCTCTGAAGGCTCTGGCAGAGGTCAGTCCGTACAAGAAGTTTGGTTTCTTCTGAGTGAAATTAAGAACAGTGAGGAAGTGTGTGAATGAAATGTGTATATACTGTAGCAAACACAATAGTCAGTGCCTTTTTTCAATATAAAATTATTCATCCCTTATAATAGAGATTAGACAGTCCCATAAAACTCCTGAGAGCAGACACACTTAAGAGTAGAGCCACTTGCTTCTCATTTTCTTTTTCCAATGCAACTTAAGCCTGTCCTTTCTTGGCAACGGAGACCTGTGTCTGAGGCCTGTCCATGCGCTGGTACGTTGGACCAATATTCTAGATGGTATTCAAGCATACGCATGCATACAGAGAAGGAAAGCAGAGCAGAATTATACGATGATGGTATGCATCAGATAATGTGCATAAAAATGCCCACGAGAAATGAGCATCTGTGATTTGGGGTCCGGCTTTGCCACTCATTGTCTGTGGGGCTTTCAACAAACTATTTCTCTGAACTTCAGTTTTCTCACCTGGAAGATGGGGGTAGCAGCACCCCATGTCAGCATGGTTGGAAAGAGAGAGTCCCCTTCCTAGTACATGAACATCAACATCATTCTTTCAAGGACAGCCTTGGTCTTGCTTTATCTGTGGGCCATCCAGGTGGGCCTCTGTAGCCTGAGTTGGTTGGCGGTGGCACTGTGTGCGCTCCTTGTCCTGTTATAACAAGGCATAACCTCTCCTCAGGGGGCTGTGGGGGATTGCTTCCTCAGCCCCCTTCCTCTCCTGGACTGAGAGGATCTGTCTCCTCTGGCCAAAGTGTCTAATCGCCAACCTCCCCCCCCCTCCCCTTGTCTCGTCCCTGCTCAAGGCGCAGAAGTCTGGCTCAGGAGGGGACACTCAGGCCGCTGAGGACCTGCTGCTGCTCAGCAAACCTCTGACAGACCTCATTAGCCTGCTCATTCCACTGGTAAGAGCTCACCTGTTGGTGTGTTTTTCAGAACACTGCTGAGGTGAAAGTTATTTTACTTGAATTTCATGATGCCTTGAATTTCTATACCACTTTAATTCTTTTCAGAGCTGGAACCAAGAGAAATTTCAGAAGATTATTTGGCCTAGAAACACTAAATTTCTCCTTTATTTTAAAACTAGATGGCTTATCATTCATTTCAATAGGTATTTAAGGCAGAATCTCAAAGCCGTCTTAATGGGAGGTAGAAAATTCGAGAAATGAATTCCAAGAAGGAAGAAGAAATGGTTATGGAGGCCAGTTCTCTCTCAAAAAGATATTTTAGAGTTGTACTTGGCATGCAGGACTCCAAAGGAATGCAGAAGCAGGCATGCAGACCTAGAGCATACTCCCCTAAATCTCCGCAGAGATAGAAGGAAATAAGTAAAGTTAAGTGAAGACAAGTAAGATGACACAAGACCACTGAATAGATGGAAAGAGCCCTGCAGAAACTTGGAGTTTGGACCAACTAAACAATTTTACCCAAACTTGAAGGGGACCCAGTGCTTGACACATGATTCCTACAGAGCAGCCAGCCAGAGAGTGGGTTGATGAAATTCCATGAAGACTCATGAAAACCTCTCCAGACTGGGGATCCCTGTAACCCCTGGGAACTTAGGTCTGGTTCCTCACAGAGAGAGACCTTCAGTTCTCTCAAAGCTGCTAGGATTTGTCTTTTTCTGCTCTGTGGCTTTCAAGGGAAGGCAAATGCAGTTTGGATGAATAATTCCTTAGACTTAATTATATTTAGCAAATAAAGGTTTGGTTCAACAGGGGTGAAAAAGAAAGAGGGGAAAATCCATCAGCTCTGGGTTACATTAAATAATGGCATATGCGAAGTAGAGCAGTCAAAAAAAAGTGGCAATGGGCTCACAATGAAGTAAGGGAACATCCCCCAACGCCGGGGAACAGCCCCAAACCCCAAAGTGGAAGGATATTTGGTGTAGAAAATCTATTGCATGAAGCTGTGTGGAAAACAGAACACTAGATGCTCTAGCTCAGAGTGTGGGGGCTGAACCCACATAGCCCGCTGTCTCTTAGTTTAAGGGCAGGAAACAGAGGAGAGACTAACACAAACTAGACTCTCTTATATAAGAGACTCAAAATGACATCAAATTAAAAAATCTGTATGCATATATATAAATTGATGCAATATGTGATATATTGGACGATAATTATATTTATAGAGACAGAGATTTAAAAAGACAGATGAAGATCTGTCTTAAGAAGGGCAGACGGAGAGGTGCCT
The DNA here is from genome assembly GCF_011800145.1 of Mirounga leonina. Classification (NCBI taxonomy): domain Eukaryota; kingdom Metazoa; phylum Chordata; class Mammalia; order Carnivora; family Phocidae; genus Mirounga; species Mirounga leonina. The sequence goes on along the minus strand of NW_023270268.1, from coordinate 9,521,161 downwards.
GGGTGGGTGAGTCTGTTGAGCGTCTGACTCTTGGTTTCAGCTCAGGTCATGATCTCGGGGTCTTGGGATCGAGCCCCACTGTCGGGCTCTGTGCTCAGCGGGTTTAGTCTGCTTGTCCCTCTCCCTCCCCCTCTGTTCCTCCCCCCACACACACTCTCTCATAAAATAATAAAATAAAATAAAATAAATAAAATAAAATAAAATAAATAAAATAAATAAAATAAATAAAATAAATAAAATAAATAAAATAAAATAAAATAAAATAAATAAGGAAAGACAGATCCAGAATCCATTATAGGAAAAACTTCCAGGACACACTTTTCCACATCTATCTTATAGACCAGGTTTTGGTATTTGCCAGATTCTTAGATTTGCTCTCTTTTAATAGGTAAATTTATTCCAACTGGATTTATTGTTAAACTTCTCTTTGATCTTAATTTTATTCTTATTTTATATTTTCTTTCTAAATACTTTTTAATATTAAATGTAAGGTTTAATGTACAAAAAAACTTTTAACAGAACAAAGGAAATTCTACAATGATAAGGAATAAAATTCACAGGAGGACATAATAACTATGAACCTTTTTGTGCCAAATTTTAGAGCATAGAACTATTTAAACAAAGGACCAAAAACACACAGGAGGAAATCCAAAAAACACAGTAGTATTGAGAGATTTAACTCCTCTTTCTCATTGCTTTACAGACCAAGTAGATAAAAATAATGATGTAGAGCAGGGGTTGATAAACTATGGCCTGTGGGCTAACTCTAGCCCACTGCCTATTTGTAAAGTTTTTTTATTTTTTTATTTTATCATTTTTTAAAAGATTATTTGAGAGGGAGAGAGTGTACGCTCCGAGGGCAGAGGGAGAGGGGGAGAGAGAAAATCTCCAGCAGACTCCCCACTGAGCACAGAGCCTGGTGCAGGGCTGATCCCAGGACCCTGAGGTCTTGACCTGAGCTGAAGTCAAGAGTCGATGCTCAAGCAACTGAGCCACCCAGGTGCCACCCACCCCTGCACTGCCTATTTTTGTAAATAAAGTTTTATTGAATATAGCCACACAGACCATTTGTTTACATATTGTCTATGGCTGCTTTTGTTCCTTGATAAGAGTTGAGGAGTTGCAACACAGACCTTATAGCTCGCAAGTCTATATTATTTACTATCTGGCTCTTCACAGAAAAAGTTTGCTGACCCCTATATAAAGGGTATAAATATTTTAATAAGATTGTACCCTGAAAACAGAAACTGCAGTTTTTCAGTTTTCAGAAACATCTTTAAAAAGTGGGCCATGTGGGGCACCTGGGTGGCTCAGTCATTAAGCGTCTGCCTTCGGCTCAGATCATGATACCGTGGTCCTGGGATCGAGCCCTGCATCAGGCTCCCTGCTCAGCGGGGGGCCTGCTTCTCCCTCTCCCACTCCCCCAGCTTGTGTTCTCTCTCTCGCTCGCTCTCTCTATCAAATAAATAAAAAGTCTAAAAAAAAAAAAAAGTGGGCCGTGCATTATGTTAAAAGGACATCAAAAATTCCAGTAAGTTGGAATTGTATAGTCCACATTCTTTAACCACAATACAGTTAAACTAGAAGGAAAGATAAGAATAGAAGATGCACTGTTAGCAAATACAATCCGTGACAGTAATCAAAGAATAAGTTTTCATTGTGATTATTTCAGTCTGGGCCCAATCAGAAGGGAGAAACCACACAGTGATTTAAATAGGAGAATTTTAATGTAAAACATCATTAGCCTTGAAAAAAGAGTAACCATAAGATTTACAAAGAACTCTCTAAGGTACCCTAAAACTGAGCGAGAGTACTCAAGGAAGGACAGACTTGATCGGGGGCACCCCTACACTGAGGCTGTAAGTCAGACCTTATTGGGGAAGGCAGCCCACGGGACAGTGGACAAGTTTGCTGGGTTGCCTGGTCCAGAAGGGGTTCACTGTCCCCAGGAAAGCCACTGGAGGTGGGAGGACTGAGGTGCCCAGTATTCATATAGAGAAGACCACAGGAAACAAAGCTATGCAAGAGGCAGACGAGTAGGGGGAGTCAGGTGGCCAGTGTACATGGGAGGGCTGGAGTGCACAGTGTCCCTTGGGGAGGACAACAGGACCATAATCACAGGTCAGACTAAGGCTGAGGGTTGCTGAGGTGGCCACACATTCTGGGCCCATGGTTAGGTCGGATCTCCACCAAATGCCTCACATTCATGCCTCTGACCGACAGAAACAGCAGGAGAGCCTCTTCTTCCTGCACTGTGTCATCTGAGAGATTATCCCCAGCTCTTTGAGACTCTGAACTCTTGTTACTAGTAACTTGATCACACTCATGTTCTAGTATATGGCCAGACGTCTGCCTAACCTGCGTGAGCTGTGTTGTGTGTATACACATTGATCACCAGAGTCACTGGTTTTAAAAATGGCCTGTGACGAGAACATTGCAATATATCTTCCCTGAAAAAGATTAACACACATTTATAGCTGTGTATAAAGTGAAGAAAAATAGTAATAAGGCAATTTAGGACCTAAACTAGAGCACATACAGACCAAAGATAAATTTTATAGTGGTTGTTAAAAAATGTAATAGGTTACAGAATGAGGTGCTGGAATTGCTTTCCCATAGGGAGAAATAAACAGACTTTCAGTTTTCATCTGACTTGGATAATTTTGGAGGTATTTCACCTAAAGGCAGGTGGATGAACTTGTTAGCTTTTGAGGATTTTTCCAGATTATGGTCCTATGAAAGAAAACATATCCTTAAGAGAAAACCTGTCAACCCCTAATTTATGCCCTGTATTTTTACTATACACTGTAGTAGAATCATAGTGGAAGGTAGATAAAAGATAGTGATTCTTAGTCTGTTTTGAATGTAAACTGCTTTAAGAATCTGAGGATTCTAGACCCTCTTCCCAGAAAAATGTATAGACTCACATATATGCCAGGTTCTGTGTACAATTCACAGTTTCAGGGAGATCTTTGTTTGTTTTTCAGTTGGCCAACATATAGTACATCGTTTTTGATGTAGTGTTCGATAATTCATCAGTTGCATACAACACCCAGTGCTCATCACATCACGTGCCCTCCTTAATGCCCATCACCCAGTTACCCCATTCCCCCACCCACCTCCCCTTCCGCAATCCTCAGTTTGTTTCCCAGAGTCAAGAGTCTGTCATGGTTTGTCCCCCTTTCTGATTTCTTCCCATTCAGTTTCAGGGGGATCTTTGAACCCTCAGTTGGAACATAGTATAAGATCTGGTTAATAAAAGGTATAACCAATTGACCATGTCTCCTGAAAAAAAAATAAAGCAAGGTTATTGTTTGAATTAAATATTTTATTTAAGAAGAGGAAATGAGAAGCTAGGCTGTACGTCCTACATGAGTTTTATAACTAGATAAAGTTGCTATAAGAAATTATGCTACAGCCTCCTTCTCCTTCAATTAAAATAGGTATTTTCAAACTTAACAAGAGATCATTGTTTTTAAAATTTTTTCTTCATTTTGCCTGAGATGCAGTATGTAGCTTGGTTTATATGTTTTGCATTAACCATGCCTTCCTTGGCCATTGAGCAGATGACCTTCTGCAGTCAGGTCGGGATGGCAGTCTGCACCGAACATCAGAATGTGAGCTCCCTCCTGTGCTAGATGAGTAGGGACCTGAGCCATCTCCGGAGCAGTTAAAGATTCTGCCAGTAACAACATTTATGCCAATATCAACATGATACTTACCAGTTCATGTTTCTGACGTCACTGTGCAATTTAAAAAATTGTGCCCCACTAAGTATAGGGGGAAAAGTTTCTTTTTTTCATTTTCTAATTTTTCTCAAGAAAAAACCAAGTGGATTTTTCTCTTTAAATAGTAATGGACTTGGACTTGTCTGTTCTTTCTCTTCATAGTCAGTGGACTGAAATCTAAATGATAGTTTATGGTGATTATGGTTTATGGTGATGGAGGCCAGAGGTACTGAGTAGTCCATTTGCACGTCAAACCCAAGAGGTTGGGCATCTTGATAGTTTTCTACTAAGCAGCTGCTCTAAGGAGTTACTGCCCCATTTAATAGGGATATCCCTCTTTCCAGTTAGCCACTGCCCGTCTGTCTGCTGGGCATTTCCACTGGATGCACCATAAACACCTCAGATACTACAGGGTTAGAACAAACCCATAATCACCTCCTTAAAACTGTTTCTCTTCTTACGTCCTGTGTCAGAGAATGAAATTCATTTCCCTGCAGTTGCCCAGCCAAGAATGCAGGCATCATCTTGGCCTCTTTTCCTATGCCATCCTGCCCTATTCTGTCAAGCCACCCAAATTCATCACAGACTGTCCTTTCTCTTCATTCCCATGGACGGTGTCATGAAGACCACCACCATCTTGTGTTTGCAGGGTCCCAGTGGCCTTCTCCCAAGGCCTGCTCTTACCCTGCCCACTCTCTTCTTCACAGTGGAAGCAGCATGTTTTCTCTAAAATGCAAGACTCATCTTGTCACTCATTGACTTCAAACCTTTCAATGATCCCCCACTATTCATGGATAAACTCTAACTTAACAGATTTACAGAACCATGTATGATCTGACACTTAGTTTCTAGCCTTGTCTCTTGACTCTCTTTGCCCTACTCTGTGTTTTGTACCCCAGCTTTTTTCAGTTATTTAAATGTACTTTAAATGTATTAAATGTACATGCTCTTCCTCCTTCTACTTGACTGTTCCTCAGCTTTCAGCTCTTGGCTTAGATATCCCTTCTTCAGCTTTACTTTTGGGTCTGGTGCAGGGAGGGATTTGATGAATATTTGTGTAGGAAAGCAAGCTAATTGCTAACAAATGCAGTATATTTTCTGCCTTTCCTTATTCTAAACAAGAACAGACCACGTCTGGTAGGACATAGATTTAAGTACAAATTTATCCAGAGAGTTCATCTGTACCCTTGCTGTCCTGCCCTGGCTGAGCCAGCCCCTCCTACGGGGTGGTAATGATACGGCTCACTAGCTTGCTTGCTTTAAAATTGCATCATTTGGATTTATCTCTAGAGGTTGACCTTTTCTTGGCAGGAGTTGTCCTGACCTTCATTGGGCAGCCTATATTCCTGAAATAACCCATACTCTGCCTTAGATTGACAGGAAAGGATACAAAAGGGCAGGTAGCATTGCCCAAGGACTTCTGTTTCTGGAAAATTGCTGTACTTATAGTAACTGCAAAATATAAAAACCCAGCCCTAGAATCCCCACAGCAGTGGTGAGCATAAAAGCTTCTGAGCCATCAAAATAGAAGCCACAGCATCATTACCTTTTCTAACAGGAGACCCCCCAGGTTTCTGACGTTCAGTATTTGAACCTGGGTACTATAGGAAAGACTCCCAAAACTGCAGGTGTGTTTTCTGCCACTACTTCTTATACCTTTATCTTGAAGTGTATGTCCTACATGAGTTTTACAACTAGATAAAGTTGCTATAAGAAATTATGCTACAGCCTCCTCCTTCAATTAAAATAGGCATTTTCAAACTTAACAAGTGATCATTGTTTTTAAAATATTTTCTTCATTTTGCCTGAGATGCAGTATGTAGCTTGGTTTATATGTTTCGCATTAACCATGCCTTCCTTGGCCATTGAGCAGATGACCTTCTGCAGTCAGGTTGGGATGGCAGTCTGCACCGAACATCAGAATGTGAGCAGTTGGTTGCAATATAATGATACAGTTTTTTTTTTTTTTTAAGATTTATTTATTTATTTTAGAGAGAGAGCAGGGGAGGGTCAGAGGGAGAGGGAGAGAGAATCCTCAAGCAGACTCCCCACTGAGCATGGGGCCCAACCTGGGGCTCGATCCCAGAACCCTGAGATCATGACCTGAGTCGGTCACTTAACCAACTGAGCCACCCAGACGCCCCATGATAGCTTTTTTAATAGCATTTGGTGGTTGTTCAGAGCTGCTAGTGCTAAGTTGAATAGGCAAGCATTCCCTTATGTGGTAAAATGTGACGTGTCAGAAAGCAACCCCTCTAGAAAATCATTCTCACCCATCGATAACACAAATTCCCATACTCTTATTGCCCTCTTTACAAGCCTTCTTTTAAATAATAATGCTTTAACGTGAAAGCAAGTCACTTGTTTCACAAAACAAGACCAGGGCAGCAGGACAGATCATAGAGAATGAAGAAGTGGGAATTTGAGGGACAAAGAACTGAATATGGAACTGTGAAACATGGGTCATGCCAAAATCACAGTCTAGTTAAAGATTTTTGGTGTGGGCTTTCTTCTCTGTTCCCAGTACACTTGCCTTGACTTAAAAAAAAAAAAGAAAAGAAAAGAAAAGAAGGTTAATAATTAATGGTTGAGTCTTTTATGTGCATCATTGAGGAAAGTGAATGTTAGTAATTGAACTCTTATAACCAGCTCTAAAAGTTATTAGAACCAGCTAAAAACACATCAGAATTGTGGTGTGATTTTATATTTATACATCTCACTTATATAACAAATGGACAGGAGGGCAATAACAGCCTGGGGTTTTTGGAGTTCCACACTTGTTCATTTTTGAGGCAGTGTCTGTAAAGAGGTGCTAAATAGAAAGAGGTCATATAAATCACCTAGAAATAGACAGGTATCCCAAGAGGAAAGTGGGCAAAGGACTTGAGTGGACAACTCACAACAACAAAAGTGCAAATGTCCAGTGTTAATTTCACTGGACACATTTAAGTATGCTATGGATAATGGAAAATCAGTTTTTAAAAATGCAATACAACCCTCAAAGTTTGAAGCTGACTTTGGAGACAAGAAGAGGTAAATAAAAATATACATAGGTCTGTATCAAAAGCCTTCAAATCATTTATATCCTTTAATGTAGTCATTCCACATCTAGAAAATTTATGCATAGGAAATAATCATAGAAGTACTGAATGATCTGTGTAAGCATATATTCTCACAACATTATCTCTAGTATCGAACACTTTGGTAGTAACCTGTATGTTGCTCAGTTGGAAATTAATTTCCATTCTTAGGGTAGAAGTCCGTTGTGCTATTAAATATCATATTTCCCAAGCATATATAACAGTGTGGGAAAATACATATAACATAAGGCTAAATAAAATATCAGAATATATATTAATTGTAGAATGATGCTAATTTAAAATGTAAAAATTTTAAAGTATATATAATCAAAAATATATATGTACCTAAAATGTATATGTATTTTAAGTTAGCATCATTTTTATAATTATTATATATAATGGTGCTCACACAGAGGCAATCCTTACTTTCACAGAGCTTTAATATGCACAGATTTCAGCCAGATAACCCCAGTCCCCCACAACATAGTTCAGATTTCAGTTACCATGTTGTATTCACTATGAGTAATTGCATGAAGTACAAACTTTGCAGCTAGCTCTTCAGTGAACAAATCACTATGTAAATAATAGGCATGCATCATCACCAGTAATCAATCATGTACTTACATGAAAATCTGTCAGCAGTTGGTTGCTTTGCATTTATTATTTAGTTCACACACAGACAGCAAAGCATGTAGCTATGTTTCTTCCTTGTCTTGTAGTGGTAAATCCACATAGCATTTTACAAAAACTGATCATTGAAAGAGGGAATTGCACAACAAAGACAAAAGAGTAACAAAGAAGCTAAAAGCAATAATTTTGGAAGGGAAATTTGAGTCTAATATAAATGGAGTTGCAGAAGAAACAGCAGACTTTAGGAATGTTGACAGTGGTGCCACTTAAGAGGTTCTAAGTAGGCAGCCAGAGGAACTTAGTGGAAGTGAAATCATCTATGTAAATAAGGGAAGTTTTTTTAAAGAAAAGAATGAAGTCTCAGAGGAAGCAATGTAGGCAAAAAACAAAGCAAAACAAAACAAATGCAAACCAAACTAAAACAAAAAAGCATAAACCAAAACAAAAAACCCTTTACACTAAAGGAATTCTGGGAGATATTTTCCAACAGTGAAAGCACAAAGGATAAAATGTTGGGAGCTGAGCCAGAGTTAGAAAGGGAGTAGGACAGTTGTCCAAGGCATAGAAAAGATGCTCTCTTTGTACAGTCAGTTACATGAGAAAAAAGCAGCAAGCACTGTTCAAACTACTCATTTTTTTGTTTTAATTTTTAATTTTTTTCAGAGAGCTGGTGGGGGGGGTGTGTGGTTGGTAGTGCTGGAGGGGCAGAGGGCAAAGGAGAGAGAGAATCCCAAGCAGGCTCTGTGCCCATGACAGAGCCCGTCCAGAGCTCAATCCTACGACCCAAGCTGAAACCAATTGTCAGATGCTCAATTGACTGAGCCACCCAGGCACCCCAAACCACTCTTTTTTTTTTTTTTTTTAAAGATTTTATTTATTTATTCATGAGAGACAGAGACAGAGAGAGAGAGGCAGAGGGAGAAGCAGGCTCCCAAGGAGCAGGGAGCCCGATGCGGGACTCGACCCCAGGACCCTGAGATCATGACCCGAGCCGAAGGCAGACGCTCAACCATCTGAGCCACCCAGGCGCCCCCAAACCACTCTTGTTAACTCTTTTTTCAGAACAACAAAACAAAAAGACTTTAATTCTCAATGTTTCTAATGTTTTGGATTACAGCAATAAATATTAGATTTACTGTTTATTCTCTTGCACATTTATCAGTACACATTTATAATTGATATTGAGAGTTTTTAATGTTTTGATAACAAATTTGAAAGGTTATGGAATAGGTGCAATTTCCCCATTCATTAAGATCATTTTGCATGGTTAAAGTTGGCATGGTCATTTTTATGGTTGCCTGCTGAGTAGGTAGATAGGTAGAGTAGGTAGATAGGACAGATGTATTCCACAGTGCCTGCAGTGATTAACTCTGGGTGGTAAAAGTACATATGATTTCTGTTTTTGTAACACCCATCTGTAAATTTCAGATTTTATAAAGTGAACATTTATTACTTTCATAATCATAAAAGGTTTGAAGTCCTCATTTCTACCTTTTGTAATCCCATTTTACTCAGCAAAAACAATTTATAATACTGAATTTCTACCTTCTCTGTCCTTTCCCAGATTCCTACTAACTTCTGGTGAATGAGTGACATCCCTTTTCCATCAGCCAACAGGTGGTCTACTTTAGGCTTTTTAAAAATCCCACTGCCAAATTTCCCTCCACTCTTTATCTCCCATAATGTCCTGTGGACAACTTTTCTTTCATTGAAATGTCTAGCAGCAATTTCAGCTGTAAACCTGCAGCCTCCTGACAAAGATTCTTGAATTACAGAGATTCAGAGTATACTCCTCAGAAAACATACAGGGTCTCCAATATATCTTCATAAACATCACACATAAGATCAAGGAACAACCACAAACGTGCAAATCCATCACACAATAAAATATAGCAAATCCTGTGATAGGCTTATAGGTGCCATCGAGCCCTGTGGAGGGAAAAACCCAACTACATGAGTTGGGCCAAGGAGGAAAGGCTGGATGAATTTTTTCTAATTTTTTTTTGACTGTGGTAAAATAAATGTAAAACTTGCCATGTGAACCCTTTTTTAGTATACAGTTCACTGTTATTAATATATTCATGATGTTGTACAACCATCACCACTGTTCATTTCCATAACTTTTTTCATCTTGTGAAACTGCAACTCTGTACCTATTAAACATTAACTCCCTATTCCCTTTTACCCCAGCCCCTGGCAACCACCATTCTACTTCCTGTCTCTATGATTTGACTACTATATGTACCTCACATAAACGGAGTCGTACAGTATTTGTTGTTTTGTGACTGGCTTATTTCACTTAGCATGGTATCCTCAAGGTTCATCCATGTTGTAGTTTGTGTCAGAATTTCTTTGTTTTTTAAGGCTAAATAATACTCAGTTCTATGTATGTACCAGTTTGCTTATCCATTCATCTGTCAGTGGTCAGTTGGGTTCCTTCCAACTTTTAGTTGTTGTGGAAAATGCTGCTATGAACATGTATCTTTTGGAGACCCTGCTTTCAGTTCTTTTGAATATATACTCAGAAACAGAATTGCTAGATCCTCTGATAATTCTGTTTTCAATTTTTTGAAGAACCACTGTTCTGTTTTCCATGATGGCCTTCCTATTTTGTGTTCCCATGAACAGTGTGCAAGTGTTCAAATTTCTCTATATTCAAACCGACAACTTGTTATTTTCTTTTTTGTTGATAGTAGGCATCCTAATGGATGTGAGGTGATATCTCATTATAGTTGTGATTTGCATTCCCTAATTATTAGTAATATTGAGCATCTTTTCATGTGTGGATTGTCACTTGCATGTCTTCTTTGTAGAAGTATCCAAGTTTTTTGCCATTTTTTAATTTTTAATTTTTTTTAAGAATGATTTTTTTTAAAGATTTTATTTATTTATTTGACAGAGACAGAGATAGTGAGAGCAGGAACATAAGCAGGGGGAGTGGAAGAGGGAGAAGCAGACTCCCCGCTGAGGCAGGAAGCCCGATGTGGGACTCGATCCCAGGACCCTGGGATCATGACCTGAGCCGAAGGCAGATACTTAACGACTGAGCCACTCAGGTGCCCTTGCCATTTTTTTTTTTTAAAGAATTTATTTATTTATTTGAGAGAGAGAGGGGATAAGAGAGACAGCACGAGAGGGGGAGGGTTAGGGGGAGAATCTGACTCCCTGCTGAGCAGGGAGCCCGATGTGGGACTCGATCCAGGGACTCCAGGATCAGGACCTGAGCCGAAGGCAGTTGCTTAACCAACTGAGCCACCCAGGCACCCCCTTGCCATTTTTTTAATCAGGTTTTTTTTTTGTTGTTGAATTTTAAGAACTCTCTATATATTCTGGATATTGATCCATTTTAAATATGTTACTTGAAAACATTTTCTCCCATTCTGAGGTTGCTTTATATTGATATGAGTCTGTTCATGTAAAAAAAAATTGCATTGATAATATCTTTTGATGCACGAAATTTTCATGAAGTCCAATGTGCCTGTGCAACTTTTTCACTTGTTGCTTGTGCCTTTGGTGTCATATTCAAGAAATTGTTGCCAAATCCAGTGTCATGAAGCTTTCGTCCACTGTTTCCTCTAAGAATTTTATAGTTTTAGGTCTTACATTTAGGCCTTTAATCCATTTGGTCTAATTTTTATATGGTGTTAGTTCCAACTTCATTCATTTGAAAGTGGATACCAGTTTTCTCAGCACCATTTGTTGGAAAGACTGTCCTTTTTCCATAGGATATTCTTAGCCCCCTTGTCAAAAATCATTTGACCATATATATGGGAGGGTTTCGGTATTCTATATTCTGTTGGTCTATATGTCAGTCAGTCTTTATGCCAGGACCACAGTGATTTAATTACTGTAGTTTTATAGTAAGTTTAAAATCAAGAAGTCTGAGTCATCCAGTTTTGTTGTTCTTTTTCAAAATTGTTTTGGCTATTTAGAGTCATTTGAAATTCCGTATGAATTTTCAGATGGGGTTTTCTATTTCTAGAGAAAACATCGTTGGGATTTTGATAGGGATTGCACTGACTCTGTAGTTTGCTTTGGGTAGTACTGTACTGTATTCTATTGATAATTTTTGTATGATGAGCTATTCTTGCATCCGAGGAACAAATCCCACTTGTTCGTGGTGTATAATACTTTTAATATGCTGCGGAATTAGGTTTGCTAGTATTTTTTAAAGGACTTTTGCATCAGTGTTTATCAGGGATATTGATCTGTGGTTTTCTTGTAGTGTCTTTGGCTTTGGTATCAGGATGATCCTGGCCTCTCAGAACAAGTTGGGAAATGTTTCCTTCAATTTTGAGGAAAAGTTTGAAAAAGAGCCCCTTTAGCATTGCTGTGTCTCATAAGTTTGTCTCATAAGTGTCTCATAAGTTTGGGTATATTGTGTTTTCATTTTCCTTCATCTCTAAGTATTTTCTACCTTCCCTTATGATTTCTTCTTTGACCCACTGGTTATTTAAGAATGTGTTATTTAATTTCCATAAACTTATGGATGTCTTAGTTTTTGTATTGTCACTGATTTCTAACTTCATCCTGTTGTTGGAAAGATATTTTGCATGATATCTATCACTAAATCTACTGAGATTTAGGACTCTCTTTTGCTCTATGTCTTTGGCCTTTGAAACTTTGAGTGTTGTGTGTCACCCTGTGGGTTTTTTTTTTTTTTTTAAGATCATTTTTCTTGGAGTTGAGTGAGCTTCCTGGATGTTTATATTCAGATCTTTCATCAAATTTGGGGAGTTTTCAACCAGTCTTTCTTCAAATATTCTGTCTGCCCCTTTCCCTCTCTCTCTCCTCTTTCTCAAACTTTCACAATGTGTATGTTGGTCCATTAGATGGTGTCCTGAAGGTCTCTGGGCTCTATTCACTTTTCTTCAATCTATTTCTTTCTGTTCCCCAGACTCAGTAATTTTCATTTTCCTATCTTAATGTTCGCTGATTCTTTCCTCATGTTCCAATATGCCTTTGAATCTCTCTAGTGTATTTTCCAGTTCATTTACTGTACTTTTTATCTCCATAATTTCTTTTTAGGTTTTTCTTTTTATTTATGTTTCCCATTTTGTTCATGCACTATTTTCTTGACTTTCTACACAACTTCCTTTAGTACTTTTAGAGCATATTTAAGATAGTTGCTTTAAAGTTTTTGTCTAGTATATTTACCATCAGGTTTTTTTCAGAGACAGTTTCTGTTGATTTACTTTTCTCTTTTGAATGGGCCATGATTATCTGTTTCTTTGTATGCCTTGATATTTTTAAAATTTTTTTGTTGAAAACTGGACATTTGACTCTAATAAAGGTAACTCTGCAAATCAGATTTTCCCACTTCCCCAGGACTTGCTCTTTTTTTCCTTGTTGTTTTGTTTATTTACCTAGGTTGTTTTTTGTTTTTGTTTTTGTTTTTAATTGTAGGTTGTCTTGTGCTGAGGATCAGTCTGCTGTGTAAATGCAAGGCCTTTCCAGGTCTTTTCTGAGTGTGTGCCTTTCCCTGGGCTCATGTAATTACTTTCTAATTTTTCCAATACATATAGCTGCTTTTTAATGTCTTGTTCCCCAAAGAGGAAAAACAGAAAAATGTGGTGGGGTGAGGGGAGGTGAGGGGGCAGGATGCTGTCTCTTTAAATCTGGAAGTCACTTTATCCAGAGGGAGAGAGACTTGCAACAATGAGGGAGGTGCAACAAGAGTGGCTGCCTGCCTTTTTGTCTGCAACTGTGATCAGAAGCAGCCATCAGTGATTGAAGAACAGATTCTTGATATTTGGAGGACTGAGTCCTTTTTGTCTACCCTAGCTCCTGTAAACTTTGTGTAAGCTGCCCCAAAACACATGAATAGCTGCCTGCCATGGGGGTTGGGGTGGGGAATGGGCAGCTACTACTGTGCTAAGAGCTGAAATTGACCAAAATCAACCTCAATTTACTATTCAAGCCTTCTCCTGGAAGTTGTAAGTCTTCAGTAGGTTCCAGAATTCTGAAGCAGTTACATCACACAGATTCTGCCACTGCAGTTGTTGTCTATGTGGGGAGACAGATTCCTGGTGCATCTTATTCTTCTTCAAAACCTCCAGGGCTTTTTGAATTTTGTTCGAAGAGTGGATGACAGTATGCCAAGCAGATATGGCATGGGAATGGGTGAAGGACTGAAGAGTTGTACATTCCAGATAGAGAATATACTCATAGGCATAAAAGATCATTGGAAGTTTGGGTCTCTGAAGGTAATGGTGGGCTTGGAACTCAGGATGTTCCAATGTAGTGACAAGAAATGTACTTTGAAAAATTGTCAAGGACAGATAGTGAAAAACATATGTAAGACTTTTCACTAAGTGTAAATCTTAAATAACCAGTGTCACTTTATATTTCTAAGTCAAATGAAATCTGGCATTAATCAATGGATGCTAAAATTAGTGGGTAAAGGTATAATGAGAAATAAGAAATAAAACCCAACTGACCTCTCCACAAGATACTAAGTAATTACAAAAGAAAAAATTGTGATTTTTTTTATAGTGCAGAAAACTGATAGTTACCACTCTAACAAGTGATCAAAGTTAATATCACAAGTGATAAGCTGATTGACATCCTTTGCCTACTGGTATAATGCACTAAAAAGTGTACAACATCACCTCCTGGTATTCCTGGGAAAAACGCATTACCAAGATTTAATCATGAGGAGGCATCAGTCAAACCAAAGTGTCCTACATACTAACTGGCCAGTACTTTTTAAAAGTGTCTAGGTCATTAAAATCCAAGAAAGACTAGATGGACTATCACAAATTGTAGGAGACTGAGGAGGCATGACAGCTAAATCCTATCTGAATTCCAGATTGGATCCTGGACCAGAAAAGGACATTAGTGGAAAAACTGGCAAAACTTGAATAAGGTCTGTAAATTAGTTAATAGTAATGTCTCAATGTTAAATTCTTGTTTGTTGTAACTATACTATGGCTCCATAAGATGTTACTATTTAAGGCAGTAAAATGAACTCATTTTAACTACTTGTTGAAGCTCATTTTAGTCCAAAATGAAAGATGACAAAATGACAGATGAAAAATTAAGGACTTTAAGAAAGGAAGGAATCTGGCTCCCATATGCCATTCACTCCTTTTAGTACAAAAGTCTTAGTCCTTCTCTCTGGATTGATTTTCCCCCATCGAATTCTTTCTTTTTTTTTTTTTTTTAGATTTTACGTACTATTTATTTATTTATTTATTTATTTATTTATTTATTGAATAGAGAGAGAGACAGCGAGAGAGGGAACACAAGCAGGGGGAGTGGGAGAGGGAGAAGTAGGCTTCCTGTTGAGTAGGGAGCTTGATGCAGGGCTCGATGCAGGGCTCCATCCGAGGACTCTGGGATCGTGACCTGAGACAAAGGCAGGCACTTAATGACTGAGCCACCCAGGTGCCCCATCCCCCATTGAATTCTTGAAGGTTATCTTATTTCCCAAGACTGTGGCACTTGGGAGTTCAGTGTCCATAGTACTTAGGCCCTACCTCCTCATGGGTCACTTCTAAACCTGCTTTGTATGGCCTGCCCATTGTTTTCCAGTTATAAATCTTTTTGTAGATTCGCCACTTCCCTGTCTCTCAATGATTCGAGCTTTCTACATCACAGAAAGCCAGCTTCTGGGTTATATTGAAGAATCTAGAGGAAACTAAGGCATCATTTCTTCTAATGTGGGTCATCCAACATAGCTGTATTTAGTCTCATTCTATGGTAGTAATAGTACATTTTGGAAGAATTTTAAACAAGAGTATGCTATCAGATTATTGTTTTAGACTGAAGACTGAGTTGAGATGAAGCTGAGAGGAGGAATAGAACAAGAAGACCAGAGTGCCCAGGACAGAATGTTGCACAGGGAGAGAATCCCAGAGATCTACAGAGGGTTTCTCTCAGTTATTCAGCAGAGTATGTGTATATGAGGAAACAACCCAAGGCCAGCAACGAAACAGCCCAGAAGGATTAGAGAATAGAGTCAATTATTCACACAAGGCCTAAAATAGTTCTTTTTCCCACTAGACAGACTGGAAACAATTCTTTTTTTTTTTTTTTTAAGATTTTATTTATTTATTTGACAGAGAGAGACACAGTGAGAGAGGGAACACAAGCAGGGGGAGTGGGAGAGGGAGAAGCAGGCTTTCCGTGGAGTAGGGTGCCTGATGTGGGGCTCGATCCCAGGATCCTGGGATCATGACCTGAGCCGAAGGCAGATGCTTAACAACTGAGCCATCCAGGCGCCCCTGGAAACAATTCTTAATTCATGGAGCATTGGAAAGGATACTCAGGAAGATCTTGCTTCAGTAGTGAGGAATAATTAGTTCTAGACTGAGCACTGCTCCAAACCCACCTAACACATCATAAAAACAAGATCTGAAAGGATCAAACTGTTTCCAGTTAACTGCCTCCCAGGAAAAAATCCTCATGACTATTTTTAGGAATACACATATATCAAGCACTCAACAAGGTTAAATTCACAGTTCCTAGCATCACTCTAAAGGAGAATTGACCATTTAAACTACAATAATAGCTATGTGTATTGTGAAGTTTATAAAAGCATGTGTGCGGGGGGGAAGAGCAAGATGGCGGAGAAGTAGGAGACCTAAATTTCCTCTGGTCCCAGGAATTCAACTAGATAGGGATCAAACCATTCTGAACACCTACGAACTCAACAGGAGATCAAAGAAAAGAATAGCAGCAACTCTCTGAACAGAAAAGCGACCACTTTCTGGAAGGTCTCTTCTGATTTGTTTAGTGTATATTTTTCTGGGGTTGTTGTTACCCTGTTAGCATTTTGTTCTCTCATTCATCTATCCTCCTCTGCACAAAATGACAAGATGGAAAAAATCACCTCAAAAAAAAGAACAAGAGGCAGTACCGACTGCCAGGGACCTAATCAATACAGACATTAGTAAGATGTTGGAACTAGAGTTCAGAATGATGATTATAAAGATACTAGCTACTAGCTGGGCTTGAAAAAAGCATGGAAGTTATTAGAGAACCCCTTTCTGGAGAAATAAAAGAACTAAAATCAAACTAAGTCAAAATCAAAAAGGCTATTAATGAGGTGCAATAAAAAATGGGGGCTCTAACTGCTAGGATAAATGAGGCAGAAGAGAGAATTAGTGATATAGAAGACCAAATGATGGAAAATAAGGAAGCTGAGAGAAAGAGAGAGAAACAACTACTGGATCACGAGGGCAGAATTCGAGAGATAAGTGATAACATAAGACGAAACAACATTAGAATAACTAAGATCCCAGAAGAAGAAGAGAGAGAGGGGCAGAAGGTATATTGGAGCAAATTATAGCAGAGAACTTCCCTAATTTGGGGAAGGAAACAGGCATCAAAATCCAGGAGGCACAGAGAACCTCCCCCTCAAAATCAATAAAAATAGGTCAACACCCTGACATCTAGTAGTAAAACTTACAAGTCTCAGAGACAAAGAGAAAATCCTGAGAGCAGCTCAGGAGAAGAGATCTGTAACCTACAATGGTAGAAACATTAGATTGGCAACAGACCTATTCACCGAGACCTGGCAGGCCAGAAAGGACTGGCAGGATATATTCAGAGCACTAAATGAGAAAAATATGCAGCCAAGAATACTAAATCCAGCTAGCCTGTCATTGAAAATAGAAGGAGAGATAAAAAGCTTCCAGGACAAACAAAACCTAAAAGGAATTTGCAAACACTAAACCAGCCCTACAAGAAATATTGAAAGGGGTCCTCTAAACAAAGAGAGAGCCTAAAAGTAACATAGACTAGAAAGGAACACAGACAATACACACTAACAGTCACCGTACAGGCACTACAATGGCACTAATTTCATATCTTTCAGGAGTTACCCTGAATGTCAATGGGCCAAATGCCCCAATCAAAAGACACAGGCTATCAGATTGGATAAAAAAAAAAAAAGACCCATCAATATGCTGTCTTCAAGAGACTCATTTTAGACCCAAAGACACCCCCAGATTGAAAGTGAGGGGGTGGAAAACCATTTACCATGCTAATGGACACCAAAAGAAAGCTGGGGTGGCAATCCTTATATCAGACAAATTAGGTTTTAAACCAAAGACTGTAATAAGAGATGAGGAAGGACACTATATCCTACTTAAAGGGTCTATCTAACAAGAAGATCTAACAATTGTAAATATCTATGCTCCTAACATGGGAGCAGCCAATTATATAAGCCAATTAATAACAAAGAAACACATTGACAGTAATACAGTAATAGTGGGAGACTTTAACACCCCCCTCACTGAAATGGACAGATCATCTAAGCAAAAGATCAACAAGGAAATAAAGACTTTAAATGACACACTGGACCAAAAGGACTTCATAGATCTATTCAGAACATTCCATCCCAAAGCACCAGAATACACATTCTTCTCTACTCCCCATGGAACATTCTCCAGAATAGATCACATCCTAGGTCATAAATCAGGTCTCAACCGGTACCAAAAGGTTGGGATCATTCCCTGCATATTTTCGGACCACAATGCTTTGAAACTAGAACTCAATCACAAGAGGAAAGTTGGAAAGAACTCAAATACATGGAGGCTAAAGAGCATCCGACTAAAGAATGAATGGGTCAACCAGGAAATTAAAGAAGAATTAAAAAAATACATGGAAACCAATGAAAATGAAAACACAACTGTTCAAAATCTTTGGGATGCAGCAAAGGCAGTCCTAAGAGGAAAGTATATAGCAATACAAGCCTTTCTCAAGAAACAAGAAAGGTCTCAAGTACACAACCTAACCCTACACCTAAAGGAGCTGGAGAAAGAACATCAAATAAAGCCTAAACCCAGCAGGAGAAGAGAAATCATAAAGATCAGAGCAGAAATCAATGAAATAGAAACCAAAAGAACAGTAGAACAGATCAACGAGACTAGGAACTGGTTCTTTGAAAGAATTAACAAGATTGATAAACCCCTGGCCAGACTTATCAAAAAGAAAAGAGAAATGACCCAAATCAATAAAATCATGAATGAAAGAGGAGAGATCACAACCAACACCAAAGAAATACAAACAATTATAAGAACATATTATGAGCAACTCCCATGCCAGCAAATTAGATAATCTGGAAGAAAAGGATGCCTTCCTAGAGATGTATCAACTACCAAAACTGAACCAGGAAGAAATAGAAAACCTGAACAGACCTATAACCACTAAGGAAATTGAAGCAGTCATCAAAAATCTCCTAACAAACAAAAGCCCAAGGCCAGATGGCTTCCCAGGGGAATTCTACCAAACATTTAAAGAAGAATTAATACCTATTCTTCTGAAACTGTTCCAAAAAATAGAAATGGAAGAAAACTTCCAAACTCGTTTTATGAGGCCACCATTACCTTGATCCCAAAACCAGACAAAGACCCCAACAAAACGTAGAATTACAGACCAATATTCTTGATGAACTTGGATGCAAAAATTCTCACCAGAATACTAGCCAATAGGATCCAACAGTACATTAAAAGGATTATTCACCACGACCAAGTGGGATTTATCCCTGGGCTGCAAGGTTGGTTCAACATCCGCAAAGCAATCAATTTGATACAATACATTAATAAAAGAGAGAACAAGAACCATATGATCCTCTCAATAGATGCAGAAAAAGCTTTTGACAAAGTACAGCATCCTTTCTTGATCAAAACTCTTCAGAGTATAGGGATAGATGGTACATACCTCAATATTATAGAAGACATCTATGAAAAACCCACAGTGAATATCATTCTCAATGGGGAAAAACTGAGAGCTTTCCCCCTAAGGTCAGGAACACAGCAGGGATGTCCACTATCGCCACTGCTATTCAACATAGTACTAGAAGTCCTAGCCACAGCAATCAGACAACAAAAAGAAATAAAAGGCATCCGAATCAGCAAAGAAGAAGTCAAACTCTCACTCTTTGCAGATGATATGGTACTTTATGTGGAAAATCCCAAAGACTCCACCCCAAAACTGCTAGAACGCATACAGGAATGCAGTGAAGTGGCAGGATATAAAATCAATGCACAGAAATCAGTGGCATTCCTATACACCAACAAGACAGAAGAAAGAGAAATTAAGGAGTCGATCCCATTTACAACTGCACCCAAAACTAAGATACCTAGGAATAAATATAACCAAAGAGGGAAAGAATCTGTACTCAGAAAACTATAAGATACTCATGAAAGAAATTGAGGAAGACACAAAGAAATGGAAAAATGTTCCATGCTCATGGATTGGAAGAACAAATATTGTGAAGATGTCAATGCCACCTAGAGCAATCTACACATTTAATGCAATCCCCAACAAAATACCATCCACTTTTTTCAAAGAAATGGAAGAAATAATCCTAAAATTTGTATGGAACCAGAAAAGACGCCGCATAGCCAGAGGAATGTTGAAAAAGAAAAGCAAAGCTGGCGGCATCAGAATTCTGGACTTCCAGCTCTATTACAAAGCTGTCATCACCAAGACAGTATAGTACTGGCACAAAAACAGACACATAGGTCAGTGGAACAGAATAGAGAGCACATAAATGGACCCTCAACTCTATGGTCAACTCATCTTTGACAAAGCAGGAAAGAATGTCCAATGGAAAAAAGACAGTCTCTTCAACAAATGGTGTTGGGAAAATTGGACAGCCACATGCAGAAGAATGAAACTGGACCATTTCCTTACACCACACACAAAAACAGACTCCAGATGGTTGAAAGACCTAAATGTGAGAGAGGAGTCATCAAAATCCTAAAGGAGAACACAGACAGCTATCTCTTCGACCTCAGCTGCAGCAACTTCTTCCTAGAAACATCGCCAAAGGCAAGGGAAGCAAGGGCAAAAATGAACTATTGGGACTTCATCAAGATAAAAACCTTTTGCACAGCAAAAGAAACAGTCAACAAAACCAAAAGACAGCCGGCAGAATGGGAGAAGATATTTGCAAATGACATATCAGATAAAGGGCTAATATCCAAAATCTATAAAGAACTTATCACACTCAACACCCAAAGAACAAATGATCCAATCAAGAAATGGGCAGAAGACATGAACAGACATTTTTCCAAAGAAGACATCCAAATGGCCAACAGACACATGAAAAAGTGCTCAACATCGCTCGACATCAGGGAAATCCAAATCAAAACCTCAATGAGATACCACCTCACACCAGTCAGAATGGCTAAAATTAACAAGTCAGGAAACGACAGATGTTGGCGGGGATGCGGAGAAAGGGGAACCCTCCTACACTGTTGGTGGGAATGCAAGCTGGTGCAGCCACTCTGGAAAACAGTATGGAGGTTCCTCAAAAAGCTGAAAATAGAGCTACCCTACGATCCAGCAATTGCACTACTGGGTATTTACCCCAAAGATACAAACATAGGGATTTGAAGGGGTACGTGCACCCCGATGTTTATAGCAGTAATGTCCACAATAGCCAAACTGTGGAAAGAGTCAAGATGTCCATCGACAGATGAATGGATAAAGAAGATGTGGTTTTTATATACAATGGAATATTATGCAGCCCTCAAAAGGAATGAAATCTTGCCATTTGCAGCAACGTGGATGGAACTGGAGGGTATTATGCTGAGCGAAATAAGTCAATCAGAGAAAGATGTGTATCATATGATATCACTGATATGAGGAATTCTTAATTTCAGGAAACAAACTGTGGGTTGCTGGAGTGGTGGGGGTTGGGAGGCATGGGGTGGCTGGGTGATAAACACTGAAGAGGGTATATGCTATGGTGAGCACTGTGAATTGTATAAGACTGTTGAATCACAGACCTGTACCTCTGAAACAAATAATACATTATATGTTAAAAAAAAGAAGAAGATAGTAGGAAGGGAAAAATGAAGGGGGGGGAGGAAATTGGAGGGGGAGACGAACCATGAGATTATGGACTCTGAGAAACAAACTGAGGGTTCTAGAGCGGAGGTCGATGGGAGTATGGGTTAGCCTGGTGATGGGTGTTAAAGAGGGCATGTATTGAATGGAGCACTGGGCGTTACAAACAAACAATGAATCATGGAACACTAATGATGTAATATATGGTGATTAACTTAACATAATAAAATAAAAATGAAAAAAAAACCATGTGTGTATGTAAAATGCAAAATCTGGAAGCAAAAAAGTGGAATTATACTATTATAAGATTCTTATACTAATGTGAAAATGCTGTAATATCACTTGAGATTAGACTCTGTTATGTTAAAGATGATACTATTAAACACCAAAGCAGCCACTACACAAAACAAATAGTTATAACTAATAACCAAGGAAATGAGTAGAATAATACACAGTTCATTAAAAAGAAGACAGAAAAAGAAAAAAGAACAAAAGCTTCTGGAACAAATAGAAAACAAATGGCAAGAAGCTATACTTAAACCTAACAGTATCAACAATCACATAAAATGTGAACAGTCTAAATACCTCAATTAAAAGGCAAAAAATGTCATATTGGGTCAAAAACCATGACCCAGCTATATACTGCCTACAAGAAACTTATTGTACATATAAAGACACAAGTAGGTTAAAAGAAAAAGAATGGAAGAAGATGTGCCAAACTAATAGTAGTCGAGAGAAGGCTGGAATGATATCTAATATTTAAATATTAGACAAAGTGGATTTCAGATCAAAGAATATTACTAGGGCTAAAGAAGGTCATTTCCTAATGATAAAGTGATCAGTTAATCAAGTAGACATAATAGTCCTAAATATACCAAATGAAAGAAAAAAATGTTAGAAGTACAAGGATGAAAAGATAAATATAGTTTTCATCAGAGATTTCAATACCCCCTCTTGATAATTGATAGAAGAAACTGAAAGAAAATTATAAAGAAAAGGGTATACTTGATCAACACTATCATTCAGTGTGACCTGATTGACATTCCTAGAACACCCACCCAAAGAAGAAAACAGATTCTTTCAGGTGCAGACTGAGAATTTTCGCAAGATAGATTATATTCTGAGCCATAAAGCAAGTCTCAATAAATTAAAAATTATTCAAGTCATAGAAAATATATTCTCCCATCATAATGGAATTAAATTAGAAATCAGTAAGAGATACTTGGAATATTCAAAAATATTTGGCACTCAATAACATATTTCTAAATAATCATGGATCAAATTAAAAATAAAAAATGAAATTAAAAAGTATTTTGAAGTAAATGAAAATGGAAACACTGTATCAAAATTATTTGGATGCTGTTAAAATGGCATTTAGAGGGAGGGAAGTTTATAGCCATAACATTTATATTAGAAAATAAGGGTTTCAAATGAATGAGCTCAGCTTCTACCTTAGGAGATTAGAATAAGTAGAGGAAATGAAACCCAAAATAAGCAGAAGAAAGGAAATAATTATGATCAAAGTAGGAATCAATGAAATAGGAAACAGGAAAATGGTAGAGAAAAGTATGTGAAACCAAAATCCACTTCTTTGAGAAGATCAACAAAATTGCTAAACCCATTGCCAGACTGATCAGGGAGAAATGAAAGAAGACGCAAATTGCCCAGATCAGGAATGAGAGGAATGTGGAAAAATATCACCACAAATTTTACAAATAATAAAAGGAAAATAAGAGAATATTATGAACAGCTTTATGCTAATTTCAGCAACTTAGATGAAATTGACAAATTCCTTGAGAGATCCAAACTTGATAGCTCACTCAAAGAAGAAAGAAAGAAAGGGAGAGAAAACATGGATAGCTCTGTCTCTATTAAAGAAATTGAACTTTTAGTTAAAAATATCTCCATAAGGAGGACTCCAGACTGGGATGGCTTTAGTAGTAAATTCAAGTAAACATTTAATAAGAAATTCCAATTTAAATGAACTTTCCCTGAAAATTGAAAAAGAGATATTATTTCCCATTCTAAGAGGCTAGCATTACCCAATACCAAAATTCATACAAAAGCATGACAAGAAAAGAAAAACTACTAGTCAATATACTTCATGAACATATAAAAATTCTAAGTAAAATTTTAGAAGATTGAATCCAACAAATATATTAAAAGGATAATGCATCATGATCAAGTAAGATTTATCCTAGTAACACAAAGATTGGTTAAAAACAATAAAGTATACTTCATTTGCAAGCTAAGAAGAAAAACCATATAATCATGTTAATAGATGCAGAAACATCTGTGAAAAACTAACATTTGGTATCATACTTGGTGATACCATACTTGATGGTGAAAGCCTTAATGCTTTCTTCCTAAGATCAGGAACACAGACAGAGATACCTACTTTTATTGCTTCCACTTGCCATTGTATTGTAGGTTCTAGCCAGTGCAATCAGGCAAGAAAAAGAAATAATCATTTAGATGGGAAAGGAAAAAGTAAAACTCTCTCTGTTTCCAGATGACTTGATTATCTTTGTCAAAAAAAATTCAATGAAATCTAAAAAACAGCTACTAGAAATAACAGAATTTAGCAGTGTTGCAGGAAACATTAGATCAATATACAGAAATCTATTTTATTTCTGACAATAGATGATTGGAAATTGAAATAAAAATAATACTATTTACAATAGCAGAAAAATATGAAATTCTTAGGAATAAATCTAACAAAAGACATGAAAACCCAAAAACATTGCTTAGAGAAATTAAAGAATTTATAAATAAATGGAGATATACCTTGTTCATGAGTGACAGACTCAATATTGTTAAGATTCCAGTTCTCCTCAAATTGATTCGTGAACTCAATGCAATTTCAATCAAACTCCCATCAGCCTTTTTTGTAGAAATGGATCAATTGGTTCTGAAGTTTACATGAAATACAAAGGACATTTGTATAGCCAAAACTGCTTTGAAAAAGAACAAAGTTGGAGGGTTAACACTAACTAATTTTATAGTAAGTCTTTACTGTGAAGCTACTATAATCAAAATTGGGTCAGATATTGGTGAAAAGATACCTTTGAAGGTTGTGGATATATATGTTCATTATCTTGATTACTGTACACTTTAAGTATGTGTGGTTTATTGTATGTCAAGTATGCTTCAAGAAAATCATTAAAAATAGGAAGTCATTCCTTTATTATTTTCATTACATTCTGAGTCAGGTCACCTGGTAGTTATTGTGTTTGATGGTTCTCTTTCCATTTCAGGCTTTCTTCCTACTCAGTCTTATCAAGAGTGGGAGTTATTTGTGTTTTGTGGTGCTGTTACTTCTTTTCTGCACCAACTCCTCCCTATCTAGTGGTACTACAGTTACCTCGACTCTTCCTTGGGTCCCTCAATTCAGAAAGAGATATGAAGCTCAAATTTCCATCTCATGGTGAAACGGGTTTATCACAGATCCAGGCACTGAGCCTGCAGGGCATTTGGCTCAGGTTCTGTTGCTGTTGTTTTCAACAATAGAGGAACTTTCTTTTTTAGCTAGAACCCCAAAGCTGGAGCAGCTTCTTCAGCCTCTTTTTGTGGACAGGAAACCCCAACCCCCATTTCATACTCTGGATCTGGCTTTCGTCCTTGGTCTACGTGGGGTGGTGGTCCCACTTACACTGGAGAGCCCATCTCCTGGTTGCTTTTTCTCACTGTTTTTGAGTCTCAGGCTTCTGTGTGTTTGTTCTGTTTCTGGTCCATAGAGATATTAATCTGTGTCTTTAAATTTTTTTTCTTATTTTCATTATAATGGAGGTATTGGTGCAAATTTTGAAGTCACACACTATCTTGACTGGAAGTCACAGGTCTGTTTAGTTCCCAGCCTTATCCCTGGCACTTTTCAAACTGCTAAGCCATTGCAAGCTCTTAAATAATTGTGGGATGCATGAATAAGATATACTGAGTGCCAAAACAAAATTATATTATGAGCTGACTTATGTCATACTGAATATATGTTTATATAAAGTGCCCAAAAAGAACTGATGGTGGATTGATTTATATCAAGGGTTTAACAGGATATTAGTCAACAATTTTTTGCTTTTAAAAAAAATGCCTTTCTGAAAGAGGAAGATAGTAGGAAGGGAAAAATGAAGGGGGGGAAATCGGAGGGGGAGACTAACCATGAGAGACTATGGGCTCTGAGAAACAAACTGAGGGTTCTAGAGGGGAGGGGGGTTGGGGGGGATGGGTATTAAAGAGGGCACGTTCTGCATGGAGCACTGGGTGTTATATGCAAACAATGAATCCTGGAACACTACATCAAAAACTAATGATGTAATGTATGGTGATTAACATAACATAATAAAATTTTTTTTATTCTTATGTTAATCCCCATACATTACATCATTAGTTTTAGATGAAGTGTTCCATGATTCATTGTTTGTGCATAACACCCAGTGCTCCATGCAGAATGTGCCCTCCTCAATACCCACCACCAGGCTAACCCATCCTCCCACCCCCCTCCCCTCTAGAACCCTGTTTGTTTTTCAGAGTCCATCATCTCTCATGGTTCGTCTACCCCTCCGATTTCCCCCGCTTCATTCTTCCCCTCCCGCTACCTTCTTCTTCTTTTTTTTTTTCTTAACATATATTGCATTATTTGTTTCAGAGGTACAGATCTGAGATTCAACAGTCTTGCACAATTCACAGTGCTTACCAGAGCACATACCCTCCCCAGTGTCTATCACCCAGTCACCCCATCCCTCCCACCCCATCCCCCACTCCAGCAACCCTCAGTTTGTTTCCTACAATTAAGAATTCCTCATATCAGTGATATCATATGATACATGTCTTTCTCTGTTTGACTTATTTCACTCAACGTAATACCCTCCAGTTCCATCCACGTCATTGCAAATGGCAAGATCTCATTCCTTTTGATGGCTGCATAATATTCCGTTGTATATATATACCACATCTTCTTTATCCATTCATCTGTCGATGGACATCTGGGCTCTTTCCACAGTTTGGCTATTGTGGACATTGCTGCTATAAACATCGGGGTGCACGTACCCCTTCGGATCCCTACTTTTGTATCTTTGGGGTAAATACCCAGTAGTGCAATTGCTGGATCATATGGTAGCTCTATTTTCAACTTTTTGAGGAACCTCCATACAGTTTTCCAGAGTGGCTGCACCAGCTTGCATTAATAAAATTTTTTTTTAAAATGCCTTTCTGTGCTGTCTCCCTCCCACTCTGTTGTTGTTGTTGTTACAATAAACATGAACTCTGAATACACAGTAGTTATTTGACATTGGAAAAACTAAAATAGTCCTCCAAAGTTGAGGCACTGCCACCCCTGCCCTCCCATTCCCTATTCCCAAACCTCAAGTCATGTCTGTACATGATTTTCTGTTACCTTGCTCTTCTTCTCTTCCTTATCTTCCTCCAGGACCTAACTCTCAGGTACTCTAAAAGGACCAAAAGGTTTTGAAAAAGTAAACAGAATCTCTCCTTCATATCCCTTCAAGAAGTAATTCCATCTGCTTGATACTGCTTGAAATTCCTTTATTTAGGATAAGAAATCAAAGTGTTAGGCTTGGATTGCCTCCTTGGGAAAGCTAACAAACTAATATGTCTGCATTTCTGGCAAATCAGTGATGACATTCAGATTTTTTTCCATTTTTGTTTGGGGTGTGGGTGATAAAACAGGAAGGCTAAATGGTCATGAGGTGGGGCAGGGATGCTTTTAAGAGGGCACAGGACAATTGACATTCAACCTCAGCCTCAGAAACCTTTCTCCACTCCAAGAATGGCCAGAAGCTAGCCTCAGAGGCATCTCTTATCTGCCTCAGTGAGGACCAAGCGGGCTTTTTGCTCTGCCCAAAGTGTAATGTGTAAGACATGGAAACCAAGCAAGACAGCAGCTTCCTGCTAGCTCTTTCCCCTCTAAAGATACCTGACATTCTCTCCATCAGCTAAAAATATCTGGAGTGTATTCTGGCTTCAGAATCTTGAGCATTTTTCCTAATATACCTTATCATTTTTATAAACAGTGAAATTTGTTCCTCAATATAGGATTTGAAATCCTAGACTCAAATCTGATAGGTAACTCCAAGCTTCTTGGATGATTCAGAAGCACACATCCTTCTCAGCCTCTTGCCAGTGGCCAGCACAGTAGGAAAACTTCATAAATATTTACCAGTTCTGCAATTCTCACAGTAGCTGCTATCAACAGAATTCACTCTAGTTCTGCCAGTAAAGGTTAACATACTGTTCTGGTGAGTGAAAACTAAGAACAAAATTAAAAGTGGCAATAAATAAGCTCTGTAGTGCTATAATATATATTTTATGTATATTTTTGGTCTCCAAAATAAGTACTGGATATGACTTAGCATAAAGCTTTATGTTGTCCTTAAAAATGTTGTTCATCTACTTTCAGACTCAGTAAGTTCATTGTCTTGGCATCTGTGCTATATCCATGAAAGGAAAAGAGTAGTAAAAGCAGATGAGATTTTGGATCTATGTTATTTGTGATGATTGCTAATTGTAATTAATGTTTGATGACTTTCCTGAGGGAGCTGGATTGTGTCCCTTTGCTGTAGAGGACATCACCAACAGCAGCCCCTGGATTTGCCTTCTAATTACTGTCAAAAGAGCATGGCTGCTTGGTCTCTCTTCTCAAGCAGATTATTTGGGGGCAGATAGCCCTTACCATGTCCTTATCCAGTGACCTAGTGCAACCAATTGACACAGTGTATAAAGGCAGCATTATCATCCAGTTCATTTGAAAGATTGACTTGGAGTTAAAATGACCATTTCCTGCTGCCAAGCTAGTGTTTAGATGAGAAGAGCTCTGTGGGCCTCTTGAAGTTCTATCATTTTAAAATTCACTTGAGATAATGATAAATACCTCGTATTAGTTTGAAATGGTATAGTATTTATTCTTAAAAAATATTGGTTATATGTAGTTCCATTTTCCTACTTTTGAAATATCCCTTGGGAAGTCCTAGCCACAGTAATCAGACAAGGAAAAGAAATAAGAGACATCCATATTGGTAAAGAAGTTAAGCTGTCACTATTTGCAGATGACACAATACTATACATAAAAAAACCTACAGACTCCACCAAAAAACTATTAGAAGTAATAATTCAGTAAAGTTGCAGGATACAAAATTAATACCCAGAAATAAGTAGCATTTTTATACACTAATAATGAAGCAGCAGAAAGAGAGATTAAGAAAACAATTCCATTTACAATTATACCAAAGAGAATAAAATACCTAGGAATAAACTTAACCAAGGAGGTGAAAGACTTGCACTCTGAGAACTATGAAATGCTGATGAAAGAAATTGATGATGACACAAACAAATGGAAAGATATTTCATGCTCACGGACTGGAAGAATTTATATTGTTAAAATGTCCATACTACCCAAAGCAATCTGCAGATTCAGTGACATCCCTCTCAAATCACCAATAGCATTTTTCATAGAACTAGAACAAATAATACTGAAATTTGTATGGAATCGCAAAAGACCTTGAATAGCCAAAGCAATCTTAAGAAAGCAGAACAAAGCTGGAAGTATCACAATTCCAGATTTCAAGATACACTACAAAGCTGTAATAATCAAAGCAGTATGGTACTGGCACCAAAATAGACATGCAGATCTATCAAACAGAATAGAGAGCCCAGGAATAAACCCATGCTTATATGGTTGATCAGTCTATGGCAAAATAGGCAAGAATATACAACAAGGAAAAGACAATAAATAGTGTTGGGAAAACTAGACAGCTACAAGCAAAAGAATGAAACTGGACCACTTTCTAACATCATACACAAAAATAAAATGGTTAAAGATCTAACTATAAGACAGGAAACCATAAAAATCCTAGAAGAGAACAAAGACAACAATTTTCTGATATTGGCCATAGCAACATTTTTCTAAATGTCTCCTAAGACAAGGGAAACAAAAGCAAAAATAAACTACTGGGACTACATCAAAATAAAAAGCTTTTGCATAGCGAAGGAATCCATCAGCAACACAAAAAGGCAACCCTACTGAATGGCAGAAGGTATTTGAAATGATTTATTTAATAAGGGGTTAATATCCAAAGTATATGAAGATCTTACACAACTCAGCACCAAAAAAAGATTTGATTAAAAAATGGGGAGAGGACCTGAATAGGAATTTTTTCCAAAGAAGACATACAAATGGCCAACAGACACATGAAAAGGTGCTCAACATCACTCATCATCAGGGAAATGCAAATCTAAACCACAGTGAGGTATCAACTCACATCTGTCAGAATGGCTGAAGTAAAAAAGACAAGAAATAACAAGTACTGATGAGAATACGGAGAGAAAAGACCCCTCATGCACTGTTGGTGGGAATGTAAATTGGTGCAGCCACTGTGGACACACACAGACATGCGCGCACACATGCACATACACACAAACAGACTGGGGTATTATTCAGCCATAAAAAAGGATGAGAGATGTTACCATTTGTGACAACAGGCATGGACCAGAGGGTATTATGCTAAATGAAATAGGTCAGACTAAGAAAGGCAAATATTATATGATTTCACTCAAATGTGAAATCTAAGAAACAAAGTAAATGAATAAATAAAAAGCAGAATCAGACCTATAAATACAGAGAACAAACTGATGGTTGCCAGAGGGAAGGGGGTGGGAGGATGGGCAAAATGGGTGAAAAAGGAGGGAGATTCAGGCTCTCAGTTATGGGATGAATAAGTCCTAGAAATAAAAGGTCCAGCATAGAGAATCTAGACATATATGTGATATTGTAATGTGACAGATGGTAGCTATGCTTGTGGTGAGCATAGCATAATATATAGAGAAGTTGAATGTTATACACCTGAAACTAATACAACATTTGTGTCAATTGTACTCAATTAATAAAAAAAATAAATAAAAATGAAGTATCCCTGAGTAATTGTACTCACATTTAGATCAAATTTACAATTTATTCTCATATAGAATTTTATTTAGCAATTTTTGACTTATTTTGGGCCATGCCTGCATGATCTGGTGAAATAATTGGGAAACATTAACCTTGATCAATTTGACCTCATTAGCATTCTTCTTAGAAATCAGTCTATCATTATTTTGTATTATAAACATATGTATGTATCTTCAAATAGGTATTTTTATTTTCACTTTGACTGGATTCCCTATAGTCTTTAGTAGTTCGGTTTCTGTAGTTTGTCCTTGGATTAAGCCGTCTTCAAGAACAGCAGTGTGATAGCTCTGAAAATGTGGCGCATGGCATTCATTTGCTGCGATCATTCCACCCTCAGGGGCAAGCCTGCTGGGCCACACATTTTCAAATGTAGCAGACAACCACTCACTTTACAGAGAAGTAAATTCAAGTATACATTGTGTGGTTAAGCTATTCCTATCTTTCTTTTTGTCAGTGTGAATTGAAGGGTAAAATTTTCAACTCATAACTTATTTTGTAATTATGGTTTAGTACATAATTAAAGATAGACTTGAGGCAAAAAATAGGAAACTCACATTTCATGTAAATGAGACCTCAAAGCTGTTTGGAATGTGACCAAGATAATTACAAAATGCATCATGCAGAAACACTGCAAATATAGAAAATTCAGTGTTTAACCCAGTGATCAGTTTCTCTTAATTTATCACTGAGAGAAAAATAAATTGAATATTGAAGAACGAAACTCCTTTTTTGTATAGTAGTTATTGTTTAATAGTTAGTTGGAAACCCTTTGAGCATTAATACTGAGCAAATATACTAAAATATAAAATAATAATAAAATGAGATATTTTCATGCCGGGGCCTCACATACATGATACCAAAAAGTGCAAATGAAAAATGAAAAATTAGTCAGTCATCCTGATGTATGGGCAGAATAGCTCCCTTCTGAGTTTTTAGTGAATATGCATGATATATTTTCTCTGGGTGTGTCTCTGAGGGTGTTTCTGGAAGCAATTGGCATTTCACTGGGCTCAGTAAGGCAGATTGTCCTCACCAGCTTGAGTGGGCCTCATCCAATCCCTTGAGGGCCTAAATAGGACAGAAAAGCAAAGGAAGAATGAATTTGTTCTGTGCTTGAGCTGGGACATCCAAATTCTTCTGCCCTCATATATTGGAGCTCCTGGATCTTGGGTTTTCAGACTCAGAGTAAGTTTTACACCATGCCCCACACTTTCTGGCCTTTGGGTTTAGATGGAAATTAGACCACCATCTTTCCTTGGCCTGTAGCTTGTAGGTGGCAGGTTATGGAACTTCTCAGCCTCCATAATCATTTGAGCCAGTCCTTCATAATAAATCTCTTTCTGCTTACCTACGTATCTCCTATTGTCTGTGTGTCTCTGGAGAATCCTGTCTAATATGCTAAGTGAAAGGGTTATAAGTTTTTAATTTTGTTGTATATATTGCCAAATTGTCCTCCTCAAAAGGTAGAGTACCAGTTTTCATTCTCAGTAAAATAGAAACTGCCGGTTTCCCCACAGCCTTGCTGATACTGACTTTTTTGGTAACATTTTGCCTTTCTGACACATGAAACATTGTAGATCTTTGATGTTTTGTATTCACCTCATTGTGAATGAAGTTTTCCTCTTTTGTGGGTTAGTTAACCACTTGTGTGTCTTTTTCTTGAAATCCCTTTAGTGTAATCTTTGTCCTTTATTTCTACTTAGTTTACCTTTTTCTGTTGATTTTCTTTTTTTTAAAGATTTTATTTATTTGACAGAGACACAGCCAGAGAGGGAACACAAGCAGGGGGAGTGGGAGAGGGAGAAGCAGACTTCCCACGGAGCAGGGAGCCCGATGCGGGGCTCCATCCCAGGACCCTGGGATCATGACCTGAGCCGAAGGCAGACACTTAATGACTGAGCCACCCAGGCGCCCCTTTCTATTGATTTTTAAAAGTTTTTTGTATATTAAGTTTATTTTGTTATAACAAATATGTTTTCATTTTCTCTTTGTATTTTTAGTTTTTATTGGTATTTTAGCTATAAAGATAGTTTTCCTTTAGTAGTGAAATTTTTTAGTGTTTTCCTTCACGCCTTTGAGTTTTATGTCGTGTTTTAAAGGTCTTCCTATTCCAAGGTTATAAATATATTCACCCATATTTTCTTCTAGTGCTTTCATATTTGTTTGACATTTAGATATTTGATTTATTCAGGATTATTGTGTTATTAGAAATAACTATGTGGTGTCAGATTTGTAAAAGATTTCAGACATTAAATACTATTAAGATTTTGTTTCATTGGTTCTATTTATCTTTTGCCATAGAATTATTAGCTAAGTGGGAGTAGCAGCTGCATATCTTATAAAAATACCATTGCTTCGAATATAAGTGATTATGTTTATTCTTTACACCGAATCATTAAATAATTGGTAGTAGTTTGTGTCCTAGGAGTAGTAGCAAAGCATATCCTATGAAAGCATCATCTCTTTAATCTAATTTGATACCTTCCTAATAAAACTGAACAAGAGGGGATGAAACCATAGTGATTCTTTTATACCACAGAAATGGAGATGAGTAGTGACCTCCGTATTCTCGCATATATTCCCCAAGGGTTACACTGGAAGAACCTTGCTTTTATATTATGTGATCCTCTAGAGAAAGTAGCATTTTTCAGGATTGGTTTCCCTCATGGAAAAACATCTTTTCTTCACTGGTTCATCAGAAAGAAACAGACAAACTCAAGATATGTAATGCTGTTTCTTTTGGGATTGATGAAGAAAACTCCATAGATTGGGACGCCTGGGTGGTGGAGTCAATTAAGTGACTCTTGATTTCAGCTTAGGTGGTGATCTCAGGACTGTGGGATCGATCTTACATCAGGCTCCTCACTCGGCATGGAGTCTCCTTGAGATTCTCTCTCTCCCTTTCCTCCTCCCCCCACTCACATTCTATCTCTCTAAATTAATTAACTAATTAATTTTTTAAAACTCCATTGATGGATAATGGCTAATTTGCCATGCATTTTATGTGTATATAGATACATGATACAGATATATTATCTAGTATCTATATATTATATATCTATCTCTCTATATATAAACCTGATCTACTTCAAGGTCATACTAATTGCATTTTCCTTTGTCAATCCGGTCTTTAAATATCTTGGCCTCCTAAAATGTGTGCTAGATTTTTAAATCGTGGAAACTGCTGTTGCTTTGTTGTCAGTAGGGTTAATAGCCTGATAGCATGCATGGAGCTGTGCATTTACAGGTAACAGCAACAGAAAGAGAAATGATTGCATCTTCACAAAGGGGAAAACCAAACAGTGTTATCTAATTGATGTGACATCCCATGTGAGGCTGTTTGGCCAGACATGGTGGCATTTCCATGATTCACTTTGGTCATCTCTGAACATCCATGTATTTACCTGTAGTGAAGTTGGCTTCATCAGTCACCAGATGGATGACCATGGGGAAGTTAGTAAGTCTCCATTTCTACATCAAAAAAGGAAGAAGTGTTAACACGTCACAGGGTTGTTGGGAAGACAACCAATGCTTGAGA
The DNA here is from genome assembly GCF_011800145.1 of Mirounga leonina. NCBI lineage: Eukaryota > Metazoa > Chordata > Mammalia > Carnivora > Phocidae > Mirounga > Mirounga leonina. The sequence continues at coordinate 9,487,420 of NW_023270268.1, read as the reverse complement.
AACTCCTAGCACATAGTAAATTCCCATTCCCCTTCGCCCGTGTTTGTTTTTATCGTTTTATCATTATTGATGCTAGTATTATCTTTATTACTCAGTAGTACAATAACATGCGGTGAAAAACCCATTATGTCTACAGCCTTGAAATATAATTCGTGGGTGTCTTTAGAAGTGGGCCATATTTAAAATGAGCAGTAAACACCCTGAGTTTGCTTTGTTTTATTTTTGCTACCCACCCCCCACCAAAGTCTTTGATTTTGTGTAAACTCAGTAAGAATGCATATGCATCATTCTTGAAGCAAGAAAATAATGTGGATATTTAATAGTGTGGTATTTACCCATAACTGTGATACAGTGAAGTTAGCAGTTTTGATAATAATGTTTGGCTTTTTTGTTTTGTTTAATGCCTGCAAAATTATCCTGCCTATGGCTCCCAGAGGCCCTTCCCATACAGCATGTTCTATAATCATATTACTGATCTAATAAACATCTATCTCATTGTAATAAACTCTCTTTCTGAATAGCCTCATTAATGTGCTGAAATAATGTACCCGGGGGTATTTCCAACAATTTCATTGTAGCTCTAAAATTAGCTGCCCTAACAGCTCTATTGGTGGGAAAATTGCCACTTCAGCTCCAGTGATCAAGTTTTCTGCAATGCCTTGCTGATCATGAAGGTAGATGGGGCAGAGCTCCCAGTAAAGGTGCTTTGAGGGCAACAAAGTCCTACAGCGTAAAACTTTAGACTAACAGTCTCATTTTAATTTTAATTCTGCATCAGTCTCTTTGAATAAATGAACCATTAGTTTATAAAGCTGAGACTTTACCTTATGGAATTCATACTAAGTGTCTCAATAATAAAGCCATAACTATGTTTAACTGATTTTATACAGAGGATTTTCTTCTTCCAGTTATAAAAATTGCTGGGTTTGATAAGTTTTTTACTGTTAGGAGGTGGTTTTTTAAATGTTACTAGCCTTACAATTTTATTCTAAAATATCCATTCTTTTAATAGAAATAAAAACCCTTTTTAGGGATAAATGTATTATCTTTTATTCTTTTTTTGCTTTGGGGTACATTCTCTAACTTAAACCTGTATTATTTAGAGATGAGCTTTTTAGAAAGGAATTATTTTAGTATGAAGAGGACTTCAGGTATTTTTTAATATCCTGCGTTCAGTACACAGTAATTTTTTTTAAAGCTTTATTTATTTTATTTATTTATTTTATTTTTTATTTTTTATTTTTTATTTTTAAAGATTTTATTTATTTGAGAGAGAGAGAATGAGAGACAGAGAGCATGAGAGGGAGGAGGGTCAGAGGGAGAAGCAGACTCCCCGCCGAGCAGGGAGCCCGATGTGGGACTCGATCCCGGGACTCCAGGACCATGACCTGAGCCGAAGGCAGTCGCCCAACCAACTGAGCCACCCAGGTGCCCTATTTATTTATTTTAGAGAGAAGGAAAGAGAGAAAAAGAGAGCACTTGAGTGGGGGAATGGGCAGAGTAAGAGAATCTCCAGTAGACTCCCTACTGAGCGGGGAGCCCAACATGGGCTCAGTACCCCCACCCATGAGATCATGACCTGAGCTGAAATCAAGAGTCAGACACTTAACCGACTGAGCGCCCCCAGTACACAGTAATTTTAACAGATTTCTAAACTACATACCTCTGTAACACATTTTTGAATCTTATAACCAAAAAGTACTATTTCCAAGTTTCTTTGTTCATTAGTTGACCGTCATGAGAAATGCTAGTCTGTTACTGGAGCTGTTAAAGGCAGGTTTAGCCCTTCACATTTTCTCCGGCCATTATTTTTGGTTATAGCAAGTCTTGTATTTGCCTCATGTCAGTACCTGAGGATCATTACAGAGGGTGCCCAGGACATTTACCGTCTTTTAAGTTTTAGGGGAAGGGAAGGCAGATTTATAACAGATATTTGTATTTGTGTATCTATGTGTATAGTTGACACTTTCAGATATTTGAATTACAAAAGGCGCCATAAGCACATTATAACAATTCAAACAATATAGAAATGATTAAAGTAAAACTAAAGTCTCCCCCTAAACTATCCCCTAGTGTAACCATTGTATACATTTCTATACATTGTATACATTTGACATGTGTCCTTGCATTATTTTCATTTTGCTTACGATCACATACGCTTATATCATTGATTTTATTTTTTGTTTTGTTTTAGTTCTCATTCTTAGAAGTGGGACCATAATATACATGCAAATATTTTATAACTTTTTACCTATCTCCATATTATGGACATCTTTCCAAGTCGATACTTACACACCAATCTCATTTTTTTTAACAGCTGCATGGTATTTCGTAGTATAAATGTACTATTATTCAATTCAAACATCTCCTGATGGATGGCCATTCAAGTTGTTTCCACTTATTTACTATTATAAACATGATACAATACACATCTTTGTATGGTTTTCGGTACTTCTACATTTTCTTTAATTAGATAAGCACCCAGAAGTGAGATGGCTAGGTTAAAAGGTGCTCTTAAATTTCAGTAAATATTCATTACCATATAACTTCCCAAATATTTTAGCAGTTTATATTCTAATTAAAGGTATAGAAGTGTACTTGTTTCCCTACGTTGTCACCAGCACCACATCTTCTGAGTCTTTCTAAAACTACTTTGTCCATTTAACAAGTAAAAATAATGTTTCAAATTCCGTGGCTGTCGTGTTTAGAAAAAGGACACACAGCCACACACATGTGAAATATGTATCACATTAAGGCATTAACTTTAAAATAGAAGTAGATGATTATATAGCAAATTATAAATTACCAAAATTGGCATCAGAATAGATAAAAATATCAACCTTCAAAAGTGGTTAAATTTGAACACTGATGATGTTAAGTCTCAACCTCTTTGCTTAAATAGGAATCCACAAGGTCTAATTTGTTTCTACCGCAAGTAGGTGGAAAAGAGGAATATGCCAATCCAATGAAGAAATCTTACAAGTATATATACACCATGTAGAAACTCACAGTTGTCAGTGTAAGTATTATCATCAAAGCAAACATTATTAGGTAGGATAACCAATCAGAATTATTTATGTTTTAAAAGTTAAACATTGAATTCACAGGACATGATCACCCTTTCTGTCTTCTAGATGTCTTACAAGACTTCTTTATTAGAAATGATCTTTTCAAGGACTGCTTTATGACAAAGAATATAATCTACTCTTTTGTAGCTGCAGGGAAAGAAAGAACATTTTTTTTCTTTATTTTCTTACTAAGATTTCTTTCACAAGTAGTTAGGGGGTAAATACTAGAATTCCATTACTTTCTTATCAAAAGAAAAAACTTACAATATGGAAAAAAAAACCACCAGACAACTGGATTGTAGTAATGTGATATTTTTCATCTACAAGATTATCATTAAAATATTACAAGTCTAGGTGGTTTTACATGTGAGTTCTAAATTTTCAAGGAATAGACCATTCCTGTGCTGTTTAATTCAGAGTATAGGAAGCTATGGAAAGCTTTCTGGTTCATTTTCATAAAACTATAGTAAGTTTAATGCTATAACCTACTTTAAAATAAGACAGAACAACTGCAGATCACTTTTACTTATGAATATAGCTAAGAAAATTTTTAAAAAATAGTAAATCAAATCTAGCAATATATTAAAGGACCAATATAACCAAGTAGGGTTTGATCCAGGAATTCAAGAAAGTTCAAGCACTAGAAAAGCATAAGTTAATATTTTAAGCAATTGAAGGAGATTAAAAACATGGTCATAATAATGCTAGAAGGTTCAACTAGCCATTCTTCATTTTTTAACTCTATTTAAGACAGAGTGAATCTTCTAAACATATTGAAAGTTATTTCCTAGAAATTAATAGTAAACATTTTGAATAAATGCTGAAGACGATTTCATTAAAATTTAAAAAAGAGGAATACCTTACACTACCACTAATAGTCAACAGTGACTGGCGAGGAGGTGGGGGCTAATAGATAATGCTGTGAGATAAGAGAAATATTAAGTCTAAAAATGATCATTACTTAAGTTGGTAAAAATTTTTATACCTAGAAAAAGATTGAAGCAAAAAATTTGTTGGAACTAAAAAGCAAAGTTCAGTAAGTTGGTGGATTATAATGTAATGCACAAAAACCAACAACTTTTCTTTCTGCTGACGTTAGTCTGATAGAAATAAAAATGGGGGGTCCCTTTTATAGAAGTGACTGAAACCATCCCATAAAAAAGGCCCAAAATAAATGTAATGAGAAAATTCAAATCATGTGATAACTTCAGAACATTTTGAAAGACATAATATATGACCTAAATAAATGGAGACATGCTGGGTATCTGGTAGTAAGACTTAAAAATATAGATTCTTCCTAAATTCATATACAAATTTAATTTTTTTCATAATTCCATCCATACTTTTTCATTGATCATTGAAATTATCCTATGGAATTAATGTGGGGTTTGCCATGAAAATCTTCAACAGAATGTCCTCTTTCCACTGTGCTTTCTCACACAATCCTCTCCTGTCTCTCACAAGATGCCTTTCAGGGAAAAGTGCAGGAACTCACAAAGAAGTAACTTATAGCAATGAAGAGAAAAAGAAAATGGGAATCAGTAGCAGATTTTGATCAAAATATTTCTGGAGGACAGAAGGAAACCTGTAGAAGAATTAAACTAGGGCAGAAGAAGCCTGGCCCCAAAACAGAGTGGTGGCAGGCGTTGGCCTTCCCACTGAAACTCCACAGCACCTCAGGCATCAGGGGAAGAGATGAAAACCAGGGCATTTTCAAAAGGCTGTGTGAGCAGCTCCACATTCAGTCCCCCGTTTGCTCTTCTCCAACTTTCACGTGCAGAAGCTAGCTAGTATATGCCTTCCAAGATGGTGCCAGGACTTTGCCCTGCTGAAGCTGAAGCTGAAGCTGAGAAGAAATTCAACAGTACCACAGAAATAAAGCATTCCTGAATTTTCTGAGGAGGAGTGGTGGTAGAACTGATGATGGGGCCTCCCTAAAGCAAAGCTTCCCCAACTCCACACCCATGGTGGAAGGATGGGCTGCCACCCAAATGTGTATCTTTAGTCATGACCTGTCCCCTGAACTCCATACCTGAATGTCCTGTGCTATTGCCTATAATATCTCCTTAAGAGTATCTCTGCCAGTGGTGGTTCCCACAGTGATTGAGGACCTAACTCATGTTTTGTAGGCTCTGTGTCCTCTCGCTCTCCTCTATGAATTGCCTGGCTTCTGGCACATTCACTGTAGTCACACTGTCTCATTGCTCAGGATCTTGTGAATCACTGCCAGGCATTCGGACTGTATTCTAAATGCAGGGAGAAGTCACTGGAGGTTCTAAGAAGAAGAGTGATATGATCTGATTAAAGTTGAAACAACCACTGTGGCTTTTGTGTGGAAAACAGATTGGAAGGAGCACAAGTGGAAGCATGAGGGAACATTTGGTTACTTCTCGATAGCCACTTCTCGAGTGGCTATCTCAAACATCTTTCTCTCATCCAGTGTCAGTGAAATCCACTTGAATCTTTCTGTGGTTTCTGTAGCTTTGCTGCTTCAGTAGAATTGTTTGAGTATCCTTCTATATTGACTGGCTGTGAGTTTTTAAATGAGCTCTGTTTCCCCATTCTGTAGTTACTGACAAGGATGTAAAGTTTTGTTACAAGAGTAAGGCAGGACAGTGCAGGAACCCCAGAAGTCAAGGCCAGTTTGACTTACCTATGACTTTAAACTTGTTTTCAGATTTTTTTTTTTTTTTTGACCCTAGTACTCTGGTCTGTGATATATAGACTTACAACTAAATCAATAATGGTAGTGGCAGGTTTTTTTCCTTCTAAATGTTCACTTTTAGGAATATAATTTGCCTGGGGGTCAATGAGACTAAAGAGTATCCTTATTTCTCAAGGGTAAGGGGGCAATGTCAAGACTGTGGGCAATAGTGTTTCCTTGGGTGATGTCATCTGGAATTACCACCATTTATCAGCTTAATGATATTTTTTGCTGCCTCTTTAGCTGAATTTGGGCAGGAGTTATATATTAAAATGAAGAAGAACAGGGATTGATGGCCTAATGTGAAATCTCGTTAAAGGTGTCCTAACAATACAGATGGAGTCTGTTTTCAAGGTGCTTTTAAACAGCATAAAAATAGAAAACATTGCATTATAAGGAGTTATTTTTTCTTTCTTGGTTAATTTGTTCTCTTCTCTGAAAATAAATATTCCCATATATTTTTGATTACCTCCAGGCAGCATTTTTAAAATACAATATAAAATGAGAACAATTTTCAAATGCATTTATTGTATTGGATAGATTGAATAAAGGGACACACAACTGTAATTTTTAATTGTTTTAAAATAGTTTTAAGAATTCAATTGTAAGTTTACTTTGAGGTATTGCTAAGTTATGTGTGCGTGTATATATGTATTATCTCTTCCATAAAGTGTTTGAGTTGGCCAATAAGAATGTTTGCAGTAAATTTAGTGTTGACAGGTAAAATACAAGATGCCAAGTGGACATACTTACACTAAAAAAATATTTGTTGTTTATCTGAAATTCAAACTTAATTGGATGTTTGGTTTTTTAAAGTCTGGTAATTCTAAGTAAAGTAGAAAACATAAATAAAATAATGAAGATGAGATAAGGTGAAGTTTCTATACAGGTATGAAGTCTAACATAATTGCTAAAGTTGGGTCATGGTTTTGGCCTTGAGAATTTTGGTTGCCACACAGAAATGGAAATATAACCGTTTATGAAATGTACATTGCCTAGAAAGTGGGAGAGGTTGACAGGGAGACAGTACCTTGGAGTCAGGAAACATTTTCTACTCTTTGGGTCTGAAAAAACACTTCTTCATGGATCTCCTTTAAAGGAAGGGACACTTTGTGATGGGGTTGATAGTGGTGATATCTACCTTTTATTGAGCATTTTATGAATTAGTGTCTTTCAAAGAGAATTTTTTAATTTAGATTAAGTTCATTTTACCTTTCTTTTTTACTTTTTGTAAATTATGCTTTTGCAGTCATATGTAAGGTCAAGAGGATTTCTCCCAGTTTTCTCTTTGAAATTTTATAGCTTTAAGTCTTATATTTATGTCTATCAACCACTTTTTTTTTTTTTTTTTAAGAATGAAATGAGTTTCAGAGATTCCTGAGGACTTGGGTTTCTTTCATTGAGTATGGATGTTCTCTGGTCATTCTGGGCCACCTTAGCACTAGAATTGACCTATGTTGTCAACCATTTTGAGTTAATTTTGATCTAGGGTAAAAGGTACAGATTGAAGTTTATGTTTTGGCATATTGTTCAAGCACCTTTATGATAAGTCTGAAAAGCCAGTAATGTTAGTTTTTCAACTTTTGTTCTTTTTCAAATTTGTTTTGGCTATCCTATGTCCTTTCCATTTCCATATAAAACTTAGAATCAGCTTGTCAGTTTCTGCCAAAACAAACAAACAAAAAACTACTGGGATTCTGAATGGGATTGCATTGAATCTGTAGACTAATTTGTAGGGAATGTCAGTTTAACAAAATTGAACCATCTGACTTATGAATAAGGTAGATCCCTCCCTTTATTTTGATCCTTTTTAATTCCTCTTGGCAATATTTTGTATTTTTCAGTATACAGGTCTCTTACCCTCTGTCACATCTAAGTTTTTCAATTTTTTGGGTGATACTGTACATGGTATTGTTTAATTCTGATTTTTGACTGTTGCTTACATATAAAAATACAGTTGATTTTGTATGTTGTTCTTAAATCGTGTAACTTTGTTATATTCATTTATGGGCTCTAGTAGCTTATTTGTAAATTACATTGGATTTTTTACAGAAAAGATCATATCTTCTGCAAATAAGCAGTTATGTCCTCCTTTCCAATCTGGATACCCCTTTCTAGGGCCTGACTGCTCTGGCCAAAGCCTCCCATTCGATGTTGAGTGGAAGTGGTGAAGCAGATGTCCTGTCTTTGTCTGATCTCAGGGTGAAGCATACCTTTTATCAGGTTGAAGAAGTTTCCTTATATCTTCATTTGCTGAGTTTTTGTAGAAATAGATGTTGAATATTGATAAATACTCTTTCTATTGAGATGATCAATGGCTTTTCTTTTTAATTATTAATATGATGTTATGGATTGACTCTATCCATGTTCATGAGGGATATTGTTTTGTAGTTTACTTTTTTCTTATTTTCTTATTTTTAATTAAAGTATAGTTGATACATAATATTATATTAGTTTTTGGTGTACAACATAGTGATTCAACAATCACTCAAGAGGATGACCTGTCTGTCTGATGTGATTTCTACTATGGGGTCAGGGCCTAGGAATAAGCATTGTGGAATTTAAGAAACTGAAGAACACAGACTGGGGAAGCCAGCTGAAGAAACAGATATATACAAATGCAGAAGAAATCCATACCAGCTGCCTATAATAATCTGCCCAATCTTCCATTCATAAAATAAAAAAACCAAAGGTGGCTAGACTTTTGGGAGAGCATAACTGGAAGAAGCAAAAAACAAGACAAAACAAAAATAAACAGCTGAGCACAGAAGGAACAAAGTTGATAAGAAGTGTTATGGGTTGAATTGTGTCCCCCACAATTGAAGTCCTAACTCCTGGTATGCCAGAATTTTACCTTATTTGGAAATAGTGTTGTTCCAGATGTAATTGGTTAAGATGAGGTCATTGTCAAGTACAGTGGGCCTCTAATCCGATATGACTGGTGTCCTTAGAAGAAGACAACCATGTGAAGACAGACACACAGGGAGAATGTCATACGATGACAGAGGCAGAGATTGGAATTATGCAGCTACCAGTGAAGGAATGCCAATGATTGCCAAAAGGTAGCAAGAAGCAAGGGTGGAATCTGCTATGGATTTCAGAGGAAGTGTGGCCTTTCCCTTTGGTTTCAGACTTCTAACTTCCAGAACTGTCAGATAACAAATTTCTATTTTTTGTGCCACCTGTTTGTGGTACTTTGTTATGGTCTCCTAGGAAACTACTACTGGGAATTAAAGTTCTGTTTTACTTCCATAAAATGAATGTTCAAGTAGCCCACAGAAAGTTTTAAAAAAATGGGAAGGAAATCAGAGTAACAAGAAACAGAGGAAAAATACAGAAGATGAATAATAAAATTGCATATTGCACTTAAACCCTAGCATCTTAATATTTACCTTAAATGTAAATGATTTAAATGCACCAATTAAAGACAAAGATAGCTAGAATGGATAACAAACATGATTCAACAATATGTTGTCTATAAAAACCTCATTTAATAGGTTGAAAGTAAAGGTTGAAAAGTATGTACTATGCAAATATTAATTTTAGAAAAACAGGACTGACTTTTTTTTTTTTTTTTTGCGAGAGAGAGAATGAGAGAGAGCACGAGAGGGAGGAGGGTCAGAGGGAGAAGCAGACTCCCTGCTGAGCAGGGAGCCGATGTGAGACTCGATCCCGGGACTCCAGGATCATGACCTGAGCCGAAGGCAGTCGCTTAACCAACCGAGCCACCCAGGCGCCCCAGGACTGACTTTCTTAATATCAGATAAAGTAGACTTCTGAGCAGGAAAAATTACTAGAGATGGGGATATTGCATAATGATAAGGGCAGTCCCACTGAGGTGACAACCATTTCAAATGTATGTATACCAAACAACAAGACTGCAAAGTACATGAAGCAAAAAAATGGTAGTGCTAAAAGGACAAATAGATTCACAACTATAGTGGATTTCAAAACTCCACTCTCCAGCAATTAATAGAGGAACTAGACAGAAAATCAAGAATATAGAAAAATTGAACAAAACAATCAACAGGATATAATTGACATTTATAGAACACCCTATCCAAACAACTACAGAATACATATTTTTTTCAAGTACCCATGGAACATTCACACATCCTGGGCCATAAAATAAACCTTAACAAATGTAAAATAAAGTAATACAGAATGGATTTTCTGAGCATAATGAAATCAAACTAGAAGTCAGTAATTAAGAGACCATAGGAAAATTTCCAACATTTAAAAAGAAACACCCTTTAAATAATTCATGGATCAAAAAGGATTTTGCAAGGGAAGTTTTTTAAATGCATAAAAATGAATGAAAAAGAAAACATATCAAATACGTAGAATGCAGAGGCACCTGGGCGGCTCAATTGGTTAAGCATCCAAATCTTGATTTCTGTTCAGGTCATGATATCAGGGTCCTGGGACTGAGCCCCATGTCAGGCTCCATGCTCAGGGGGGAGTCTGCTTGAGGGTTCTCTCCCTCTCCCTCTGCCCCTCCCCATCTGCTCTCTCTCTCTAAAATAGATAAATCTTTAAAAAAAAATATGTAGAAAGCAGCTAAAGCACTACTGAGGAAAATTCATAGTAACAAAAGCTTTCATTAGAAAAGAAGAAAGATCTTAAATCAATAATCTAAGTTTCCACCTCCAGAAACTGGAAAAAGAACAGCATAATGAACCCAAAGCAAGCAAAAGGGAGGAAATAATAAGGATAAAACCAGAAATTAGTGAAATTGAAAAAAGAAAAACAATACAGAAAAATCAATGAAGCAAAAACCTGACACTCAACAAAATTGAAAAATCTCTAGCAAACTAACAAAGATTAAAAAAAGACAAAATTACCAATATAAGGAGTGAAACAGGAAATGTCAGTATAGATCCACAGTCATTAAAAGGATAATAGTGGAATATTATGAATAATTTTATGCTCATAAATTCTGTAAGTAGAAGAAATGGACAAATTCTTTAAGAAGTACCAAAACCCTTAGATAAGATAAACACCTTAATAGTCCTATACTCATTAAAATCATTAAAGAAATTGAATTTGTAATTTAAAAGTTCTGGAAAAGCCATCTCCTAGCCTAGATGATTCCAACCAAACATTTAAAGAGTTTTTAATACCAATTTTAAGGGGAGTTTTATGAAGATACTATTACCCTGACGCTAAACTAAAAAAAAACTACAAAAACAAAACATAACCTAAGCCTACAAGATCTCTTATAAACTTAGATACAAACATTTTCAATAAAATATTAGCAAATTGGAAACACCAGTGTATAAAAAGAATTAATACTATGACCAAGCAGGATTTATTGCATTTGCAAAGCTTGTTCACTGTCCAAAAATGCATAAATGTATTCTAACATATAAACAAGTGAAAGAAGAAATATCACATGATCATATCAGTTATTACAGAAAAAGGTATTTGACAAAGCCAGCACTCATGGTAAAAGTTCTCAACAAACTAGAATTAGAGGGGGAACTTTCTCAACTTGATAAAGGGCATCTATGCAAAACCTACAGCTAACATCATACTTAATGCTAAAAGACTGAATCCTTTTTCCCTATGATTGAGAACAAAGCAAGGGCGTCTGTCTGCTTCCCCCCATTTTTATTCACTGTAGTACTGGAAGTTCTAGTCAGTACAGTAAGGCAAGAAAAGAAATAAAAGACATACTGTATGGAAGAAAGAGCAAAAGCCATCCCTGTTTGCATGTGACACAATTGTCTATGTAAAAAATTCAAAGGGATCTACAAAAACACTCAGCATTAATACATGAGTTCAGCAAGGTTGCAGGATCCAAAATCACCAAACAAAAATCAGTTGTATTGCTATTCTGACAGCGAACATGTGGAAACAAATATTAAAATCACCATTTATAATTTGCAAAGAAAATTAAGTACTAAGATATAAATATAACAAAATATACAGGATCTATTATATCCTTGACATTGCAAAACTGTGATGAAAGAAATCAAAGAAGAGATACCTAAATGGAGAGACATTGCATGTTCCTGCATTAGAAGACTCAACAGACTAAAAATGTCAGTTCTTGCCAGTTTCATGGACAATTTTAAGTCAATTCCTATTAAAATTCCAGTAAAGTATTTAATAAATAGACAAGCTTATTCTAAAATTTATGTAGAAAAATAATGGGCCTTAGCATAGCTAAAATAATTTGAAAAAGAAGAATGAAGTTGGAGGAAACACTCTACCTGGTGTTAACACTTATTATATAGCTACAGTAACAAGATGGTGTATTATTATTGGTGGACAGATGGACACTGAGATCAATGGAACAGAATAGAGAACTCAGAAACAGGCTCACACAAACATGCCCAACTGATTTTTTAATGAAGATGTGAAAATAATTCAGTGGAGAAACCAATTTTTAAGAATGATGCTAGAGCAATTGTACATTTGGTGGCAAAAATAAATAAATAGAAGAACCTCTACCTAACCCTCATACTTTATTCAAAAATTTATTTAAATGTAAATTTTGAAACTTTTAGGAAAAAAATAGAAAATCTTCAGGACTGAGGGCTAGGCAAAGAGTTTTTAAACTTGATACCAAAAGCACAATCCCAGTGAAATACAACCACAAATTGGACCTAATCAAAATTAAAATTTTCTTTCTGCAAAAGAATAAAGTGGATGAAAAGACAAGCTACGAACTGGGAGAAAATGTTTGCAAACCACATATCTGAAAAAGAAGTCGTATCTAGAATATTTAAAGAACTTTGAAATATCAAAAATAAAGCAACAAACAATCCAGTTAGCAGAGGACAAAAGACATGAACAGATGAAAAGATATTCACTGTCAGTTGCAAGTAGGGAAATGCAAATTAAAACCACAATGAGCTATCACCACCTGCCTATTAGAGTGCCTAAAATAAAAAATACTGATAACACCAAATGCTGGTAAAGATGCTGAGAAACTGGATCTCTTATACATTGCTTCTAGGAATATAAAATTGTAAAAATGGTACAGCCATTCTGGAAAACAGTTTGCTAGTTTCTTAAAAATCTAAACATGAGCCTCCCATTCAACCCAATAATGTACTCTTGGGCATTTATGTGAATGAGAAATGAAAGTTTATGTTCACATAAAAACTTACACAAATGTTCTCTTAGCAGTTTTACTTGGGATAGCTCCAAATTGGAAATAATTCAAATTTCCTTTAAGGAGCAAGTAGTTAAACTGGTACATCCATACCATGGGATACAACTCAGTAATAAAAAGAAATGAACTGTTGATACTCACAAAAACTTAGATGAATCTCAAAGAAATTATGTTGAGTGAAGAAAGCCATATGTACTATGTGCTTTCATTTATGTAACTTACTTGAAATGACAAAATGGCCAATAGGTTAGTGGTTGCCGGGGATTAGAAATGGAGGAGGGAGAGAGTTGGCTTTTGCTATGAAAAGAATCCTTATGATAGAATTGTTCTTTATCTTAAGGTAGTGGGTGTCGCCAAATCTACTTATGTGATAAAATGGCATAGAACTAAATACATATGTATACACACACACAACACACATGTAAAAGCAGTAGAATCTGAATAAGGTCAGTGGATTATATCAATGTTAATTTCCTGGTTGTTCTATTGTACTTTAGTTATGGAAGATGTTTCCATTGGGGAAAATGGGTGAAATATGTATGAGATCTCTCTGTACTGTTTCTTACAACTACATACGAACCTACAGATATCTCAGAATAAAAGATTAATTCACATGCAAAAAATGAAGTTGGACCCCTGCTAACACCATATTCAAAATTAACTCAAAATGGATCAAAGACCTAAATGTAAAAGCTAAAACTGTAACATTCTTAGAAGAAAAAATAAGTGTAAGAGCTAAAAGTTTTAAAAATTCTTAGAAGCATAAATCTCAGAACATTGGAGTAGGTGATGGTTTCTTCGGTAGGATACCAGAATCACAAACAATAAAAAAACAGATGAATTTGGATTCATCAAAATAAAATATTTTGTGCTTCAAAGGATACTATCAAGAAAGTGAAAAGACAACCCACAGAATAGGAAAACATTTTTGAAAATCTGCTAAGGGACTTGTTTTTAAAATATATAAAGAATACTAAGTCTTGATCATAAAGTGGCAGATGACCCATTTTATAAAAGGGCAAAGGATCTGAATGGACATTTCTCCAAAGAAGATGTACAAATGGCCAATAAGCAGATGAAAAGCTGCTCCCCATTATTAGTCATTATGGAAGTACAAATGAAAACCAGTGAGTTACCACTCTGTACCTACTAGGATGGCTGTAATTAAACATACAGATAACAGCAAGTGTTGGTGAGAATGTGGAGAAACTGGAACCCTCCTACATTGCTAGTGCTAATGGCAGCTTTGAAAAACAGTTTGGCAGTTCCTCAAAAGGTTAGACATAGAATTATCATATGACCCAGCAATCACTTCTAGGTATACACCCAAAAGAAATGAAAACCTACGTCTGCACCAAAACTTATACACAAATGTTCACAACAGTATTATTCATAATAGCCAGAAAGTGAAAACAACCCAAATGTTCATCAGCTGATGAATGGATAAACAAAATGTGGTCTATTCATACAACAGGATATTTATATGCTAAACAATAAAAAGAAATGAAATACTGTTCCATGCTATAGCAGGATGAATCCTGAAAACATTATACTAAGTAAAAGAAGCCAATCACAAAGGATCCTATTTTTGTATGATTTCATGTTTCAGATAATGAAAAAACATTCTAAAATTGATTGTGGTGATGGTTGCACAACTCTGCATATACTAAAAATCTCTGCATTCTACATGTTAAATGAGTAAATGGCTCAAGCTCTTACCAATAACCTTTCCATTTTTAAAGTTTTATTTTAAGATGCTTTGTAGTATGATTATTATTATTTCATACTATACCTTTTAATACAGAACAGAAACAATGCTCTCTGTCCCACCGGTTTAGTCAATAATTTGGACATGGACAAGTTCAGAATGTTTCTTTGTATCTCCTAGGAAGTAGATTTTTCCTAAACAAGTCAATAGTAAGCAAGAACGGATGGGTCGTGCTCCTGAAAATTCAGGCTATTTCCATTCCTACAGATGGACACACATGCCTGTGTGTATATATTCACATATTAGGAATGCATATAAAATATATGCTGGTCCTCTGCTTGTTACAGGCTGTTCTTTACTATGGATTAAAGAAAGGACTGAGGGACTTTCTTCTGATTTTGTGCTATTAGCCTTGATTCATTGTATGCATTTTGAAAGAGATTTAAAAAAATCCCGAGTTAGTCCATCTTTGTACTCACTTAGACTGACATTCTTCCCTTTGAGCCACATTTTCCTGTGTTTCTTGAGGAATACCAACACTGTCCTCAATTAACTTAAGTAGTCCTATTTGTTAATTTGCAGCTTCCAAATGAGGATCCTGAAATTTTTGAAGTGTCATCCAAATGTCTGTCCATACTGGTTCAGCTGTACGGAGGGGAAAACCCAGACAGCCTGTCTCCTGAAAATGCAGAGAACTTTGCCGATTTACTGACATCTAAGGAGGACCCAAAAGAGCAGAAGCTTCTGTTGAAGATTCTCAGAAGAATGGTGAGTCCCTACAGAAACTGGGGCCAGGGTGGGTGGCTTCAGTGGCAGCTGATGCAAGAGAGTAGTGATTTTCTTCCACCCTGATTTCAGTAAAAGAATTCCCAGGTACCTTTCTTGGCAGTCACCTCTTGATAACATTTTTTGCGTTCTGCTTGTCTATCTGCATATACATGTATTTTTTTTTTTATTCTGAACTGTTGAAGAATAAGTTAGAGACATCGTGCCCTCTCACCCCTTAAGGCATTAAATGTGCATTTTCTAATAAAATGGATGTTCTTTTCACCACAGTAATCAAAATCAAGAAATGTAACATTGATACACTTCTTTTACTGATGGGCTATGCATATTTCAGTTCTGTCAATTGCTCCAATAATGTCTTTTAATGTCTTTTATAGCTTTTTTTTTTTTTTTTTTCCTGGTACAGGATCCAGTCCAGGATCACATGTTGGTAGACACTTGTCTTTAATCTGGACTAGTCCTGCCACCTTTCTTCATCTTGCATGGCATTTTTGAAGAATATAGGCTGGGTGTTCTGTAGGCTCTCATTCAGTTTGGGTCTGTGTAATGTTTTCTGATGATTAGATTCAGGAAAACCCCAGAAGGGAAATTGTGTCTTTCTCACTCCTTCACACCCAGAGGCTCATGACGTCTGTTCGCCCCTTCACTGGTGATGTTAATTTTGATCCCTGGGAATAATCGATGGCAGCCATTATTTTTAATGTTGCAATGGTTGCAAGATGGAGATCTTCTGACTTCCAACATTTCTAACTCCCAATATTCTACTTTAAGAATAAATTTCCTTTTGCCTCATTGGTTTTGTTTTGTATTTTACAAATGTCTATAGCTGATGTTTATTTGAAAGTACTTTTGAAAACTGACTCATTTTCTTTTTACAATAGCTATTATTCTGCTGGTTTGGAAAGCCATTATATATTGTAGCTATTGTTGAAATTAATGAAGGGGTAGAGGTCCCATTCGTCTGTGTCATGTTCTGGCTTGTCAGTCTGTGTTTACCTCTAGATATAGATATCTTGAGGAGTCCGTTGGCAGTGGAGGCTACGGATGCTCCAGAGACTAATATTCAAGACAACTTTTGTGCCAGTTTGATAGACAACTGTAGTGCGTGACCCAGCTAAATCTATAGGGCAGGTTATGAGTGACAGATTGGAAGGGAGATAGAGATTTACCCTGAAATGATTTCTTTACAGTTTCTGACATGCCACCTATAGGGCCAATTAGATTCTGTTTGGGCAAGAAAGTTAAATCCAGGTGATTTTGACCTGTATATGTGAAAACAGAAGTCGTTTCTGATGCTGCTCATCCTTTTTCATTTTTTAATTGAGGTAATATATATTATTGTATATATAACGTATATATGTTTATATATAAAACATAATATATATTATGTATATTATATATAATTTATATATAACATAAAATTTACCATCTTAACCAGTTTTAATTATATAGTTCAATGGTATTGTGTGCATTCTAATTTCTGTCTCTATAAATTTGTCTACTCTCAGTCCCTCGTATAAGTGGAAGCATACAATATTTGCCCTTTTATGTCTGGCTTATTTCACTTCGTGTAGTATCTTTGGGGTTCAGCCTTGGTGTAACCTGTGCCAGAATTTCCTTCCTATTTAAGGTTGAAGAATGTTCCATTGTGCGTATAGACCACATTTTGTTTATCTTTCCATCTGTTGATGGACATTTGGGTGGTTTCTACCTTTTCTGCTCCACTTACTTTTTTTTTTTTTTTTTTTTTTTGTCTTTTTATTATTATCACAATAGACTCATGGCATTTTCTTTTATTCAGTGTGTTGTAATCCACTGCTTTCTACTGTGGCCAGTGAGAACCTCTTCGGAGGGGCTGTGTCTTTTGACATGCCCCCATCATTTTTTTTGAGCACTTCCATCTTTTTTCTTTTTGTAATCACGTGTGTATTCTCTTGTTGTAATTGAAGTGTTGACAGACAATATTATTATTAGTTTCAGGTGTACAACATAGCGATTCAACAATTCCTTCTATACATTACAGTGTTCACCACAGTAAATGTGGTTCTCTGTCACCATACAAAGTTTTTTAAAATTATTGCCTATATTCCCTGTGTTGTACTTTTCATCCCTGTGATGCATTTATTTTATAAATGGAAGTTGGTACCTCTTGAACCCCTTCAGCTATTTCGCCCACCACCCCCCCCCAGCCCGTCTTCCCCCTGGCCACTACCAGTTTGTTCTCTGTATTTGAGTTTGTTTCTGTTTTTGTTTATTGTGTGTTGTAGAGTTCACATATAAGTAAAATCATGTGGTAGTTTTCTTTCTCTGTCTGACTTATTTTGCTTAACATAATACTCTCTAGGTCCATCCATACTGTTGCAAATGGCAAGATTTCATTCTTTCTATGGCAGAGTATATATATTTGTATAAATATGTATATATTGCATATATATATTTCATTGTATATTCATAGTGTGTATACATATATATACAAACACACATGCACAGACACAGACACACACAGACACATACATCTTTATCCATTCATCTATCAATGGATGCTTAGGTTACTTCCGTATCTTGGCTATTATAAATAATGCTGCAATTGGTATTAAATATTTGGTAGAATTCTCCAGTGAAATCATTTAGGCCAGAAGATTGCTTTTTGGGAATTTTTAAATTATGAATTCAATTTCTTTAATGATTATAGGACTATTAAGGTGTTTACCTTAGCTGAGTTTTGGTACTTTTTAAAGAATTTGTCCATTTCTTCTAGTTTCAGAATTTATGAGCATAAAATTATTCAGAATATTCTGCTATTATCTTTTTCAAATTAGTGTTTTCCTTTTCTTTGGTTAAATACCCAGTAGTGGAATTACTGGATCATATGGTATTTCTCATTTTTTTAGGGACCTCCATACTGTTTTCCACAGTGGCTACACCAGTTGACATCCATACCAACAGTGCACAAGGGGTTGGGGTTCCCTTTTCTCTACCTCATCACCAAAACTTGTTATTTTTTGTCTTTTTGATTCTAGTCATTATGACAGGTGTGAGGTGGTGTCTCATTGTGGTTTGGACTGGCATTTCCCTGTTGATGAGTGATGTTGAGCATCTTTACATGTATCTGTTGGCCATCTATGTGTCTTCTTTGGAAAAATATCTGTTGAGGTCCTTTGCTCATTTTTTCATCAAATTGGTTTTTTGGTGTTGAGTTGTGTGACTTCTTTATATATATTGGATATTACCCTCTTATCGAATGTATCACTTGCAAATATCTTCTCTCATTTAATAGATTGCCTTTTTGTTTTGTTGATGGTTTCCTTTGCTGTGCAAAAGCTTTTTAGTTTGGTGCTGTCCTAATAGTTTATCTTTGCTTTTGTTTCCCTTGCCTCAGGAGACATCTAGAAAAATGTTGCTATAGCTGATGTCAGAGACATTATTGCATGTGTTTTCTTCTAGGATTTTTATGGTTTTAGGTCTCACATGTAGGTCCTGAATCCGTTTATTTTGGGTATGGTGTAAGAAAGTGGCCCAATTTCATTCTTATGCATGTAGCTGTCCAGTTTTCCCAGCACCATTTATTGAAGAGACTGTCTTTCCTTCATTGCATATTCTTGCCTCCTTTGTTGTAGATTAACTGACCATGTAAGTGTGGGTTTATTTCTGGGCTCTCTATTGAGCACTTTCCATCATAACATGATATTCCAGGTTCATCTTCTACCTTTTTTCTGCAGCAGCCCTGGAGTTAGCCATTCCTCCAAGGAACCATGGAACTTTTTCCTGGAGTTTTCTTGCTTTTCATTTAGAAAACAAGATACAAAAATGTTCAAGGGTGAAATTATGAGGACTGTTTGCTTAACAGGAAAAACAGCCTGGACAGTCCCAAGAGTCCTATCCCAAGTTGTACCATCGCATAGAGGAAAGCTCTGCAAGTCACTGTCACCTGGATGTCTCTGACTTAGCTACGCAGGAATGCCCACCGTGTTTGCAGGCCAGCCATCTGTGAGGCGTGTTTTAAAATCTCCCAAAGCTTTCTAAATTACCCTGGGTCAGTCAGTGGTGGGTTCAAGTTGTGTAAAACACAGTCAGGGATTCTGAGGCCCATTCAGCTCAGCTGAGCCCTGGAACTTGCCTATCCTGAAACTCAGTTCTTTTTTTTAAATTTAATTTTAATATGTTATGTTAGTCACCATACAATACATCATTAGTTTTTGATGTAGTGATCCACGCTTCATTGTTTTCATATAACACCCAGTGCTCCATGCAGTACGTGCCCTCCTTAATACCCATCACCGACCTAACCCATTCCCCCACCCCCGTCCCTTCTAACACCCTCAGTTTGTTTCTCAGAGTCCATAGTCTCTCATGGTTTGTCTCCCCCTCCGATTCCCCCCCCTTCATTTTTCCCTTCCTTTTCCTAATGTCCTCTATGCTATTCCATGTTCCACAAATAAATGAAACCATATGATAATTGACTTTCTCTGCTTGACTTATTTCACTTAGCATAATCTCCTCCGGTCCCATCCATGTAAAAGTTGGGTATTCATCCTTTCTGATGGCTGAGTAATATTCCATTGTATATATGGACCACATCTTCTTTATCCATTCATCTGTTGAAGGGCATCTCGGCTCTTTCCACAGTTTGGCTATTGCGGACATTGCTGCTATGAACATTGGGGTGCATATGGCCCTTCTTTTCACTAAATCTGTGTCTTTGGGGTAAATACCCAGTAGTGCAATTGCTGGGTCATAGGGTAGCTCTATTTTTAATTTTTTGAGGCACCTCCACACTGTTTTCCAAAGTGGCTGTACCAACTTGCATTCCCACCAACAGTGTAAGAGGGTTCCCCTTTCTCCACAACCTCTCCAACATTTGTTGTTTCTTGCCTTGTCAATTTTTGCCATTCTAACTGGTGTAAGGTATCTCAATGTGGTTTTGATTTGAATTTCCCTGATGGCTAATGATGATGAACATTTTTTCATGTGTCTGTTAGCCATTTGTATGTCTTCTTTGGAGAAGTGTCTGTTCTTGTCTTCTGCCCATTTTTTGACTTGATTATTTGTTTTTTGGGGGTTGAGTTTGAGAAGTTTTTTATAGATCTTGGATACCAGCCCTTTATCTGTAGTGTCATTTGCAAATATCTTCTCCCATTCTATGGGTTGCCTCTTTGTTTTGTTGACTATTTCCTTTGCTGTGCAGAAGCTTTTTATCTTGATGAAGTCCCAAAAGTTCATTTTTGCTTTTGTTTCACTAGCCTTTGGAGATGAATCTTGAAAGAAGCTGCTGTGGCCGATGTCAAAGAGGTTACTGCCTATGTTCTCCTCTAGGATTTTGATGGATTCCTGTCTCACATTGAGGTCTTTCGTCCATTTTGAGTTTATCTTTGTGTATGGTGTTAGAGAATGGTCGAGTTTCATTCTTCTGTATATAGCTGTCCAATTTTCCCAGCACCATTTATTGAAGAGACTGTTTTTTTCCCATTGCATATTTTTTCCTGCTTTGTCGAAGATTATTTGACCATAGAGTTGAGGGTCCATATCAGGGCTCTCTCTTCTGTTCCATTGGTCTATATGTCTGTTTTTGTGCCACTACCATGCTCTCTTGGTGATCACTGCTTTGTAATATAGCTTGAAATCGGACAACGTGATGCCCCCAGCTTTGTTTTTCTTTTTCAACATTTCCTTGGCAATTTAGGGTCTTTTTTGATTCCGTACAGATTTTAGGATTGTTTGTTCCAGCACTTTGAAAAATGTCATTGGAATTTTGATTGGGATGGCATTGAAGGTATAGATTGCTCTGGGTAGCATAGACTTTTAACAATATTTATTCTTCCAGTCCATGAGCATGGAGTGTTTTTCCATCTTTTTTGGGTCTTCTTCAATTTCTTTCATGAGTGTTCTGTAGTTCCTAGAGTACAGATCCTTTACCTCTTTGGTTAGGTTTATTATCTTATGGGTTTTGGTGCTATTGTAAATGGAATAGTTTCTCTAATTTTCACTTTCTACAGTTGCATTGTTAGTGTATAAGAAAGCAACTGATTTCTGTGCATTGATTTAGTATCCTGCCACATTACTGAATTGCTGTATGAGTTCTAGTAATTTGGGGGTGGAGTCTGAAACTCAGTTCTATTCACACTTAGCACTGAGTTCAGTACATTCAGAGAGAAATGGCAGCAGGTTACTCGGAATTGTATAATGCCAGCACCCACTCCAAGACTGATTTAGTCCTTCCTCCTGTCTGTCCCACTGCTCCCTGTCCTTACCTCTGTGGCAACCATTTTTCTAACCGTTGGTTTGCTTTCTGTTCTCATCTGCATATTATGAGGGTAGTGATGTGGTCTTGTTCACCTGCTTCCCTGTCTTCATCACGTTACAGTGTCTGATCCATAAAAGGTAGTCAGCAGATGTTTATAACTGTGCTAGTCCCTGCATTGAGGACTTTTGGTGCAATGTCTCATTTAACAGCAACCCTAGAGGTCAGCCCATGGATCATTCCCGTTTTACAAGGTTCAAAACTAAGACTCAGAGAACTTAAGTAATGTTCCCAAGGCCACCAAGTAGGAGACGGAGGATCTGATACCAAGTTGGATTGCCCCTCGCCCGTGCTCTTTCCAAGCAGCTGGCCGCCTAGCCACTGCTGCCCATTACTGACATGGACTCTGTGGGCACTCATCAAGCTGACTTTGATCAAATTTTGATCTGGAAAGTACTTGAGAGATTTATTCTTTCATTCATGGAAAAACAAGTCATAGAATTCTTCCTATGTGCAAGTGTGGCACCGAGGATACTAGGACAGTAACACATCATCTTCCTGCTCCCTATTCTCGGGAGAGAAAAACACCCAGCTTCATTACAAAGCAAAATGCAATCTGTGCTCCAGTGGAGGGGCCAGCGAAGTTCCACAGGAACAAACCCTTTAGGGATGAAATTGGCAAGGTTGTCCACGCATGGAAAGGAGGAAGTACATCCTGAGCAAAGGATCTGAGATTTATGGAGCTAGAATGGAAGACATAAGAAAAGGGCCAAGAAAGACCAGACCGTTCCAGTAGCAGTTTTAGTAGCCTTTGGAGTTGGGACACTATTTTCTGGAATTAGGAAATTCTGGCCTCTGAAACAAACGGGCAGTGGCAGCATCTAATTGAATTCCAATTATCTGTACTGGGGAATAACTTTATCATAGTAGCTGGCATGTAACAGGTGTGTAATAGGTCTACAATGAGCTGAGTAAGAAATGTCTATAAAATCTCTGCTTTTGTTATTGGCGGTTGTTCATTTTCGCCATTCACAGTGTGTATTGTGAGCTCATTTTAGTGCTTTAGGGATGCATAGGTCCGACTGAGAGGGACGTCATAAGGCATGTAATTAGCCCACAGTTCGCTGTCCCACTCTCCTCCACGGTATCCCTGCCAAGTTTCTGTGGAGTGGATAAGATCGGATAGGCAGATATGTAGAGGATAGGAACTCGAAAAATCCAGCAATGTAAGCAAAGCTTTCCTGTGGCCTTCAGGAGGCCAGCCTTTCAGGCTCACCTCACCTCACAGGACTAGAGGAACCAGATATGATAGAGAAGCAGAGACCCTTCTAGATTTATTACCTGCTGTCAGTAATTGGATTGAGGAGGACTGATAGGTGCAGCCTCCTGATTGTAAGGAGTTAAGAAGGCAAGGAGTTAAGAAGACAAGCTCCTGAGGATCTTCCTCAAAGGATATTCACTGAGTGCCTACTCCCTTCAGGAGGACTTCTAAAAAGAAGGCCCTATGCTGTGGGGCTATCTCTTTTTAAGCCCTGATAGAGGAGTACCCTCCTTTTCCTAAAGCTGAGCGAGCTTGCTGGTTTCATCCAGAGAGAGACCTCAAAATACATGTGGCCCCATAATTTACAAGGCCAGGTAATAAGCATATCAGCGACAGGTAAACCACCGTCATCAGAGAGCTGTCTTGGGGCATAAGGTGGCAGATCGCCTCTAGTGAGTCACACGAAAGGCCTGGATTCTTGAAATACCTGTTTATAGTCCCAAGCTTGTGACAGTGACTTTATAAAATCACAATTTTCAATAACTGTTTATAATGTTCAATATAATGTTTAATTTGTGCTAATGGAGGTGGGATATGTTATACCCCTAGGGTGCTCTTCCTTATTTAGTCTGTATTTAGAACATGCAGAAAATGTTGAACAGACCTAAGAATTTAATTATCTATTGTAATTTACCAGAAAGTTGGCAGGTTTTAAAATTATACTTTGTGCTCTGGCTTTAAAAATGTGATGGAATCTTTCAAGGCGCTCCCATGTTTACCTATCCCTTAAACTTGATATCAGTAGGAGTTTTCCCAGGGTAATGATTATAGATTAGCTACTCGTCACTTAATTAAAGCTAGCTTATTCCGACACTCAAACTACACATAAACCGCCACAGACTTATTCTGTTAAAACTGGCTTAAACTTAAACTATTGACTACTTTATGAAAGCAGAGAAGTGATCTGTGAGAGGGTGATGGTGAGATGCTTGATGTGTCTAATGCCTGTCAGCTGCCCACCTGTCTACCTGGCGCAGCAGAGGTGGTAGGAGTGTAATTCAGGATTGCCCTCTAAAGAGGGTTAGTATTAAAGATTATTACATATATCTATCTCTTGGAGCCCCTTTACCCTATGGCTTTCAGAAAATCTCCCTGTGCTCACCATCATTTTCCTTCCAAATTCTCATGTACGTGCCCTGGTCCTTCCATTCCAGCGTGGGAAGAGAGCTGCTCTGTTGCTAAAAATCAGTGTGACAGCACTTCTTCATGTACAGGGTCTTTAAAGCTTTGAGGAGACCACATGAAGAAACTGGAAATTCTGCAGCCGTTCTTTTTCTATTTTAGGACCAGGATGAGCTGTAGATTTAGGATCAGAAAGGACCTCATTTCTATTAGAAAAGTAAAGAACTGTTTCTTGAGGTGTAACAGAAAGGCCAAATGATTCCTCTCTCTCTCCTAGCTTATTTTTCTTGCAATAACATCTTCTGTTCTTGCTTTATTAAAGGAAAAAAAAAAAAAAAAGAGGAAGATTGGTGTGAAGCCAGTGAAATTTTTAAGAGAAATGCCATGCACCCAAATGAGTAAAAAGTAAATGTAATCAATTTTCGTGGAAATCTGATCACTTAGAAGGTTTTTCTGAAACTCTCAGAGATGCTCTTCTAGGTTTGCAAGGGGGATCTTTCCCTGAATCCATTCACATCCATTTGTAGTTACATTGGACAAGCATTCTCCACCAGTGATTGCCAGAGAGTCGCAAGGTAATTGGGAACTCTCTGGATGACTGAGTTGTCTCTTTCCAACAAAGAAAAGCAATATCTTGCCTAGAATTTTTACTTAATTCCTTGAGCAAACATTCCTGAGCTTTTGTGCAAGACAGGCTCTGGAAACAAATGGCCAGTGGAATAGAGTCCTTGATAGCCAGTCCCTCTCAGGACGGAGACTTATGTCTTGCTGTGCAACAACCATCCAAGAGCCTGAGGGAGCATATGGCTCTTTGCCATAGGTTTCTTCAGGATGTGCATGTAACAGAGAATCTTCCTTAAAATCCACTTTGAACATGTCTCATCTTCCCCCACATTTCCTTCATCTTCCCCTACGTGCACCTGCTCCCTCCTTCCCTTCCCACGGGAAGGCTCCTTGGCACGAGGCTGCTCATCTTCCTGGCCTCTTTCACAATCTGTTTGTGTCCCCTGGACAGCATAATTGTCCTTCTGTTTTGACTTTTCCTCAAAAGGTTCATCTCTCCTGCCCACTTCCTCAAATTCTTCTGGGAAAAACATTGTTCCCTACTTTCTCTAAAGAGATTGCCATTGATGGTACTTTTACCCCCCTTTTTATCACAAAAGTCTCAAAACCACAGAAAAGTTGAAAGAACAGTGCAGTGAACACCAGTGTAAACAAGAAGTGTTATCAGAATTGTTACTATTTTACCATACTCTCTATTTCTCTGTATCTGTGTTTTCTGAATTATGTGACTGTAAAAGCATCCTGACGCTTGGCCCCCAACAACATCAACATTGTCACACCCAAGAAAATAACAGTTTCATAATATTGATAATCTCCAGTTCGTATTTTCCTAGTTGTAAAAAAATGGCTTTTATAGCCTTTTTTTTTTTTTTTTAGAACCATATAATTGTCGGGGCGCCTGGGTGGCTCAGTCAGTTGAGCGTCAGACTCTTGATTTTGGCTCAGGTCCTGATCTCTCAGTGTCTTGAGATTGTGTCGGGCTCCAAGCTCATCGAGGAGTCTGCTTAAGGATTCTCTCTCCCTCTCCCTCTGCCCTTCCCCCAACTCTCTCTCAAATAAATAAATAAATCTTTTTTTTTTTTAAAGATTTTATTAAGTCATTTGACAAAGGGAGAGGGAGTGGGAGAGGGAGAAGCAGGCTTCCCGCGGAGCAGGGAGCCCAATGTGAGGCTCGATACCAGGACCCCAGGACCATGACCTGAGCCGAAGGCAGACGCTTAACAACTGAGCCACCCAGGCGCCCAATAAATAAATCTTTTTTAAAAAAAGAACCATATTGTAGTCAAGGCTCAGACACTGAATTTAATTTTTTTTTTTTTTTTAGTCTCTTTCTCTCTCATATGTGCACGCACTCTCTAAGTAATCTCTCCCCCAGTGTGAGGATCAGACAACACAACCCCAAGATCAAGAATCACATGCTCTTCCAATGAGCCAGGCAGGCACCCCTTCTTCTCTTTTAATCTAGAAGAGTCTTTCGCTTTTTGTTTTTTTCCCCTAGGAAATTAACTTTCTAAAGAGCCTGAGTTAGTTGACTGGTAGAATGTTCAATATTCTGGAACATATCATTGTTTCTTCATGACATTTTTGGTGAGAATATCTCACTGGCAATGACCCCTCATGTTGTGTCCCATAGAAGCATACGATGCCGGGCTGCTCCACTTGTGGGAGAAGTTTAATTGCTTATTTAAAAGGGACTGTGTGCCACACCTCTCCATCTTGCAGAGATATTTCCCATTGCAATTACAAAGTAATCCTTGGAGAGATCCTTTGGCACTCTGCAAATATCTGTATTCCCCACAACTTTTTTTTTTTTAAAAGATTTTATTTATTTATTTGAGAGAGAGAGAATAAGAGAGAGCACATGAGAGGGGGGAGGGTCAGAGGGAGAAGCAGACTCCCTGCCGAGCAGGGAGCCCGATGCGGGACTCGATCCCGGGACTCCAAGATCATGACCTGAGCCGAAGGCAGTCGCTTAACCAACTGAGCCACCCAGGCGCCCTCCCCACAACTTTTTAAACCAAGGGGTAAAAACTATATAAATGGGATGATGTTCATGGAGCAAAAGAAATAGGTGATTTGTAAGCATGAGAGAACATTTGAAGTGTGGAAAGGACCAAGCTGCTGTCCTTGGCAACAGGTAGACTATCTCTCAGAAAGAGGGAAGACCTGCCAGAGATGCTGCTTCCTTCCACAATATTAATTCCCTGAGAATGCACCCAGTGTAAATTGTAAGTAAAAAGCTAAGAGTCCTCGGAATTGTTTTATGTTCTGTAGCCTCCTAACAGCAAGGGAAGAAAAAAATAAGGAAAAAGAAACAAAAAAAGAAGCAACTTACTCTGAAGGATCATTTATTTATTCAAACCTTGAATATTCCCATTTTCAGGGACTTATTATCTGGTTCAAATTGTAGTGATTATGGCTCACTCTGGAGTTCTCCTGGTTTTTAGTGATCATTCTGACCATCAGCAACCCCACTGTGCAATTGTTGCTGTGCAGAATGCTGCAGATTCTCTTGGTTATGTGGGATTTCCTTAATGACAAGCTTTTAACGAAACCATCTCAAAATAATGAGCATTCAAAGCATGTGAAGTATTAGGATGATCATGTTTGAAAAATACCTCCTTGTGGATGTGGACAGCAAAGAAAATTGTTCTGAGGGTCCTTCCCTTAAGAACATCTACATTAAATATTTCTAATTTTTTAATTTTTAAAATTATTTTACATATAATTTTCCTTTATATAATCTATATTAATTTTAAGAAATGAATTCTGCTGGTTGAAGGAAGTATTAGTTAATATCTACATTCTGTTCATAGGAATATGTTTCTTTCCTTAAAAAGATTGTTTTCAAGTAGATACACTATATAACAAAGAACGAGAATTTGGTTTCAGGTTTCAGTTTTTAAATAATCATAGAAAAAGCTAAAGATTTAAAAAATGTTTTTCAGTTGATATTTTAAATATCTGAGAGAGTATTTTATTTATTTTAATTGTTATTTATTTATTTTTTTTAGAGAGAGGGGGGAAGGGATAGAGAGAGAGGAAGAATCTTAAGCAGGTTCCATGCAAAGCACAGAGCCTGATGCCAGGCTCGATCTCACAACCCTGAGATCATGACCTGAGCCGAAATCAAGAGTCAGATAACCTACTGAGCCACCCAGGCACCCCTGAGTGAGTACTTCAAATTGTAGCTTTTAGATAACTTGAATTTAAAAGTATATTATGACCTCTTCTTTGTTGAGGGGGTAAGTAATTGATCAACAGAAGTACTTAACCAAGTTTAGGCATATCATTTTGTAACATAGGAGTTCCTTTTTGTTCCGGAACAAGTGATACTGGAAAAATAACCACTTAGTGTAAATTCATGTAAACTAGCCACCTAACAATTGTGGTAAATAATGATAGGATATATGGTGGGACTTGATCTCAAAAAAATAAAACTAAAATTTATTAAAGTGAATTGATTTTATCTTTTAACAAATTATAAAGGCATTCTTATAATGAGTTACTACTTAGTCTTTTGTGATACTGTGCAGAAAAGGTCTTCACTAAGAGTAACCACTCAGCAAGTAGTTATTAAAAGTGCCTACTCTGTGGCAGACAGAGTTCTAAAGGCTGAGGATGCAGCAGTGAACAACACAGACAAAAATCGCAGCTCCACTGGAGCTTCCTGGGAGAGATGATAGCCACATAGATGTAAATATAGCTATGTTATATTTTAGGCAGTAGAAGCACTAAGAAGAAAAGTATAGCAAGAAAGAAATAGAGCGGGACATTTGCAACTTGAGATAATGTGGCCAGGGAAGGTCTACTGCAGTCCAGGAGAGTCCTGATCATGGCTTGCAGTGTTTATATTTTGGACAGATTTTGAAAGTAGAACCAGTAATGTTTGCCAACAGATTGGATTGGTCAAGACAAAAGGAATAGTCAAAGATGATTCCAGTTTTGGTCTAAGCTAAACCCTGGATGGCCAGAACTCAGGGGGAGCTGGTTTGGGGGGAGAGTGGGGAAATCAGGAGCTCGGTTTGAGATGGGTTCTATGTGAGCTGCCAGTCAGACAACCAAGTGGGAGTGCTGGTTGGCTGTTGGATCCACAGATCTGGATTTCCAAGTAGGAAAGGTCTGGACTGGAGGGGGGAACAGTGGGGAGGTGGTGGCCAGAGTGTGGGATGCTTACCACGTGGATTCAGGAGGGCTGCAATTAATGGTAATGACCAGGTCTAGGGTAAAACCATAGGAGTGAGAGTGGGAAGGGGTCCAAGGTCATTGGGTGGAAAGCCAAAGAACTGAGTAGTGCTAGAAGGATCCTGTCTATGGATGTTGATGTTGCCTAGCACTGTGACAGGAGTGGTGTCGAGGACAAGGACAGTGAGCTGGGGACCAACTGATCCTGTAATTGCAACAGGGAAGAGTAGCAGATGGCATTGTCTGGTGACATGAGATTTAAAGCTGGGCAAGGGGGGATGGAGGAGGGATGGAGAATGGTCAGCAAGCGTCAGTGAGAACCAAGGATCCACCTCCAGGCCCCGTGGTTCAAGGGGTGTGAGAGACACTGGCAGGGGAAGCAGCATTCTGAGGGAAAAGCCTGGTTTCAGTTAGAGGAACAAAGTGAAGGGAACATCCTGGGAAGAGAGGAAGATACAAGAAATTTTGCTGGTGACTCACCAAAGGGCACAGTGCATGAAGTTCAAGAGGAGAGATGAACAGGGAGCCCAAGAAAGGTCTGTACAGAGACTTTTGGGAATGACAGTCCAGAGGAAGGGAGAGACCTGGGCTCTGCATACTGACCCATGTAAACTAGGATGAAGCGCATGAGGAGATTGGTCCTGACTGTTCTGGGCAGACAAGATGGGTCAGGCTGTGAGAGAGCCTGCAGCATTCAGGGACTCCTCCTGACTCCAGCCAGGACAGAGGTGACCCCACCTAGAGTGCTCCCTTTCCCATGAGAGTCAGCAGAGGGCTGGTCTTGCTCTGCGTGTGCATTTCCCACCTGAGCCCTGCCAAGCCAGCCTGTAGCCAGGCCCTTCCACTCCATCACATGGGGCTCCGCCAGTGATTCTGGACTTTTCTGTGTATGTCATCTTTCACATTATCACAATTGAATGATGGCACATTGTAATAGCTTGCACATTTAACCTTCTTAGCACCATCTTAGAATGGTTTTTGCCACACTGTTTAAGGTCCATTGCTATTCACATTAGTATTCCCTTTTGAAGTGCCTGTCCTATCTTCACACCTGAAGGTATTTGTCCCTTCTTCCGCTGGTGATCCTCCAGTCTCTCTGCCAGACCTTCACTCTTCAAAGGCTCTAGGTGGGATTCTTCAACCATCTCTGGCAATGATTTAATGAAATCATTAGTGAAATTTAATGAAATCCCATATGTTTTGCAAGATTGGAATTTCCATGTTGCAGTTGTTTTCTATATCACAAGTAGGCTGACTTGTAAAAAAACATTTCGCCTAGGCCCAGGTGAGCACTTTCGTGTGTGAACGCGACAGCAAACCACCCATCAATTTATCGGGGAACTTATTCATGAACCAAAGACGTGTGCTTCTCAGCTCAATCAGAGTTCATGGGGACTTGGGTTTTGAAAAATATTTGGGTAATATTTTTATTACCACCCTGTAATGACTCTGTCACCCTGTAATGACTTTTTCTCTCTCTCTTTTTTTTTTAAAGGTTATTTGACAGAGAGACATAGAGAGAGAGGGAACACAAGTGGGGGAAGTGGGAGAGGGAGAAGCAGGCTTCCCACTGAGCAGGGAGCCCAATGTGGGGCTCCATCCCAGGACTCTGGGATCATGACCTGAGCCGAAGGCAGACGCTTAACGACTGAGCCATCCAGGCACCCCTGTAATGACTCTTTTAACTTTGTAAATTTGATGATCCCACTCGCAGACATAGTTTGCATTTAAGAATTTGCCTTTAAAGTCAACCACCATAATAAATGACCCTCCTGATCTATGTCTGTAGACATTTGCTTTGATATCTTAATATTTTGATTTGCGGGGTTGATGAGTAAGGCTGAGCAAACCACACAGTCTCCTTCCACTCTTTCTCCCTAGAGCCTCAGGAGATGGTTGGGGAGGTTAGGTGGCCCATACAGGCAGTATGGAAAGACCAAATCTCATTAGCATCTTAGGGTGTTGAGCCAACATCCTACACTAGTATCCCAGGGGTACACATGGGATTGTTACTGAGATCTGCCATAACTTTTTGTTTCAGGGATTAGCTTTTCCAACACCATTGCTAAAAGAAATGTTTTGAAAGTGTTCCTAAGAATTATTTCTTGTGGCGTCTTGCTTTTCTGTTGCCACTCTCATGACCCTCTTTGAAGCAGGTAATGATTGGAACTCTCATTTCAAATTATCCTTCCCCTCTGGATTTATACACAGGATGTATTTATCCTTTCTTCAAACAAAGTCTCAAAGTTCTACACAGTGTATTTTTTCAAGATATTAAATACTTTTATTTACTATAAACAGATTGTACTTGCTTTCTATGAAATACCCCTAGGAACATGATAGATTTCATTAGTTGGGACTCCAAAATACTTAGTTTTAAGTACCACAAAAGTTTTTATGCCACTCGCTTTTTTTTTATCCCTTCATTATTATGTCAAGAAGTGAAGCCTGTTTATAAACTCCACATGGACCTTTTGTGTAATGGTTATGAGCAGGTTTTAATGAAATTTGAGAGTGTCTCTAGAGATCACAGATACCGGGGCCTTTAACATTGCAGCGTTGCTTAGCAACCTGGAAGTCATTACATTTCCAGGCTCTCTAATAACATGATATACTTTTCTTTGCCAGTCCCTGATGAGAATGTCAGGGAAATAATCCCTTTCTAAAGGTTGCACTCTATGAGTGGGCAGCAAAATAGATTTTCTTTTTTTTCTCTTCTCACAGTCCAGGCAGGTTTTAACTCACTGCACAAGTATTGTTTTCTGAATGTTTCATGTGACAGAATGAAATAGATTCTAAGATGATATTCTTAAAAAGAAGATCTACTGTTCTGAAATTGATTGTAAATACCATAGAAATTGTTAACATACACGTGTACCTTCACTGTGTTGAAAAGATTTGGCTTATTCATTGACTACCAGTTAATGCAAGAATGTCTCCTTATTCAATCCAGGTATTTGCAGGTACCAGACAGGTTTTAAGAGTATAGGAAAACCGTATGTTTTAGGGGGGAAGGCTTGACTTATTGACTATCTTCGGAAAGATATTTTTGTAATTTTTCTAAAGCGGTATTTTTTTAGATTATAAAAGAATAGACGATTTGTACCTGAACCTAGCAGCATTGTTGATGATAGCCAAAAAATAGAACCACCCCAAATGTCCATCACCTGATGAATGGACAAATAAAATGTGGTATATCCAAACAATGGAATATTATCCAGTCATGAAAGGGAGCGAAGTACTGACATGTGCTACAACAAGGATGAACCTTGAGAGCATTGTGCTAAGTGAAGGAAGTCACACACAAAATGCCACGTACTGTACAATTCCATTTATGTGAAACCCTAGAATAGACAAACGTATAGAGAGAGAAGGATTAGTGGTTGCCAGGGCTCGAAAGGGAGGGGATGAGAGTGACTGCTAACACATCTGGGATTTTGGGGGGTGATGAACGTGATCCAGAACCGATCGTGATGATGGTTACACACCTTTGTGAATATACTGAAAACCAGTGAATTGTACACTTTTAAAATGATGAATTCTATGTTATGTGAATTTGTTATAAAAGAAAATTTACAGCATCCCAAAAAAAGAAAAAAGGGCATATATAGCCATAGTAGAAAACTTGGATATATAAGTAAAAAGAAGAAAATCATCCTTAAACTTGTAATCCATACAATTACCGTGGTTAATGTTTTGTTTCATTCTGAACACACATAACCTATATGTGTGTATGTATATATACATATGCACAAACACACACATACATTGACATATATTTCTAAATGATTTGAGATTTTAAATCATGTGGTAAAAAATTCATATGTTTACCTTGATTGCCTCTACAAATTCCATCGAAATGATCAATATAAGTATAAAGATAAGCAAAAGTAAAAAAAATTTTAAAAATAAGCAAAAGTGCACACTCTCATTGAAAACAGGGAGAAGTATCAGTAACAGATGTCTAATTTGGGAAATTTCTAGAAGACACCAATTAGTTTAACAGAGAGGGTATTCTGAATTTAGGAGACCTCAGATCACCACAGGCAAAGAAGCAGTTTTATTGAGAAGCTTTGGGAGAATCCCAGGCTCAGGGGCAGCAGGTGCTCAGAGGGAGGGCAGAGCCTGAGCCCTGGCGCCACCCTTGGACCTGCTCAGCATGGGAACATCCCCAAGGTGCTCTGTGGTAGCTATAAGGGTGACTGAATTCTGGGCTGGTCTGCCCTGGCCCCCCAGAGCCATTGCCCTCCACCAAAGCAAATGCTAAACCTTCTGACCCTGTTCCTCCTCTGAATTTAAGTCAACTCATTTCTCCTTCATTTCTCCAAGGGCAAAGGTGCCCGCTGCTCTCAGCAGCCTCTGCTTAGGGGAGATTCCCGAAGGAATCCAAAGTGAGATCTTACAAATTCCTGAGGTGGCTCATCAGGCTACCAGTACTCACTCATATAGATCTTCATTTATGATAATGAATAGACAAAGAAGAATCAATCACTGGACATTTGAGGAAAGTCTGTAGCCAAAGAATGCCCACATGTGAGCCAAAAAAGCCAGTGGTTACAGAAAAAAAAATAAGAAACAAGACTTTTTAAAAAATTCTAATTAGTATCCTCATAAAGACTTGAAAGATTATTGTATTCATAAAACAAAACATGGCTTTCGAATTTTAAAACCCAGTAGAGAGGTTGAGTAACAGAATCAACTCTGACAAAAGCCAAGTGAATTATTTATAAATCCAACTTGAAGAGTTCTTTCTGAACACAGAGTGAGAGAAATGTTCAGAACTGTGGCAGATGGATCCAGAAAATCCAACAACCTTTCATGGGAACAGTCTATTAGCACCACAAATTGGTGCTAAATCTGGTGATCCACCCAAATTAATTACCCTCTTGGCATAGGGAAAAGCGATCGAACCCCTGACTGGTATGTGGCCGTTTCCCCCACATCCTTCACAGGAGAGCAATTTGCTTATAGGCTATATGCATAAATCTATATGTATACTTACTGTGTATCTGTTTGCAAATGGCCCTCCTGTGGAGCTATATATACACACATTAAGTATGTGTGTGTGTATACATGTCTGTCTGTCTATATGTATATATGTCAGGTGTGTTTTCTAAAGATAGGTGTTTGGGGCATGTCATTTGTAGAATCTATTGAACTGGATGCTGATTGTTTTGTAATGTTTAAAATGTAAGGTGTATGATATTACTCTTGGAAGAACATATTTTCTAGGGAGTTACATGTATTTCAAAAACTGGAATATACAAATAAAAGACCAGCCCATCACTTTTCCCTTATATTTAATCTAAATAGTCACCCCTCTTTGATGCTGAGCTAATGAGAACCACCAGCAACGTCATTAACCCTAGGTTACTTGGGTTTCCATTGAAGTAAATTTTTTTTCATCTTTTTAATTTTCTTATTTTTAATTGAGATATAATTGATATATAACATTAATTTCAGGAGTACAACGTAATGATTGGATATATGTATATATTGCAAAATGACCATCACAATAAGTCTGGTTAACATCCATCACCACATCTCTTGTCTTTAAGGATAGCCATTTTAAAAGGCATAAGGTGATGTCTCACTATATTTTTAATCTGCATTTTCTTTTTTTATTTTAAATTAAAGTTAGTTAACATATAGTGTGTATTATTAGGTTCAAAGTAGAGTTTAGGGATTCATCAAATCTTAAGAGGATTTCAAGAGCGGAATTGAACTCAGAGGGAAACCATGAAGCCATGTGACCAGGATTCCCTCTCTGGTTCCAAGGGCTCTCTACCTGGGGTACCCTTGATACCCAAATGCTGCTTGCTATTTGCTTTAAGGGCATCTCTGGCCTTTGCAATCGTGCCACTGTGAGGCTGTGCATCTTTTCTGGATTCGCAGATCTAACCTGGGCAGCCTTCCCGATGCGTGATTCACAGATCACCCTTTGTTGAGATACACAGTGATTCTATCCAAATGGTTCCTGAATGATTCACTTTGCAATATGGAGTATTTGATTTAAACCAATTTGGTCTATGTCTTTAATCAAGAATATCAGTTGTCCTAATTTTATTTTTAAAAAGTCTTTAGTTTATTTGATATAGCTTTTGGATGTAATGTTCTTTCCATTGAGGTGGGTGAAGTCTGAACTTTGACAAGATGCTTGTTCTGCATTCCCAATGAAAGAGCTCAGTCAAATGGTGAAGAGGCTTGGGGGTTTGGGCAGCCTTGGATTTAGGTGTCACTTTTATTTGTAAACAATTGGCCAAGTAATCTATCTTCACTGATCTCTGTTCTCTAATATAAAAAATAGACATAATAATATTTCTACCATAGCATTGTTGTGAGTATTGAGGTAGTGTAAGCAACATGCTTAGCACATGCATGGAATGTAACTGCTCAGAAATGGTAACTCTTGCTCTTGTCATTATCATCAACATTCCCATCGCCATTTTTATTCCTATATTATATTAATTTCTAGGCTTCAGAATACTTAGTTGTCTTCTTCCTAAATACATGTTACCCTCATTACCCTCACATAATTGTAAAAACATTAGGACATGAAAAATGTCTGCTGGTCATTTGAGGCTGTTTTGAATTTGTTTCATCGAACTTTCATAGGTTCAGAGTCCAAGGTCATGAGGGCGAGCGCTGTATATTGTGAAAAAAAATTTTTTATTTAAATTCAATTTAATTAACATACAGTGTATTATTAGTTTCAGAGCTTTTGCACAGCAAAGGAAACAGTCAACAAAACTAAAAGGCAACCTACGGAATGGGAGAAGATATTTGCAAATGTCTTATCGGATAAAGGACTAGTATCCAAAAATCTATACAGAATTTATCAAACTCAACACCTAAAACACTCAGAAAATCCCGTCAAATTTAACTTATTCCTTTTTTCTTTCTCTTAAGTGAGGCGAATGTTACTGTTTACTGTGACATGAAGCAGCGCTCACCCAGGGCGGGCCCCAGTAAAAACAGGTAGATTTCCAGACCAGATATTGAGATTATCCAGCAAAAAGCACTTCTGGATTCCAAATCCAGAGTGTAGTGAACCTGCTGAAATAGTGCCATCTCAGGGCTAGTTTGATGGTGTGATGGAGTCCACAGGACCTCCAGCCCCTTGCTACTCAAAATGTGGTCCCAGACCTGCAGCAGCTTTATTACTTGGAAGGACATTTGAAATGCAGAGTCTCGGGTCCCACCCTGTGCCTGCTGAATCAGAGTCTGCATGTCAGCGTGTCCCCCAGGTGGTTCATGGGCACGCTCTTCGAAAAATACTATTGGAAAGGAAGGAAGGAAGGATGGGAGGGAGGGAGGAAGGAAGGAAGGAGGGAAGGAGGGAGGGAAGGAAGGAGGGAACAAACGAAGGAAGGGAGGAAGGTAGGAAAAGGGGGAGGGGGAGGCAAAGGAAAAGGGAAGGAAAAAAGCACTACTCTAGGGTCTGCTCCTGCAAATCCAGAGTGGGCGGTTACCGAAGCCATAAAAAAGATGTGGGTCTGAGAGATTCCCTTCTCAGAATCCAGTCTCTCTTGAGCCAGTTGCATATACTTTCAGCTATGTTTTCAAGGAAGAGGACTGGGACTCTTATCAGTGTCTGTCCATTTATTTCTAGAAGACCTGCTAACATCTGCTTTTGGTAATCTTTTTATTTCTTATTTTAATTTTTCTTCTATTTGAACATGATCATGACATTCAAAGTTGACATAACTGTTTATGGTTTCTGTTTCTAAAAGCTAGTTTAACTAGTACAAAATTCACAAGGGAAGAGACTTTGAACAGCATGAGAAGAGAAATACCAGGGAGAGAATATTGATTAAATAAGCCCATGAAACAGGCTAGCAGAAAGTACGAGAGTTTTCCTGTCTGCTAAAATGATAATATCCACCTACAAATGCATTAATAATGCAGTCATATGGACATAGGGCCCAGCTCGGGGTCTGGCAGAGGGCAGGGAGCCAACATTGTTGCTGATCCATCAGTTCGGGGGCAGAGGCCAGGAAGTGGGAGTGGAGCGGGGCAGGGTGGGGGGTAGTATTGAGTGAGCCCTTTTAGTCATCACCAGTGACTGGATTGAGAGAGGACACCCAGACGAAGATAGCAGGTTCAGACCTCTCTGTCCCTTACCTGCTGTGTGTCCTTGGACAAGTCACTTGACGTCTCAAATCTGAGTGCAGCCTACCTGCTGGAGCCCTCATGTAAGGATTGCAGGAGATAACAGTGCAGCACACCGTTGACCACAGCGCAGACAAAGCCGTCAGTGAAGGCGTCCATGCCTGCCTGTGCACGTGCGCAGGTCTAGACTTTGGAAATGGCAAGCATCTTCCCAAATACGCAGGACCCGGGTATCTGTCCCTCCCAGGCTGTAGACTTTCCTGGCACTTACTTTCTCAGTTAAGGCCACTGCTGTTTGAGAACACACATCCTTCCTGTGTGCCCAGGGCCACCCTTCCTGCCCGGGGCTTCGGGGACGGCAGGCCTGGAATGTACGCTGCATAATGTATACAGTGTTATCGCTTGTCTCTGCGAGAAGCCGGGGCGCTGAACTCAGTTTGATAGCAGTCCCAGTTGGACGTCGTGAAGCAACCCTGGGCCAGCAGCGCTTTCCCAGGCACAGAGGAGGTTTGTGGTCTGCTTCCCCAAACCAGGGATCGGCCTTGCTGTGTCTCCCTCAGGAGAACTCAGAGCCGTCAACAGAGCTGCTCATGACTTATGCATGAAGCCAGGTGATCCCATCTGGCCTCCCTCAAGGTCTCGACCCTTCCTTGGCCCTTCCCTGCTGCCAACACAGCATCCTTAGCCCCTGGGAAACCCGAGGCCTGTTGCCAATTACTGTGGGCATCTCTCTATGCTCCCCAAAGAGCTCCTTGTGCCTTGTTAGGCTTAATTGCATGGCCCCTGAGAGCTGGAGCCTATGGTTTGAGTCTCACCAGTGGCCCTGGGGCATTCTGAGGAAGGGCAGCATGACTCCTGGGGTCCACAGTGCAGCAGTGCATAGGCTTGTTGCCCCCTTGACTACTCCAAAGGCTGGAGGGTGGCCAGGCTGCACGTCAGGCTGCAGCAGATGACACGGGAGACTGTCACCACACAAAAACTTCCCAGGAACAGTGCATCCAGAGTAGAGTGCCTGGATCCCCTGAGCTTCTGAGCCATCATGAACCTGGAATGTTCTCTGCTGTAAGTGCAAGGAATGCCAGTTATTGTTTCCAACTGTTAATCAGGTGACTAAAGACTGGGAAACAGGCAGATATTAATAGCTCCATTTTTCCTTTGAGGACACTGAGGCACAGGAGGCCAGGTGAGTAAGTGATAGATCCAGGATTGGAACCCACATATTTTACCTTAACATCTTTAACCATCATCATCATGAATAGTGTATGTCGTATCATGTTTACCCCAAATAAGGAGGAAAGTATGCACCTAAAATGGGTAAGAGGATAAATTTTATGTTGTGTGTATTTTATCACAATTTTTTAAAAATTGGGGAAAAAAAGAGAAGAATTGGCAAAATCCTCCAGGGTTTACTTTTATAAATGTGTTGCTAATTTGAATGTTCCTAACTGATCTCTGTTTTCAGTAGCCTGAATGTGTCAATCTCTAATTCAATTATAAATTCTAGCTTTTCCCTTAAAGTTGTCTTTTCTAAAAAAAAAAAAAAAAAATCCCCAAATAATTTGGTGCCCTCATTCCTAGGAACTTTCTGCGTATGTATTGGCAAGTACTCTTAAGCGTTACATTTCTCATGTTCTTTAATCCACGCATCTATGTCGTTTATGTCGGTTTTCAGGCCACACCTGAAACAAATTTGCTAGTCCCAACCACCTTTCTTAAAGTTAACCCTATGCTGTCTGCTATGGCTGAGAAGTGGGTTATTCTGGTTAATTGAGGCATCTAATTAATGGTGTCCCAGGAAACTAGACTGCAGTAAGTCATGTTTATCAGCAAAACTCTTCTAAACACAAATTAGTCTTAGCTTGACTGTTTTGAGCTCCTTTTTTTTTTTTTTTTAAGATTTTAGTTATTAGAGATAGAGAGAGCATGCGTGTGAGTGGGAAGGGGCAGAGGGAGAAGGAGAAAGAATCTGAAGAACACTCTGCACTGAGTGCAGAGCCTGATGTGGGGCTCAATCCCATGACCATGAGATAATGACCTGAGCTGAAACCAAGAGTCAGGCGTTTAACTGACTGATCCACCCAGGCACCCCTGAGCTCCTTTCTGAATACATAGTGACCCATGTGATATGAACAGCAGAACACCAAGCGTAGGCTTATTCGATTATCTTGTTGTTTTATGAGCATGGCTGAAGTTCTTACCTCATAATGATGTAAAATAAAAAAAAACAGCCACCTTCCTTTGAAACAACACCAAAGCATTAGAATCTATCTTTAAAGATTTTATGGCAGAAACTTGCACTTAATACATACCCATTATATCAAAATTTGAATAAGGTGCTGCATTTTATTATCGTGATTAACATTACACATTCACAGAAAGGTACAGAGAACAAAATAACAAACGCTCTTGTTACCACTACCTGCTAAGGTACTGCTTTGAAAAAATATCTTAGTGAGTCACGCTAGGATATGAAAACTTACAGTAATGTGGTGATAGAAAATAATCCCCAAATAATGATGTATTTTCATCAGTATGGCTTTTGAGCTTATAAGCAGTTTTATGGAGGATGTGTACCACATTCTGGTGGATTCGGTTTTCTGCATCTGCAGGGAATGGCCCATGTCAGTCCTGACCCCAGGAAGAGATGAGTTTGTGTTCAACAGCACTTGGCAAACAGCAAGATAAGAAATGAGCAGTTTTGATAATTCTGCATATTTTTTCCTGAATTTTATGTCATCAAATCAGTTTTCTCTCAATCAAATCTAAGTTTACTGTTTTCTATTTTAAATCTTTTGAAAGATCTCCAAACCCATCATTTTCCTACATCTTGTCTGTCAGCCAATGACTTTTATTCATATTTCACTGGGAAAACAGAGGCAGTAAGGAGAGAGCTGTCTCCAACTCCTGCCCCAACATGGTCGCCTCCCTGCGTCTGTGCCACTCCCCTCCTGCCCTGACCCTTCTCTTTCCTCTTGCTCAGGGCTGTTTCTCTGACATCTCTCCCGCATTGTCACAGTCCCCTTAGCTTGGTCCTTCCCATCAGAGCACAGTATGCTGATACATCACCCACCTTTAGAAAGGAATAAACAACTTCTCTTGCCCCACATCCCTGCCTAGCCACCCCATTTCTCTGCTCCCCCTCCCAGCAAAACCCCTTGGGATGCAGTGAGTGAGGCTTTCCCTCCCATCCCTCCATTAGGCAGCCCTCCCTGTGGCAGCTGGTGACCCGTCCTTCCCCAGCTCACCTTTCACTTGGCCTGAGGCACAGTGGTGGCTCTCACCTTTGGGAAAGTCTCTCCTCCCTGGGTTTCTGGGACAGCACGTCGTCCTGCTCCATCTGCATTCACTCCTCAGTGAGCTCAGCCAGTTCCTTGCCTCTCCGGTCACCTCTGTGTTTGCTCCTTCAAGTGCCTCAACTTGAGCCTGATGGCATCCGGCCTGCTCTGTACTGTCACTTGGCTGACTGTCATACCTCAGACTTCCCATTCCCCACCCTGCCTCACAGTCTGTTCTCAACATGGCAGCCAGGATAATCCCTTTAAACCCGAAGTGAGATCATGGCTCTCCTTCTCAGAGCGAGACCTACAAGGCTTTCGCAAGTTGGCCTCTACCTCGGCCCGTCTCATGATCTCTCCGACTGCTTTTCTTCTTGCTTACGTCAGTCCAGACACACGGGCCACTCCTCAGACATCCCAGGCATGCTTGTACCTCAAGGCCTGTGTATGTGCTGTACCCTTTTTCTGGACCATTCCTACCTACACCCACAGGGCTTCACTCCTTCTTTCAGGTCTTCACTTCTTTCAGGTCTTTACTCAAGTGTGACTGGGACAGAAAGGCCTTCTGGGCCAGCCTCCCTTTTCCCTGCCTCTGCGCCCTCCACCTACTGACCGGCTTCCTTTTTCTTCATCACAATCATTGTTGTGCTGTTCTGTCTATTGGTTTGTTGATTTTCTATTGTTTCTCTTCCTCACTAGGATATAAACACTGTGAGAACAAGGAATTCACCTGTTTTTAGCATTGTTTCTGTATCCCTAGCACCTAGAGTTGTACCAGGCATATATGGGTTGTTTAAATAAATGAATGGTTTTGGGGCCTGCGCCTCTCTGGATGGACTGAAGCCACAGGCTATCCAGTAGAGCCCACTCATTCATGCTGGGTTTGCCCACAAATGCCCTGTGGCTTGAGAACGTGCAAGAGGCGTTGTGCATAATGGTACACAGCATGGACTCTGGAGCCAAAATAGTTGGGATTAAAACCTGGCTCCACTGTGACCTTAGGTTACCTAACCTGCCTGTGCCCCTATGTCCTCATCTGTAAAATGGAATTGTAATAGTCCTCACCTAGTGTAGGGTTATTGTGAGGATCGGATGAGTTACTTCTGCAAAAGCAGAACAGTGCCCAGCACATGGTAGGTACTATCTATGTGTTCGTTCTGTTGTTTTTACTTCTCTTTGGATCTGCCATGACACCTGCCACAGTAGCCTGAATTAAGTGGCATTCATCAAATCCACATCTCCTGTTGGGGAGGCAACCTAAGGAAGAGTAGGTGAAGTGTTAGATCGGCAGGCAACAGACCTATTCCCAAGCCACTCCCATTTCATGTCTGCATTCAGCAAACGTGCTGAGCCCTACTCTGTGCCACGCTCAGTGCTGGGTGTTGGGCAGAGTGATAAGCAAATGCAGGCCAGTCTCTAGTCTCAGGTAGCTCTCCACCCTGCTTATGTAGCTATGGGATCTGGGTGTCCCACTCAGGGGAGCTGACAATGAGGGAGGTAGGCCAAATGCAGTCTGTAACTTCATCTCA
The DNA here is from genome assembly GCF_011800145.1 of Mirounga leonina. Classification (NCBI taxonomy): domain Eukaryota; kingdom Metazoa; phylum Chordata; class Mammalia; order Carnivora; family Phocidae; genus Mirounga; species Mirounga leonina. The sequence continues at coordinate 9,445,682 of NW_023270268.1, read as the reverse complement.
TTGGCTCCCATGCACCCTGGGGTTGGTGTGGTCTTCCTCTCATCTTAGTGTTCTGGCATTTGGGGTTGGGGGGTGCCCCACACAGCACTGACATATTCTCAGAGATGGCTGCAAGCTGCTGAGTGGAGCTGCTGCTTATTCCTTCCAAGACAGCGTTCACGAGGAGGAAGGTTTCGGTTTCAGGTGTAGGTCTAAGTGTCTGCTCTACACTGGGGAACCTTGGCCAAGGCACTTCCTAAAACATTCTTTTCTTATTGATAAACTGGAGATTTCAGCATCTGCCCTGCAGGTTACTATAAGGATCAGAGGTTTATCCAGATGTCTTCACATATTCCAGGCTTTTTAGGGTCACTATTTTCTTTAACTTCCTCATAAAACAATTGGTATGCCCTAGGGACCAGCACTCCCCCATCATCAATGTCATCAGAATATGACAGAGAAGTAGAAGGGGCTGAGAAAATGTTGGTCACTTGTACCCCAAATCCCTGCTTGCTACTCATAATCACACCTTTTGGTATTTCTGTCCTTTCTCACCCTGCTTTGCTTAAAACTTGCACCTGAGCCTTCCTCTCTCATCCCTCAGCATTCTACTTCCCCAAGGATGGGGAAGGGGCATTTTCCACCTACCTGCTCTCTGAACTAGACCTCATTCTACCCTGCATCCCACTTCCCAGCTGTCCCCCCTTCCTTTAGCTCCTTCTCCCTCAGCCTTGGCTCCTACCCAGCACTTGACCCGCCACTTGAACCTACTCACCAGGCTCCTGGCTCTCATGGGCTTTGCCTGGTTTCACCTTACCTTCCATCCCAATCCTGTCTTCCTTATGGACCACCTAGACCAGAGGAACTTTTTTTTTTTCTCTTAGCTAGCAAAACTAAATCTTTATTTTTATTTTCTGATTGTACAGGTAACATATGACTTTTTGTCATAACAATTCAAATATTAGAGAAATGACTGTGAAAAAATTAAAAATCCCTGAGAAAGGAATCCTATGAAACCTACTATCCCACAACCGCCCTTTTGTACTGGCTTGTATGGCAGGGAGTTTTAAATCTGGTTAGTCTATAGTTAATAAATAGTGGGGACATAAAGGATATAGTTCTGATGTTATGATTTATAATACTACCACATCCTCAGACCTCTATGAGTGATCACATCAGAAAAGAATGGTCAGAATCACTGAGAATTCAGAGAAAAGAAAGACGAGCAAGAGATAGGACACTAGATAATACACATCTGATGATAACAAATCAAATGTATTCCTGCCAGGCAGCTTTGGGCTTCGTCTGTGTGTCTGACACATCCCGATGACTGTCACATCTCAATCTCCTATTCATAGGACCTGATGTTCTTTGAGTGATCCTCTTTATAGAAAAACATGGGAAGTCACAGTAGAGCCAATGAGCAGTTGGGCACAGAGAACACAAGGGGAGAGGGCCCCTCCATGGTGGCCTGCAAATATGAACACAAATTTAGTTAGGAGGGTCATGACCTATTTTTCATCTCACCAAGGTAAGAATGATAAACAAATTATGTATAAGGGAAAATGACTTGATAGTTAAATGAAATATCCAGGTGTTTATCTAAAACAGGCTGTGGGATATCCTTGGGGCTAGCAATCTGGTTTGCATAGAGTATCTGTTCATAAGTTTTCTGTTTTGAATTTGATGACATTTTTAAGCTAGCTGTTTCATTTTAGCATACCCAGTAATGAAATAAACAAAGTGTGAATATGAGACAGTGCTAGTTAAACATTTATACCAGCCCTACCCTGTCATTTCTTGAAACTATTAAAATGTAATGTTTTTATATGAAATCATTATAAATTTATAACAAGTCTAATCTGTGGTGATGCGCTGTTCCATGAACTGTGAATTACTGTTCTAAATTTCGGGTGGCAGATGCTTTCTCTGAGCGATGGTGCCGAGATGATTAGCTCATATGATGCAGTGTAAGAATATGTCTTTAATTTGCATAAAACACGAGTGCTGATTATACAGTTGATTTGAGACCTTCTACAATATTTTTCCCAAACAACAATCTTGACAATCAGCTCTCTTTACAATAAGGAAATGCTGATTGATTATGAATACTGCCTTGAAGACTTTCTACCCCCAAATCTCCATTAAAAATGTATCCATAGAGATGATGACAGTAAAAAACATCACTAAGTCCAGGATGGGTGTAGTAATGAGCGGTAAGCAGAAGTTAGGTTCTACAAAGCTTTGGCTGAGGCCAAAAGCATGGGATTTGGAGGCTGGGATTCAACCCAGGATTGGATCCCTCTTCCCAGGGTGAGGCTTAGCTCATGAGGCTTAGCTGTTGGGTAAACCAACAGCTACCATTTCTCGGGGTGATTGAAGAGTACTAGGAATGCCTTTCCATCTCAGAGTATCTCTGTCCTCCCTGAAAGTCATCATCAGTTCCTAATATTCCACCACCAGAGATCTCTCTTTGGGGAACAAGCTCTCATTAACAGGCAGGCACTCTTGGAAAGGTGATGTCTTTGCCCTCAGCACAGTTAGTTCATTGGCAAATAAGAGTTTTCTAGCTGCTTTCCAACATGGTGGAGAGCTGGGAGCAACTCCTTCAAGAATGATGCATATAATAGGAACATATCAGTGCTTTGATACATGTATGAGGGGAAGGGAAAGACAGTGACCCAGATCACTGGGGAAAGGGGGATCCACAAGGCAAAAGTGGGGTCAGTAAGCCATTCTGGATTTCCACAGTATAACAGAGGGCAAGTGTTTACATGGAGAAGACCACACAGTAGTTCTTGTCTACAATTATGTATGCCTGTAATGAAAACAGATTTGGAAATTAAGTTATACTGTAGTAAACACAGTTTCTTTGGTGGGCTGGCAGACCTGCCTCAGAGTGGGGCCCTCATTTCTTGAGATTCCAGGACCCTTGTTTAAGGTGGCCTCTGCCAAGCTTTTGTTGCTTCCTAACTTAAAAGCAAAAAGTACAATGAACAGTACTTTCTATATTGTGTCTTGACCTCAGGGAGCTCCCAGTCCTAAAGAGCAAGAAGCATGTTACCACCCAGGGTTTGTAATTTAGAAGGTGAAATCAAAAACTTCAACAAAACTGAGAATTACCTGCAAATGTGCTCTATAAATGAGATAGCTGAAAATGAGACCATTGAAAGCAATTCTCCATTGAAATCTCTGAAACAGCCAGAGAAGCTTGATTTGCTGTGGATGCAATTTCTGAAAATGACAGCCAGTAATGCTTGGGAGATGAGAAGTCCCTGCGAAGTCACTCAAGCCTTTTAGTAAAAGGAGACTGGTCCTCGTGGTCTCATAAGGCCCTACCTATGAGATCGTGATTCCAGCGCAGCCTCTGCTCAGCCACTGTGAACTGATGGGAGAAGTAGGGGCCACAGAGTGGCCAGTGATGCACAAAGCATGGTGCCCACAACTGGACTACATACCCCAGCATCCCCTTACATTTAGGTTCTAGCCAGTTGCTAGAATACATATATGTGAGCTTCTGGGTTAAGATTCCTTAGGAGGCAAAGGTGCCTTTTCCTGTCTCTCTCTTTGCCCATTTGCCAGCTGGATAAAAGGGCTCTGAGAACCCCATGGGATAGTTGAGCCACAAGATGGAAGGAGCATGTGTCTCTGAGCCACCAGATAGTGCCTTTTGAAGCTTGCATTGAACTGTTAGAGGAGACAAAAGTAAACTTCCAGACCCCTGAGATTTGGGTGGCAGGAGTGGTGGGGACTGTTATTTCATCTAGCATCATTTTGACTAATGTAGTAGGTTAGCCTATGGAAGTAAGTTGGAAAGTTGTAACACAGCCTTTCCTTGTTTTGCTTTAGTTATTATTGACTTTGTGTCAGTCCAGTCTACACCAGATTGCTCATCAAATATATCAGTACAAACGTGTGCCTATTTCCCCAGCCCTTTGAGTGAACATTATCTGGTTTATACTCAGTGAGGTAGGTCATTGCTTAGTGGAGCCAAGCCCTGCTGTTCTAACCAGTTCGAGAACTTGATGTCTAGAGAGGGTTCTAAGACGGGGAGACCCAGGAGCAATGAACACCAAGCTTAGAATGTCACAGAGTAAGCAGGGGGCAGTATCCCTGGGAGAGGCCAAAGCCAAGTTATTTCTTTGATCCCCAAGCCCAAAGAGGAAGATTACCATCTACTGCTGGCATTGAAAGCAAGTCCAGCAGAGTTAAAAGCATGAGAAAGCAGGGCAAGAGGCAGATTCCAAGTTCCATGGGCATCATTCTGATACCCAGTGGGTGGAAGATTCTGCTGATCTATTTTACTTGAGATTTGAAAGTGCATATGCCCTACTTTCTTGTGAGTTGCCCTTGTCTGACCTCAAAGATGCACACAGTTCCCTGTTAACCAGCACCTTAGGTTAGGACTTTTTTGAATGGCAAATCCCTTCTGAAACTCTCAGTAAAGACCGTTATAAATACTAGTCGAGTCAGTGGTGCCTTGAGGGATAAAGGAAGGAGGAACAGTGTGTGTTATGACCCTCACCGTTCCTCGGTGGCTACAATGTTAGTTGGAGCATGGCTGGGGGAGGGAGTCAGTGGTTCCCAAATCTGGGTGGTAACCAGGAGCCTACCAGAGATGCCTGCAGCTGAGTAAAAAGCACAAGACCATAGCCAGAAAGCATGACAGTCCAGAGACACACCAACCCCCTTCTTCAAATACACTGGAGCGGTGTTTGTCAATCTTTCATTATTATTATTATTATTATTATTATTATTATTATTATTATTATTATGCATCCAAGGGAACCTTTGCCTCTCCCTATAAAATCTTAATACTGCAGACATTCTACCTATCTATCTGTCTATCTGGTGGTCCTTGGGAGAGTCGTAAATCCCTGTAATGTTTAAGATTTAGTCCTGCCCCCACCAAGAGCTGGTTTTCACCTCTTTGGGATCAGTATCACCCTGTTGAGAATGCATGCCCTAGAAGTGACCCAGAAATGAGGGAAGGTCAGATCTTCTGCCCTGTGGATGGGGGTGACCCTAGTAGTCACATTGGATGCAACACACTGAAAAGAGCACCTGTCCGCCTGATGTGGAGATTCACCCGGTGGTAGGGAAGATGGCTATATTTGAAAAGGCAGAAACCTGGGTTTGTCTCAAAAGGAAAGCTTTATGTCTAAGCAGCCAGTACGGCTCTTGTAGCAAAATGCTAGAGGCAGGGCCAAGAGAGGGCCAGGGGTGCATCCACAGGAGAAGAGAAAGAATGAAGCGCTGCCCTGTCAAATATTACTCTAGAATGCCCAGAGTTTCTAATTTCTAATTATTTTAAACTACATCCTGGAGGCATTGGCAATTTTGCCCCTCTTCATCAGCTGAAACTGGATGCAATTCTTGGTGTATTTCCAGAAACTAGGCCACAGCTTTTGTCCATCAGATGTGTGTTGTTTCAACCAAAGAGCTCCTGGTTTGACTCCTTTTGTGAAGAAGGAAGGGCGTCAGTCTCTGCCTCCACACACCCTGGCACTGGGCCTTCCACCAGCAATCCCGCAGAAGTTTCCCACTGTGCTAAGCGGTCTTTTAGGAGAGCCAAGGCCTTGACTCACCAGCTTCTAAAGGGTTTGGTCAAGCGGTGACGCAGGGTGTAAGGTTCCCACCCACTGCCCCGAGTTTGCTGGCTCTCCAGACAACAACTCAGGTGGCTTGGCCGCTCACTAGTCCGGGCACTGCTGTGTGGCCTAGAAAGGATGAGAGGAGCTGAAAGGGAGAAGTTGATCATGGAACACTTAGAAGTTTTGTTTTGATTTTGGCTATGTGAATGAGGAAAATTGTTCATTACCAGGTCCTACAGCTCCTGTTACTGGTGCTCCTGAAAAATCCTGAGCGCTCTTGACTGGACTTCCATTCTGGAAGAGGAGGGTGCAGGCGGGTGTCTCGCAAATGGCCCAGTGCTAGAGGAAGAGGCCCAGCGGCTGGGTCTCCAACTAAAGGACCAAGCCTCGTTAATTTCTCCACAACAGGCAATCTGCACACATCTGGCAACACCAGCCGATACCTTTGAGGGCTCTTCCTGCTCAGACTTTAAAATGGAAATTTGGATTTCTGGGTCTTTTCTGTGATGACCCAGGCAGCCCCAGTGAGGCGGACCTTGCCAAATGCAAAGACACTTCTTGAAAGACAGTGAAGACTAAACCGTGAATTCATCACAAAGAATGCAAGACGATTCTGGAGTTACTTGATGCCAGCTTAGCTTTGGTTATACTGTTAAAACACACCCCTTCCCCACATGCACCCCTGGCTCTCAAGCACCAAAGCCATAGATTCAGTTTCTTACTCAAGTTAAATAACAGTGAGACTTCAAATTGAAGTTTATTCTTAAGCAGCATCACTTTGTCAGTTTCTATGCTTAATAAGCACATAAAAAAGATAGTGAAAGCTACCTAATTTTTAGTAAAGATTATTTCTCCGTTGTGTTTATGTTAAGGAAATAAACTTCCAGTGAAATATAATTAGTCCTATGAAAACTTTGTTTCTGCTCCTGCACATTTTTCTGTAGAAGGGATCTATAACTTTCATTCTTAAAAAGGCCCATGACTCAGAACAAAAAAACAAGAAAAACAATCAAAAACAAAAGATGGAGAACGTGGTCCCTCTCTGGAAGGGAGCCCGAGACAGCCGAGTTAGAATAATATAAAACGATTCCTTCAATTTACACTTTTATTATCTTCTCAGGTTAAATATGGGAATGCTAAGTATGATGGATAGTAGGTTTGCCTAAAATATGGAAAAAGATCTGTGTTTGTAAAGAAATTACTTTCACAGATCATGTTTATCATAATGTAGTGTTAAACTTTAAAGATTTTTTTTTAATTTATTCATTTGAGACACAGAGATACAGAGAGAGAGCTAGAGAGAGAGCATGAGCAGGGGGAGAGGCAGGGGGAGAGGGAGAAGCAGGCTTCCCGCTGAGCCAGGAGCCCGATGCAGGGCTCGATCCCAGGACCCTGGGATCATGACCTGAGTGGAAGGCAGACGCTTAACCATCTGAGCCACCCAGGCGCCCATGTAGTGTTAAATTTTAAAATGTCTACCATGTGCCTGGAAATATACCCACAAAATACCAAAGGAATTTATGCTCATATTAATAACGGCAAGATGGACAAAATAATCTACATCTTATTTTTCACAGAGATGTGTGGCCTTGACAGTGGCCCCATGGTGATATTTCCTTCACTTTACAGAGGAAAAAAAAAACACATAAAAATGATGCTATTGAATTGAAAGTGACAGAAAAGAACCTTGGGCCCCACATTCCATAGTGAGACACCTCCAAAGAGAAACTTCTCTGCCTTCTATGTGTGTCCAGAGCTCCATGGGGACTTCAGTTTTATGTTCATATTTGATAACCAGAATGAGGGTAGAAAAGATTCCGGTTTTGCCCTCCTGAAGTCTGACTTGGCCTCTCCTAGAGTCCAATTCTATGGCGGGGGTGAGGGGGCAACTTCAGAAGCCATTCCTGCTGCTTATTACTATTACTAGCAATCGTATTAGTACTACTCCCAACGACTGCATCTACATGTCCCTCTCATCTGCATGCCCATGATGTGCTGGATGTTAGTGAATGGGCCAGTTCCATGCTGGCCTCTGAGCAGGACTCAGACGCAGGGGCTGGAGGCAGAGGAGTTTGGCTCAGGTCATCCTTGCTCTCAGCAACCAAACTAGATAATCAGGCTTCCTTAGGATCACCCCAGAGATATGCAATTTCTGAGCAGACACTGTTCAGCAGGTGCTTTTATTTTTTTGCCCCTGGTCAAATGGCAAGGGTCTGTGACTGCCTTCTAGGAGTTACATTAGATATGGATGGAGGGAAGGATGGGTACTTTTGTTGTTGTGGGAAAACTAAGCTCTGTAAATGATACATTGGACACAGGGGTATGTGGATTCAGTAGGAGCTCAGCCTTTCATCTCATGTGACCATTAGTATGGTCCGTAGCCCTGGAGACCCTCTGGTCTTCCAGGTGTGCTAGACTGCAGCCCTTGACCAAAGACCTTCACCACTTCATCTGTTTGGACCTGTGTCATGGAGGCTGATTTGGGGAAGTGTGAACTGCTTTGATCACAACTTTATGAGGCAGTTCACTTCCTCGGGTCTCTTGGTTCTGGGTAGGCTTCCAGAAGGTGTTCACTTCTCTGGAGTCTTGTAGAAGCTGAGAACTAAGGGCTCTGGTGCTCTCTGGCAAGGCACAGCCAAACCCTGTCTGTTCATACCTTACCAATTCAGATGATGTTAAATCTAATAGGTGAATAAATTCATGGATATGGACGCTATCTGAGGAGTATGATGCATTATGCAGAGGTGAGGGACCTCTGCTGACCTCTTTTGATATTTCCAACTATAAAGCTACTGGTGCCCAGAAGAGGTGCACAGTTACATTTCCCTTTGTGTTCCTGGGGCTTGGAGTGTGTGTGCAGTTATATTTCTTTCTCTTAGAGTATAGTGTTCTTGGGGCAGCGTAGGGAGTGGGACATAGAGGCAGAAGGGATTTTAGCTGTTTGGGCCTCTCCGAGCTCACTTAGCCTCTCTGACCCCCATTCCTTGTCTATAAAGCAGGGATCATAATATGTATATTCTAGAATTGTTTTGAGAAATAAGTAAAACACTGTAAGTCATGTGCACAAACCCCCCTGGCATTTGGCCAACACACTAAAATGGTAGCTTTTGGGCGCCTGGGTGGCTCAGTCGTTAAGCGTCTGCCTTCGGCTCAGGTCATGATCCCAGGGTCCTGGGATCGAGTCCCACATCGGGTTCCCCCCTCGGCGGGGAGTCTGCTTCTCCCTCTCCCACTCCCGCTGCTTGTGTTCCTGCTCTCGCTATCTCTGTCTCTGTCAAATAAATAAATAAAATCTTTAATAAATAAATAAATAAATAAATAAATAAATAAATAAATAAATAAATAAATAAATAAATAAAATGGTAGCTTTTGCCTTGTTCTCTAGGACACCTGGTATAGGGATCCAGAAATGCTGAATTTTGAACACTATTGCTGTGCCAAAACTTCATTCACATCCAAGACCTTACTCTTCTTTTCTGCCTTTTCTCCATGCATTTATTTTTTTAATTAAGTTTTTATTTTAATTCCAGTATAGTTAACATACAGTATAATACTGTTTCAAGTGTACAATATAGTGAGTCAACACTTCTGTACATCACCCAGTGCTCATCACAGCAAGTGCCCTCCTTCATCCTCATCACCTATTTCACCCATCCTCCCACCCACCTCCCCTCTGGTAACCATCAGTTTGTTCTATGTAGACAAGAGTCCATTTCTTGGTTTGTTTCTCTCTTTTTTTCCCTTTGTTCATTTGTTTTCTTTCTTAAATTCTACATATGAGTGAAATCATATGGTATTTGTCTTTTTCTGAGTCACTTATTTTGCTTGGCATTATACTCTCTGGATTCATCCATGTTGTTGCAAATGGCACGATCTTACTCTTTTTTATGGCTGAATAATATTGCATCGTATATATATACCACCTCTTCTTTATTCATCTATTAATGGAAATGGACACTTGGGTTGCTTCCATAATTTGGCTATTATAAATAATGCTGCAGTAAACATAGGGGTGCATGTATGTGGTCTAGTGGTGAGGATTTGGTGCTCTCCATCCATTTACTTTAACGTATTATTAAATCAACAAAGCTGCCTGTTCACAGCTTCCCAATACATTACTGCTCATGTAGGGAGCAGCTACTGATGACTGTTGTAAATCAAGCCATGCACTAGGGGTCACCTTGGGCTTACCCTGCCCTCAATGATCCTAGAGTAGATTGCACAAGTCAGCAGTACGTGGTTCAGTGATTCCGTTGGGATGAGAAGCACCTTTTTTTCTGCAGATATTAGGGCAGGTTTCTTAGATCAGGTCGCATCTGAGATGAGTTTGATACATGTATAGGATTTGGACATACAAATATGGAGGGAAGAATATTCCAGAAACAGGGAATGGTATGAGCAAGAGTATGGAGGCAGGCAGGAAAGGGAGAGCCATATATAGAGAAGGAAAGGAAGTCTCAGATGGAGTGTTAAATTCATGAAAGAGAGGAGGAAGAAGAAATGGAGTTGACAAGATCGATCAGAACCTGGTCTGGAAGTAGCTTGGCTATCTCTTGATTTTTCAGAGCTGGGGAAAGTACCCATCTTTCTTGTTCCCTACAGTGTTTTGAGCTGTCAGAGCTCACCTTTTTTTAGATGATGAACTCTATATTGGAAATATTCAAAATAAGAATTCTTTATAACAATTCGCCTAAAAACAAAGAGACATCTTGCATGCTAAAGACTTGAAAGCAGTATACACATGGCAAGTCCAGTTGACACGTGTGTGACTTTGGACTGAGTCTCCTATTGGGATGAACTTGAAAGCCGATGCACTGTGCCTTTGAACTCAGAGCTGCAATGATGGCACTTGTATTTAGTGCCTGTTCTGTTCAGAAAAAGTATAAATCTTCACTTGTGAACTCTGTGATTTTTTTTCCTGTGTTTAAAGGGGGGGGGAATTCTAGTGACTGAATTCTGTAATTGGAGTCCTTTGAAGATAAATCCTGAGTAATGACTCATGTATTATAGGTTATTTTTAAGCCATTAGAAAAGTTGGAAGCTCATCAGAAAAAGCAGTGAGTATATATGTCACAGAGACCTCAAATCCAGATGACTGACTCGCATTCTTTTGTCACATTCAATGCTGTGTACTTAAAACTACTTGGAAAATGATTTTTTAAATGAATTATTTTAGAACAAGAGAACTCAAGGATATAGTAGTTCTACTTGCTGTCATCTTTTTCAATTATTTATTTTTCCTTCAGATTTCCACAGCACACACACAAAAAAGTACTTCTTATTCATTTTGTAGTTATTAAGGAGAGTCATCAACAATGAAAATTAACATCCAAAAGCTTGAAAGTATTAAACTAAGCCTACAAAAATGAAATAGCAGGATTCTTCTCATTGCCCCATCAGCCTCTCTTCCTTCTTCCCTCACACCTGCTGTGGACTTGCCTCTTGCCCTCCTGGGCTCCACATCCTGGGCACTGGTAGGAGCACTGAGCTGAGGTGTTCACTGTGATCACCTTCTGCAGAGAAAGAGTACTGAGGACCTCAATATGCGAGAAATAGGGCTCGTGTTCTTTGAAGAGGAAGCCTAGTGTTCCTTGGGAGGCATGAACAAGAAGACACTAGGAACTTTCGAGAGACACATAAAATGAAGTCCTGACAGTCTTGATGTTTCCACACGAGAACGGTGGGTCATGTAAGTGACAGGAAAGAGCATCTCAGTGAAAGCATGAGCTGTGTCCTCAGTAAATTTATTGAGCACTTGGGGGAAGCATCATACTGCCTGGCTTAAGCCCATCGACGAGTCCCTACCCCCACTCCATCCTCCCCCACTGTCCTCTTACTGTGGCCATTCTGGCCACCAGTAGTTCCCCTCGTTGGCCATACTTTCGCTTGCCTTTGAGCTGTCCCCTCCACCTGGAGCAGTGTTCCCTCCCGTCCTTCCCTCTCGCCCCCAGCACATCCCTGCTGTCTCTGCAGGTCTCAGTTTACAGTTCTGACTAGAGGGGGGTAACATCCTGTAACATTTCACGGCATCATTATGTTTAGTTCCTGATGTAGACTGCATGGTCTTTGGGGGACTGTCTCAGTCACACCCCACTAGCATTTAGCAGAGTGTGTGGAACAGACATAGAGGACATTCAGACATCCAGAGGAAGGAGAACAGAAGGACGAGAGGAAAGACAAAGGGAGGAAGGAGGAGGAGAAAGAATTCAATTCCTGCATGGGATTGAGCCAGGCACTGGAAGTAAAATTTGAGTTAAGTCCCTTGGCCACAGGAGCTCGAAGCCTCGTGAGGAAGAGAGGCTTGGACCAAATTATTAAAAATGCAATGTGCGAAAACTTGTGCTAGTGGTGCACACACAAGTCTCCTTGGCCCCAGAGGGTGACTCCTGAGCATGAGTGAGACCTTGCTGCGGATCTCGGGATAGTGGGCCCAGAAGGTCGGTCGATGAGATTGCCCTGGATGTAAGGTTGGCCACCAAGGTTGCCATGCGCAGCCTCAGGTGCCCGCAGGACTCTCCTTGCTTCCACCTGAAGGGGCTGGATCAAGCCTGTGTTTTGTGTAGGGACACTGAGGCTCTCTGGGCTTACATGCCCCAAATCATGGGAAAGCCCAGGGGGCCACCATCCCTTGATGCCTGCAGGCATGATCTCTTGCCCGAACATGGAGGGGCTTCCAGCTTGAGCGTGGTTCTGATGAGCTGCTTGAGGCCAGAAGGTTTGCCTTCTACCCAGAGCTGGTCCAGCTTCCACCATTGCTGTGATGCTAGAAGAAAGAACACTATGGGCAACAATATATGAGCTTATCAAACTGGGGCATTAACGGGTGTGATCTCATTTAAAGTGTTTAAAAATAAAAGGCTAATAATAGGAGATGCCCCAGGTGTCATCCAAGTGAGTAGCTGTTCTTCCTACGAGCTGTGGAAAAGCACAGGAAGGGGCGCCTGGGTGGCTCAGTCATTAAGCGTCTGCCTTCAGCTCAGGTCACGATCCTGGGGTCCTGCAATCGAGCCCCACATGGGCCTCCCTGCTCCACAGGAAGCCTGCTTCTCCCTCTCCCACTCCCCCTGCTTGTGTTCCCTCTCTCGCTGTGTCTCTCTCTGTCGAATAAATAAATAAAATCTAAAGAAAAAAAAGAAAAAAGAAAAAAAGAAAAGCACAGGGAGAAGCGCATACCAGCCCTGCTGGAGCTCCTCACTCCCGTTCTGTCCTTCTGTCCTCGGTAATCTCCCTGGCTGCAGTGGGAAAGAAAAAGCAAATGAGCGTGAGGCTGTGGGAGAAGCTTCCACGGTGACAGGGCCTTATTCATTGTTCTGTATGATTACAATGCGATGGGAACTTGTGAGGGTTCAAATTAAAACAAGACCACAGCCTGTGGAGTGGTTTACTTTTTTGTTCATTTGGCTCTTTATTAGGCAGTAGCTGTTGCATATTTCTTACATGACATTAGCCCTAATGACAGTAGCAACATCCTAATTATTAAGGGGCCCCTCCATCAACTTTGATTGCAACAGAGGCCAGAGAAATCTCGTAGAAACCTCGGGCTCCATAGAGATGCAACATGGAAGCATTAGATTGTGGCGCGAGTCCGTCAGCTTTGCGGGCAGGCCCCTTCCTCTCCATTCTGCCCTCTGACCCATGGATGGACAGTGGCCATGGCCATGCATTTCTGATATGGCTGGGTGCGTTAGCCTGTCCCCATGCATGAGAACTCAAGCCAGGAAGTTTGATCCTGAACCCTCCACTCATGAATGCACACTCCCCATACACTTTTGTCCTCACCGTGGACCCCTCACTGAACGGAGGGAGGGCAACTCCTTAATCCATCATGGCAGTTTATTCTACTTCCCCGGCATCTTAGCACAAACCATATCGAATTTTTCTTTTTCTCCAAACATCGCCTAATTTAACACCTCAGCTAAAATTCTATGCTTGCCTGGCTTTTAATATAGCAAATTTTGTTTGCAAATAGTTCAGGGAACGTTCTGATATTGGAGACAAACTCTACAGACGCTTCAGGTTTCATTTCATTTCCCAAACAATAGGAGCCAACTCTTAAGTACATGGTTGCGATTCATCCAGTCATTTGTGTTGATCCTCTGAGAGACAGACATCATCCTTGACAGGGAAGTAAAACATGGGGATGCTTAGCCGTGCTTTCTCCCATGGAGCCTGCAGGACCACCATAGAGTCGGGCGTCCTGGTGTCTCGACTGCAGCCCCCCGCCCTTCACTGGTCCCGTCCTTCTCTCTTCTAGCCTCACCTCAGGGGCCAGCCAACATCGGGAAGAGTAGCCCCGAGGCCAAGGCACAGAGACGAGGGGTGGTGTCGGCCCCACTGTGAGCAGACCACAGACGGAGGCAGGGTGAGGAGAGCAGCTCCTGTCTGCCATTCACGTGTGTCTCTGTGACACACTGCTTCGGGACACGGCTCCACACTGGTGGTTTTATGCCCGGGGCCCTCTGGTGATAACATAGGGGGCAGAGAAGAGCGAAAATGAAGGTTTTGAGGGATGAGGTTATTTCCAAAATGTCCCCTTTCCGTCGCAGTTGTAGAGTCTAGAGGCAAATACTGTACTTGTTGAGTGCTTGGGCACGTATGTCTTTTAGGAAATCAGTTATGATAGAGTGATGGAGCTGGTGGCAGCATCTGGGCTGCTCTGTTTTGAGTGGCTGTGCTGGTCTGGGCAGGTTTCCGTGGTACAGGCAAACTCTCATATGTGGGACTGCGGTGGTCAGAACCCACCTGGTCTGTCCTCATCATGCTTGATGTGGTGCTGCCAGGCCGGCTCCTCAAAGGAGATCAGTCACTGAATAAAATCACAGCCTCAAACCGTGTCCTTTTCTTGAACCGGGCCTTGCCCTCCCTCCGCTCACTACAGTCAGCTATTACCACACTAACACACGGCCCAGTAACATAACAGACCACCCAGAGGCCCGCGGCATCGTCCCACTAAGCATTTCTTCCTTGGTCATCTGATTGTAGGTCACCCGGTTCCACCGATCTTGGCTGGGCTCAGCTAGGCTCGGCCCGGCCCGCAGCTCGGATCCAGTTCCGCTCTCTTCCTCACGGCCCGTGGACTAGTCAGAGCCAGGTCCTCTCAGGCAAGTGGCAGAAGCACAGAAGTCCAAACCCATCACGAGAGTCCATTCCAGGCTGCTGCCCGTGTCATGTCCACTGACACCCGAATTGGCCAAACCAGGTCACGTGCTCAGGCCCAACATCAAGGAGATGGGAAGCACCTCTGCCCCGTGAAGCCAAATCAAGTCACGGGGCCAAACCCAAGTGGGTATTTGTGGAAAAACAACATAAACTCTCACACCATCACAGGGCCTGGCCACGTGAGGTCAATCCCATATCAGTCTTCCTGTTTCTCTCTTGCTGCTTATGCTGAAACATAACCACAGCACTGGTGGGACCATAGCTCACACGTGAGAGAATGTGATCTAGATGGCACCACAGTCATGACGCTGGCCTGGGCTATTCCCAGCAGTGGGCTGGCATAACACACAGGCTTCTGTTTGGAAATTGGAGGAGGCTGGTCCTGTTCTCAGTCCCCCCCGCCAATGTACTGTTTGTACATGTGTCTGTCTCCTCCTGGGCAACTCCCAGTTCCTCCCAGAGGAGACACCTGCCCCTCCGCCCCACCCAGTTCTGTGAAAGCCTCCCAGCGAACGCCTATAACATGGCAGGAGCCTCAGCTTTGCACCGCAGGTGGTTAGCAGTCTGAACTTGGGCTTCTTGTTACATCATTTTAATTGTACCACATTAGAGATGGAGATGCCCTCAG
This sequence comes from Mirounga leonina, assembly GCF_011800145.1. Taxonomy (NCBI): domain Eukaryota; kingdom Metazoa; phylum Chordata; class Mammalia; order Carnivora; family Phocidae; genus Mirounga; species Mirounga leonina. The sequence goes on along the minus strand of NW_023270268.1, from coordinate 9,430,322 downwards.
AGATCATCTAGTTCAGCACTGTCCAGTCAAACTTTCTACAGGTGGAAATGTTGTAGATCCGTGCTGTCCGGGACAGTAACCATTGTCACTTCAAATGTGTCTGGCGGAGCTGAGGAACTGAATTCTAACTTCATTTAATTTTAAGTCAGATTTATGTTTGAGTAGCCACACGTGGCTAGTCACTACCGTTATTAGTGTAGATCTGGTTAATCTCTCACTGGCCCAGAGTAGATATCAATAGATAGTTCTTGAATGAATGAGAAGGAGGGAAATGACTCCCACCCGACATCACCCAGCAAAGTGGCGGCAAAGCCAAAGTAAGACCCGGGGACGTGGACAGGCTGGCCTGGGCACGTCCCCCGCGCCACGGCGCCCCCTCAAGGCCTGTATGGGTCTGCGCTAGCTTGGCCTTACTTCTCTACCCACAGCCTTCCGACAATATCTGCACACCTCGTGGTCAGGTAGGCTGGGGTGGGGGCTGGAAACCCCAAACTATTTTTCTGTCTTTAGTAATTGAAGAGTGAGCATCAAAAGCTCAATCAAACATCAAATAATTTTTACACAGTAGAAATAATATACACTTGCCATCCAAATGAAAACACAGGCTCCCAGCAATTTAATTATGCAAATGGGACATAAGCACCAGCAAAACAGTGTTAAAGGGGAAGCTAAAATTTCCGGTGACATTTTCATTTCTAATTTCCTCTTTTGGTTAATATTATGCTGGTTTTCATGCACTGCTTAGGTGGATACTTTATTTCTTCGTGATAAGTGCCACTGCAAATTTATGCAAATAATACTAATCACTGTTGAGAAAAACGGCAGCCATTACCAGCTCTACTGCCCACACGTGTTAGGCCGTGGCACTAGATGAGGGAGTCCTTAGCCGTGAATTTGATTAAGTACGCTGGTCAGCAAAGCTGCTGTGGCAGAAAGGGCTATTTTCCTCCAGCTGCATGGAGAGTTCTAGATACTAAAGTATAATTCCCACCTTTGTTCTACGGGAGGCCCAAAGTGAAAATTGAAGAGTGGGTACAGACTGTTGTGCCCCCACCTCCTCAGAGGAGCCCCATTCCTTGGCCCTTTCCAGTCAGGACCTGTCATAGGGTGGGTCCTTCGGAAGCCAACCTGGAGTTGAGGATTTGGGTACAAGTAGTTTATTGAGAAAGTGCTCTCAGGAGAAACCTGTGAGGAGGGTGGAGGCATGGGATGTAGAAGGAGAGAAAGGCAAACAAGAGTGGGATCTCAGGCAGAGTCCCATGGAGGGTGGCTTCATCCTGATTCCACAGGGGCCACTGGATGTGTTTGTCCCCACCTGAGACCAGGGGACTGGGCTTTTATAATGTGCACTCCAAGTCTCTCAGGGGCTAGAGTCATCCTGAGGCACTTGCTGCTCCCTGGGAGGACTGGTAGAGCATATGTAGGTCAAGGGCAGACCTCTGACGGGAGCCACTGAGGCAGGACTGTGGGTGGGCGCACAGAGACCGGAGGAGACTGGGCAGGGTGCTGGCCCTGTCCACCAGGGTCCCTGCCCACAGCTGGCACCCCTACCTCATTGCTCTTTTTCCAAAGCACGTGGCGTCTCTTCCCTGGGGTTCCCCTTGGGTACTTGAGAGCTTCCTGGTACATGATGTTCAGGGCACTGGGATTTTTTCATAATGGTTTTTATTCTGTCCGATCACATTGGTATTTTGGCAGCAGCCTGCGGGTTTTAAACAGAAGGGTGAGCAGAGGAGGGAATCTATAGCAAGCCCAGTGCAGAAAGTGTTCAGATCAAGAGAAATATTCACAGGCAAGGCCAGCTAATAAGGACCCCACATAAGCCAGAAATTCAGTTTCAGCTTTTCTTCTTCAGCCCCTGGGAATTTCCTGGGGATGCTGTAGAGAGTGCCACCAAAGGTCATGCCAGGACCTTTGGGGCTGGATCTCTGAGCGGCAGAGATAGTCTCCAGCAGGCCTTCCTGCTGCCTCTGGAGCAGCCTCCCCACACCTGTGTCACTGTTTGGGGGGGGGACCGAATCCCAGGTGCCAGGCACCCTTATATTGAAGCACTCAGATCCTATTGGAGAAAAATTGGAGCCCTAGATACTTTCTTCTTATTTACCTTCTTTCAAGGAAGGTGTTCTCTTTTTGGCTCTGTGCAAAGCAGAAATGCTATTTTGAAGGTGAACATGAAAGCTCTCTTGGCAAAGAAGTTGCTTTGTTCCTTTTGAGAAAGCTCTCTGCCTTTGAGAGAAGAGAGGGCGTGGGGCTCTGAGAACTTGATTAGCTCTCATCATCTTCCCTCTGGTTTCCAGGGACGAGGCTAGACAGAAAGGCTCACACGTTCTCCCCATGGTTCTCTCTGTCCCCTCACCTCAGAGCTTCAAGGGCCACACATCCAGAGCTGCCTGAGACTCTGGGATCCCTGTTGGGAGGGCAGACCCAGAGGGCCGAGCCTAGGGCCCATGCAGGGGGAGAGGAACTGTGTTTGCACTTATCGTCTGTGGTTGAGGCTGGTTGGGCTGCTAAGTGGCTTTGAAAATCCTGCCTTAGGAAATGAGGTTGGCAGCACCTCAGCACATCACGCAGAGTGCGTTGTAAACTGTAAAGTGTCGAGCAGTTTCAGTTGCTCGTGGTGGTGATGAACTCTGGGCCGCAGGACCTCAGAGGACTGTGTGTGCGTGCTTCGTCCTCTTCTAGCAGAGGGTTTGGTGGTGACGTGCCCCTCGGGTGCCAACCCTGCCCTCACCCCATGTCGCAGAACAGGGCAAGTGGGGAGCCCCCTCCTCCACACAGGCCCTTGACTGCAGCAGTGACAGAGGGTGACGACAGTGACTCTTATTCCTGAGCTCCTTCCCGACCCGCCCCCCCAGCCCGTGCAAGGAGTATGTCAGAACAACATCAATTTTATTTTACTAAAATTGCCTACTCTTAAGTAAACATAAAAAATATATACTGTATAATAGCACTTTAGAGCCCAGAAATGTAAAATTGAAAATAAAAGTGGAGGGGCACCTGGGTGGCTCGGTCGTTAAGCGTCTGCCTTCGGCTCAGGTCATGATCCCAGGGTCCTGGGATCGAGCCCCGCATCGGGCTCCCTGCTCGGCGGGGAGTCTGCTTCTTCCTCTCCCACTCCCCTGCTTGTGTTCCCTCTCTCGCTGTGTCTCTCTCTGTCAAATAAATAAATAAAATCTTTAAAAAAAAAAAGAAAAGAAAAGTGGAGTCCTCATCAGGATTTTGAGTAAGAAGATGTGGATTTGCGGTTGACTCGTTATGTACACGCACTCTCTCTGAGCCTCAGTTTCCCCATCTAGCAAACAGGACTAAGGCCCAGGTAGAAAGGTTGTGTGATGGTCCAATAAGATGATATTTGATAAACGTGAGCTGTAGAATGCTCCTCATACAGAGTTAATATCATCAGCGGCCTTAGCAAGGGGACTGGAGCTACTATAAGGCCCCTTCCCCTATTTCCTGGGTGAGGACGCAGAGCCCCAGGTCAGTTCAGACTCCTCCATGGACCCCCAACAAGTGACTGACGGTGGGTCTCTAACCCCACGGCTTCCTGAGCAGGGCATCCCACGTGCTGCAGGGGGACGCAGGGGTGGATGGCCTTGTGGGCCACCCAGAGCCCAGTCCTGCCAGCTGCCAGCCGGCTGTGGAAGGGCCAGGCTCTGGAGGGGCCAGTGCTGGAGACCCGCATGAGGAGGCTAGCGGTGTAGTCAAAGGAGGGACAGATCATGGGTGTTTGTAAAGGGGAGTGGGTGTGGATTGGGGTGAAATTTCTCCCGCCCCGTTGAGTCAGCCCCACGCCTGCCTGTACCAGCAAGTTCTCTCCTTAAACCTCCAGTGCGTTGACTCCTTGTCCTTGAAACCTGATGAGGAGAAGTGGACATCTGCCCTCGTGCAGAAGCTACGAGGGCAGAAGTCCACAGCACACTCCTCTCCCCACTCTCTTTCTTAAACTGGGCCCCAGTAACACTGGAGAAAGTTTCAGAGGGAGGGGGTTGAAGTTCTACCACCATCATTTCCTATTGCATTTTCTTACAGGCTTGAAGCTTTGTAGGGAGGAACCTTTAGTGCATGCTATCTTCCGAGAGCTCTTGCTGGCTGTTCTCTCTTATACAGAAAGTGTTTTCCTCCAGAGGCAATTTCATTAGTGTGGTGGTTTTCCTGGTAACAGTAGTGGGGTCCTGCCGGGAGTGCCTGAGGCTGGGACTCCGCATGTCGCAGGGGTGGTGAACCAGAGGGAGCCCCGGTTCTCACACTCTCCCTCCCGTGAGCTGAGAGTCTGGGTAGAAGCTGTGCTTATGTTCTGTGTGGCTGAAACTATATATGACGAGACTATATATGCCATCAGCTGACATAGCTGTTTCCTTCTGCCCACCCTCCCTCTGGGCATCTCTCCCTCTCTTCCTCTCTCTCTCTGTCCGAAAGCCTTGTTCTAGAAGAAGTTTGCAGTTTTTCCTGTTTTCAAGTTAAGGATTTCTTTATAAGCATGTGGAGCATTTTTTATTTGGGTGACCTCATGTTGATGTGTTCCTTTCCATTTTTTGCATATTCCTTGAGAGCCTTGGGCTGGACAGTTTTGAAATATCCAAAATAAGAAATAATGTGAGATGAGAAAGTCAGTGATGTTCAAAGACCACTACATCCTTTCTTTCTGTCCTCATGCTTTTGACATTCAACTCCCTTAAATCTTATGCCTTCAGGACACACCTGTTTTGCAAGGACCAATTTCCGTGGTGTAGGCTAGAATTATGCACAGCATTCTTTAACAAAATAGTTCTTTGCTTATACCCATCACAGGCTGTAATTTTCTCACATCTTGTGTCATTAGCGGTTGTGACTTTTTTGCAAGAGGGAAAAAGTCTTTCATTTTGTCTTACTATCTCTTGAATTTTTAGTGTGTTCCCAAGAAACATTCCCTACCACCGAGACATATTTTAATAATTTCCAATCTCATTAAACTTGATGATATGAAGATGAAGATATTCTTACCTAACTTGTTAGGGATTCATTAAACAAATGAAAATAGAGATTGATAAATATTCAACGTTGCTGATCACTTTTGTCACCAGTTTTTAAGTCCCAGGTCATGAAATCCGATTCTTTACCCTCAGATCATCTTACTATGAAGTTAACCAGCATTAAAGGCCTGTTGTGCCTTAGTTCCTAACTCAAATTAAGCTAACTCATGACTCCGCTGTTAATGAGTATGTGTAATAGTGTTGTTTCATGATTTAATTATCCACTCTACTTGTCGTGCAAAGAACACTATTATGAAGAAGGAATCGGGTGCCATTGTTAAAAACACCTTTTTAAAAAATCATTTGACAACCATCCAAGTTTTGTTTCTCCCATTTATATAACCAGCAGTTTCCTATCAGTATCAATTTACCTGTGTTGCCCTTTCTCTCTGTCACCTTCAGCGTTAGAAATTTTCATCCTGCCTTAAATTCTCGGTCCTGAGGAAACGAGCCATCATTTGGACTGTCCCTTTCCCCTCTAGGTGTGACATTCCAGAGCCCTGTTCACTTGTTCCTTCCCCCTTTGTCTGAGTCTTCTTTATTTCTACTCCTTCAAAGGATGAATGAAAACAATAGTTAATTAAACATGAAACTTTTTTTTTTTTTTTTTTTTTTTTTTTTTTACTATTTATAGTTAATTCTTCCCCATAAACCTTCAAATCCATTCTGGTTATTAATACATACATCGCAGATATCTATCTTTAGGCAGTAAACTTCAAAGCCCCAGAACTGGTTCTTTGTTTAAGTGGTATGTAGCCACACAAGGGGACTTCCTGCCGCCCCTTCGGAGCATGTGTGGAAGTGGAGGGGTGGCAGCAGAGGAGGCCCGACTGGGAAGCACCTGCAGAGCTGCACCCGCGTCACTCCCCACACCTCACTGTTCTGTGTATTTTATGGACAAGCATGAAACCTCTGAAGATGCATAGAGCAGATGCACCGATTTAAAAAATACTTGTCTTTCTATATTTGTTTATATGTATATATCTTCATGCCCTACAAAGAAAAATAATCCAAAAGAAAATTCCCCCAAAGTCATTGTAGAGGTCCAGAAATGTAGAGCTGGAAGGAACCCAGGATATCAGGTGAGACGCCCTCTCTGTGTAGCCAAGGCTTGGGATCCCCCCAGCATGATGGGAGAGGGATGGGGTCGGGGGGGGACAAAGAACCAAGTGGCCAGTCGAACCTCAAGAGACTCAACAGGCCTCCACCTGAGAGTAGATGAGGCAGCCTCTCAACCCTATTCACAAAAATAATTTTAGCAAAGGTTCCTGTAGGTTAAGCTTCTCCAATTTGCAATGCCTTTCACAGACCTCTATGTTCAGCCCTCTTCCCTGTCACCATAGCAACACACTTCTAATAAAGGAGGAGAGGGGAAGAAGCAATTTTGCAAATGTGACCTTCTCCTACCCTCAGTTTTGCCAGTGTGTGGGGGGTTTTCCTTAGTTGTCCTGTCCTGTGAACTTGTAAGTCTCCTCTCAAGATCTTAACATCTTATAATAAATAGCCCCTGGCCACTAAAATAGGAAAGCCAGGCCTGGAAGCTTTAATAACTTGGCACTAAGTATTCTCCTTAGAATAGGAGTCCCCAAGTGCCAGTCCATGGCCCGGCTGCTGTGGAGTCCAGAAGGCCCCAGTCCAGCCCAGCTGAATCACGGTCTCCAGTCATGGTTCCCAGGAGCCTGAATCCTTAATGCTGCCCACTAAGGTGCCCCCAGGTTTGCCAGTCCTGGTGTATTTTATACTAAAGCTGTCCCAAATAGCCAGCATCCCAGCACTGTCTCTATGTCCTGTGCAGCAAACGAATGGAAAGTGAAATAGCTCATACCAAACCCTGCATAGATGACGGAAGGGAACAGCAAGAACTGTTTTAGACAAAAACGAAGGTTATCATAAGATGACACTATCCTTAGTTACCCTTAGGTAAAGTAGGAAAGATGTCAGAATTAAAAAAAAAAAAATACTAGATACCAAGACAAAGAAAAAGGAATGCAGGCCAAGGCGGGTGGAAACCTCTACTGATTTCAGCTCTTTCCCCAAGCACATTCCCAGCATAGAGCCCTCAGTCCTGATTAGGTGTCTAACTTCTCTGCACTAATTTTTCTGGGTTTTTTGGTGCATCTCTGTTGAAAAGGATGTGGAAAGTCTCAGTCATAGACAGAAATGAGCAGAAACTACAAAGCACCAGTTCCCCTCTGTGAATGCATGTCTGTTGAGGCCATGTGCACTGTTCGGTTTTGCTGTTATAGCATTAACTTCTATAGATCCCACTGGCAATCAGTTTGCAGTTTGAAATTATCCAGGTTACACTTGTCTGCATGATTCAGTTCAGTGAATTGATCTGAAATATCTCTGGATAATGTCCTCACAGTTTATTCTGACTGATACAGTCTAAAATGGAACCTTCTGGAAAGGTTTTTTCTCATGTTGTCTGGATTGGTCATGGCCATGCATAAGTTATTCAGAAGTATGTTATCAGCTTGCTCTCTGGATCTCAATGCACAATGCTTTGCTTGAAAAAAAAAAGTCTCAGAAATTCCAGATGAGATGACTAGAAAGTATATTTAAAGGTTAAAGTTGGTTTAAAGGTTGGTGCCACCCTTGTGAAAGAAAGGATCTTAAACTCTCTTGCCTGCCACACCATCTGGCCATCCAAGCAGCATAGTGCAAGCTTAGTCTTAGTCCATTGAGCAGCCGAGATTTCTGGCTTCCAGCTAAGACTGTCACTGGAAAGATGGGAAGCTCTAAATACTGTCCTTTTGTACCACTAGTGTGGTTGATCATGATGAAATCAAGTTGATTCTTGCTTGGGCTTGACTGTTTTCCAGAATTTTCTTAAAATCATGTGAATGTTTGATTGGAATTCACAGATGTTGAAAAAGCCCCCAGATTTGCTTTGTAATGGATTCTTTTAGGGTAGATCGGCTTTGAAAGGGAAATGTGGATCTGTTGGTTTATGTTTTATTTTTCTCCCCTTGGCTGGAGAACCTCTGCTTACTAGAGGAACAGCCCCATCCCACAGGCCATACAATGGTCATGCTCAGATTTCCCATGGTTACTGAAGAAAGGCCCAGGAGCTTTTAAGACCCAACATCCCAAGATCTTACTTCGTTTAATTATGATCCTATACTTCTACAACAGGTACATTTGCACATTTTATTTTATTTTTAAAAGCTATTTATTTCAGCTTATAGAAAATTTGGAAAGACATTTAAGAGGAAAGAAAAATTATACCATAGTCCCAGATAAATTGTTGGTTATAACTTTGGTGTATTTTCTTCTAATCATATGTCTGCTTGTTCCATATTAATATTTATCACTTGCTCTTTATAAGGCACTAAGGAACAATCTGAAGTTATTAACAGTCAGTCAAAGAGAGATCAATGGAGTTATTGGGAAATTCTTGTTAAGTCCAAATGGGGAAAACAAAGTGCTAAGAAATTTGTCTCAAACAACTTTCAAGAGTCTATAAGTTTGGCACAGGTATTGGAAGTGAGGAGAAAGGTGGATTGCAGAGAAAATGTTCATTTTTCCCTTGAATCTGTAAAATAGTTAAGAAAATGTATAGGTAAATGTAGAAAAAAGAGAAACTGAGGAATTCTAAATGATGCTGTGACACTTTTGTTACCCTGGGGTTGGGGATATGGACAGAAAACAAAAGGCGTAAGAATAACCTTGGGTAGACATTTTTCTTCATGTTCTTACTTTTTTTTTTTTTTTTTTTTTTTTTAAGGATCTAAGAGCAAGGAATTAATGTTAAGCAGTCAGGTTTTATTCTATAGTTGCACACATTATTAACCCAAGAACACTCCATTTTCTTAAGGTAATTGGAGTAGATTAGCTGTCAAGAACCCAGGAGCACAGGCCCAGTTTGAATTGATTTGCCCAAATGGTTCTGCTGTCTTGACGAGTCCCTTACATGCATCACTGCTGTGCCATTTCCTTAACTGTTGGCCCCAAGGAGACAGGCCTGCCTGACGCAGTCAGGACTAACGAGGTCTCTCACCCTAATGAACGGTTGCAGGCCTGACCCACAGAGCTAACCCATACCTAAGTCGGTCTAAGGGCAACTCCCTTCTTTCACCCAATTGGTTGCTGTGCCTGAAAGAGTTCATTAGAAAGTTTAATGATAGTCCAAGAGCAGGGACCTGAGGCTGCTTCAGTGTTTTTGTGGGAGGGGTGTGTGTGTGTGTGTGTGTTACATGAGCAAACCCTTTAGTCTTTGTGAAACCACCATGCCAAGTGCCAAGCTCCAGATCTTGGGGACCACCCTCCCCCAGAGACGGGCAGAGATGGGCCACTCCTCCTGGCTCCCTGTATCCTCCTTGCCTCTTTTCTCTCTAACCTCTGTAGCCACTGTGTGCATACCAGCAAGGCTCAGCAAAAGCCCAGAACCCCAGACTTCTTCCATGGCCGTGGCTGGACTGCCTCCACAGGCTTCGCTCTGTTGCCTGGAACTACCCTGAGGCCCAAGTGAAAATGTGGGCATAGAAGTCCTTTAAGCCACAGAGTGCTGGGGGCAGAGGGCTCTTCGGAGCTTTTAGATACTTAGGTGTGAACAGACCTCTTAGTCTGTGGCTTGGCTCTGAGCCTCTCACTCCGCACTCTTTACCTTGATAATGCACCTGCTTCTTGCAGCATCATTGCCTGTCCATGCCCAGCTCTGGTCCCTGAAGCTTCATTCCTGGATGGGTTTGCAGAATAGTAGGAGAATAGTTAGACCTAACCTGACTGGTTTTGCCTGTAAGAACTGCCTAGGTAAGCATTGCCTGAAGAATTGGGATAGCATGTGAACAGTGGCCAGCCTTGGGACGTATCCAAATGTGCTCTGATTGTCAGATAATTTGTAAAAGAAAGAACAAGAACCATTTGATCATCTCGATAGATGCAGAAAAATCATTTGACAAAGTACAGTATCCTTTCTTGATCAAAACTCCTCAGACTATAGAGATAGAGGGTACATACCTCAATATCATAAAAGCCATCTATGAAAAACCCACAGTGAATATCATTCTCAATGGGAAAAAACCGAGAGCTTTCCCCCTAAGGTCAGGAACACAGCAGGGATGTCCACTATCACCACTGCTATTCAACATAGTACTAGAAGTCCTAGCCACAGCAGTCAGACAACAAAAAGAAATAAAAGGCATCCAAATCGGCAAAGAAGAAGTCAAACTCTCACTCTTTGCAGATGATATGATACTTTATGTGGAAAACCCCAAAGACCACCCCAAAACTGCTAGAACTCATACAGGAATTCAGTAAAGTGGCAGGATATAAAATCAATGCACAGAAATCAGTGGCATTCCTATACATCAACAATAAGACAGAAGAAAGAGAAATTAAGGAGTCGATCCCATTTACATTGCACCCAAAACCATAAGATACCTAGGAATAAATATAACCAAAGAGGGAAAGAATCTGTACTCAGAAAACTATAAAATACTCATGAAAGAAATTGAGGAGGACACAAAGAAATGGAAAAACGTTCCATGCTCATGGATTGGAAGAATAAATATTGTGAAGATGTCAATGCTAGCAAGAGCAATCTACATATTTAATGTCATCCCTATCAAAATATCATCCACTTTTTTCAAAGAAATGGAACAAATAATCCTAAAATGTGTATGGAACCAGAAAAGACCCCGCATAGCCAGAGGAATGTTGAAAAAGAAAAGCAAAGCTGGCGGCATCACAATTCCGGACTTCCAGCTCTATTACAAAGCTGTCATCATCAAGACAGTATGGTACTGACACAAAAACAGACACAGAGATCAATGGAACAGAATAGAGAGCCCATAAATGAACTCTCAACTCTATGGTCAACTAATCTTCGACAAAGCAGGAAAGAATGTCCAATGGAAAAAAGACAGTCTCTTCAACAAATGGTGTTGGGAAAATTGGATAGCCACATGCAGAAGAATGAAACTGGACCATTTCCTTACACCACACACAAAAATAAACTCCAAATGGTTGAAAGACCTCAATGTGAGACAGGAGTCCATCAAAATCCTAAAGGAGAACACAGGCAGCAACCTCTTCGACCTCAGCTGCAGCAACTTCTTCCTAGAAACATCGCCAAAGGCAAGGGAAGCAAGGGCAAAAATGAACTATTGGGACTTCATCAAGATAAAAAGCTTTTGCACAGCAAAAGAAACAGTCAACAAAACCAAAAGACAACTGACAGAATGGGAGAAGATATTTGCAAATGACATATCAGATAAAGGGCTAGTATCCAAAATCTATGAAGAACTTAGCAAACTCAACACCCAAAGAACAAATGATCCGATCAAGAAATAGGCAGAAGACATGAACAGACATTTTCCAAAGAAGACATCCAAATGGCCAACAGACACGTGAAAAAGTACTCAACATTGGCATCAGGGAAATCCAAACCAAAACCTCAATGAGATACCACCTCACCCCAGTCAGAATGGCTAAAATTAACAAGTCAGGAAACGACAGATGTTGGCGGGGATGCAGAGAAGGGGGAACCCTCCTGCACTGTTGGTGGGAATGCAAGCTGGTGCAGCCACTCTGGGAAACAGTATGGAGGTTCCTCAAAAAGTTGAAAATAGAGCTACCCTATGACCCAGCAATTGCACTACTGGGTATTTACCCCAAAGATACAAATGTAGTGATCCAAAGGGGTACGTGCACCCTGATGTTTATAGCAGTAATGTCCACAATAGCCAAACTGTGGAAAGAGCCAAGATGTCCATCGACAGATAAATGGATAAAGAAGATGTGGTGTACGTATATGTGCACACACACACACACACAATGGAATATTATGCAGCAATCAAAAGGAGTGAAATCCTGCCATTTGCAATGACGTGGATGGAACTGGAGGGTATTATGCTGAGCGAAATAAGTCAATCAGAGAAGGACATGTATCATATGATCTCACTGATAAGAGGAATTCTTGATCTCAGGAAACAAACTGAGGGTTGCTGGAGTGGGGGGTGGGGTGGGAGGGATGGGATGGCTGGGTGATAGACATTGGGGAAGGTATGTGCTATGGTGAGCACTGTGAATTGTGTAAGACTGTTGAATCACAGACCTGTACCTCTGAAACAAATAATACATTATATGTTAAAAAAAAAGAAGATAGTAGGAAGGGAAAAATGAAGGGGGGGAAATCGGAGGGGGAGACAAACCATAAGAGACTATAGACTCTGAGAAACAAACTGAGGATTCTAGAGGGGAGGGGAATGGGAGGATGGGTTAGCCTGGTGATGGATGTTAAAGAGGGCATGTATTGAATGGAGCACTGGGTGTGTTATATGCAACAATGAATCATGGAACACTACATCAAAAACTAATGATGTAATGTATGGTGATTAACATAACATAATAAAATTAAATTTAAAAAAAGTAGTCAGTATGGGGTCCATTTCCTTGGGAAAGCAAAACCAAGACATTTGAGGGGAGAGAGAAGCTGGCAGAAGTTGATTGAATGGAACAAGGGGGAAATAGGCATGTAGGGATTAGAGACGCAAAGAGTCCTTGTGCTGGCAGTTCTAATCTCTGACATCGACTCCAATGCACCGAGTCCAGAATGCTCAGCGACAGCAGGATTGTAAAATCTGTGGCAGGAAACAGCTCTTAGCTTCGAGGGAGAAACACATTTCCTCTTCCTCCGGAGAGGAGACACTGGTCCTGTGGACTTAGGGCCAATTAATGTGATATTGATCTGAAACATCTTCATGCTCACACAAATTAGGGAACTTGAATTCTGGTGCTTATATTTTAATAATCCTGTATATTTCTGTATTTTTATTCCCCACTGCAATATCGTTTGTCAAATCTAATGCACTTTTCCAACAGATACCCTTTTTTTGTGAAGAGGTTTATTTTTTCATTCAAATGGCTTAACCCCCATCATATATATAAAAAAGGTGTTTATTGCTATGTTGAATTAATGAAAACTTGGAAATAATCTAAATGTTCAACCATAGAGCCCTATTATGTAAATGTTGGTCCATCTATATAATAGAATACTGTGCAGTTCTTAAAAACAATATGGTAGAACTATATGTGTTGATAGAAAAAGGTGTTTATGACATCAGGATGCACAACTGTATTTATAGTATGATCCCATTTTTATAAATACTGAATAGATATGAGGTTGATATCTATGAGAAACAGATATTTCTCAGGTTAGAAATAAGTCTGTAAGGAATAGCCATGAATAGTGTGTCCCTGTAAAAGTGAAAGTTGTAGAGGGAAGATTTCATTTTTTTATTCACGCTTATATGTATTCATCCCTAGCATTTGGGGTTTTTTTACAGGGAGCATGGACTTCAGGGTTTTTTTTAGAAATCAGATTTCCTTTAAAATTAGACACCAGTGGAAAGAAAAAGATCACTAGAGTCACCAGATACTATAATTTCCTTAAACTGGATTCACTGCTCCCCAGATAGAGCCAAGAAGTTTAGAACATGTGAAAAAACAGAGATTTCAAAGTAGCCAGTCGAGGTCCTTCATTACCCTCTGTTTAAGAATTGGGACTATTGATACACACAGCAACTTGGATGGATCTCAAAGGAATTATGCTGAATCAAAGAAACCAGTGTCAAGAAGTTACAGAGAGTATGCTTCCATTTATCTGACACCCTCGAAACACCATCACTCTGGGGACAGAGAAGAGATCAGTGGTTTACCAGGGTTTGGGAATTGGGGCAGCAGAGGGGGGATTGTTTCTGGCGATGGAATCATTCTGGATCATGACTGTGGTGGTGGTGAACATGCAATTTTCATGCCCGAATTCATAGAACTATACACAGAAAAGTCCATTTTATTCCATGCTAATTAAAAAAGATTTTCTTAGGCAATGAAATAAAAGAACAGGGAACCGAGGGGGATCGTGTGTCTGATCCCACGTAAGAATTTGGCTGTAGTCTTGCAGTTGTCAGCACCACATATTCTCTCCTCTACATGGCTGGCTCTCCTTGGCTGAGTCTCAGAGGCAGCCTCCCCTTACCTCTGTGCCCAGCGCACCAGTTCTTCTACCCGACAACTATAAGGGATTGTTTAGTTTGTGTCTGAGCAAATCTCGTATCAGGAAGCTCAAGACCTTTCAAGACTTTATGTTGGATTTACATATATGCCTTCTATGGGACTTTTTCCCTACAACTTGCCCCAAGGGAATCTAATTTTGCTCTCTGATGATAAAATAAGGCCAACCCCTCTTACAATTCCAGAAGTATCTGTTTACTGCAGTCATCTCTCTGCTCTCTGAGTCCCACAACTCTTGCTATGTTCAGGTTTTGAGACCCTCCCTCTTTCTGGTCTCTTTTGTCTGAAACCACATTGGCCAGAAGAGAGTGCTCCTCTGTGTGTGGTCTGGCAGTGGGGGACGGAGCTGGCCAGCTCTCCTGCCGATCCTAACACAGGTTTTCAGTCAGTGGTACTGATGGTCCCATCGCCATCTCCGGAAGCCATATCGCTCTGTGGACTCGAAGTGGGCAAACACTGCCTTTTCACATCTGCGGCTGGGAAGCCTCATCTCCCCACCCGTATTCCCGAGTAGGTTCTTCGTCTTTCACTGTTGAACTGCACATTTAACCTGTTCATTACATCCTCCTGAGGTGACCATCCCAAGCTATCCAGAATCCTGTGGGGCGCTAATCTGGCACACCCACCATCCTTCCCAGCCTCCGGCTCAGACATGCCAAGTCTTCATCTCTGTCAGTGTTGCCCCTCTTTCTAGAAGACTTGAGGAGGGAAGATGCCTGAGCTTCATCTCTGCCCCGTCACCTGTGACTCACTGGGAGAGCCTGTTCCATGGGAAGAGAAAGGGCAACGTACCCTTAAGGTTTCCTCTGCCCGTATTCCCTTCTGGAAAGATCCTCTGTGTTCCAAATATTGTCACTCTTTATATGTGACTGTTAATTGTATGCCTTGATGCTAGTTTGGGTTGGTGGGGCAGGATGGCGCCACATAAATACAAGTTATCATCCTAATTGGCATCACTGCATACTTAAGCGGGTTTGAAACCTTGAGGTCTTCTCTGGCACTTCATGGGTGTGTAGTTATTACGAAATTACTACACATCTGGATGTCTCATTTCCATAATTGCTGCACTTGAAAGGTGACTACCAGTCTGTTCTAGAATGAAAAGGTGTTAATTATGTTAATAATCAGGAATTCTGAAGCAGCGTCTCTGAGTGAGTGCTGGAGGGGTGTGGGTTCCAGAGACCGCAGAGAAGACAGGTAGCCAGTGACCTGGTGCCAGTGTCCGAGCAAATGGACATAAAAGGAAGTAGAGACACTATAAAGAAATGTGAGAAAAACGTCTAAAGGAAAAGCAGATTATAAAAGGCCATTGAGGCAATTTTTTGGCGTGACTGAAAAGTGCACTTGATATAATGAGGTAAATTAAATAGACCAGCGATGTGATGCAGTTGCTTCTGAGCAAAGTGTTCTATGGACTTTGTCCGTCAAGATACCTTCTTCCAAAACATTGCTTAAGATGTGAGGGTAAATGGAGAGAGAGTGCTAGGTCACCTTCCCCCCACCTCAGAAGCCACGGGTTTATTTCCAAACCTTTTTTTTTTCTCATTTCACCAAGAAATAAATAAAATAACTCACCCCAAAGCAGTGTGCTGGGCTACTTATCAAGAGCTTGGAAACACCAAGACAGAGATCCTAACATATAAATGCAATGTTATCCAAAACTGACCTGTTTTATATAACTACTAAACTGCTTGGTCAAGAGACTGCATTCAATTCAGAGCCCTTACATAAAACATTTGCCACTATGTTCTAAAGACTCTGCTCTTGATGGGGTGAGAAGGGGATCTGGCTTCTGGGTCGGTGTTCTCTCGGATTGCTAGGCTGGCAAATGGTACCCCTGCCCTCTGTGTGCCTCCCAAAGCCCCAGACACTGTCAAACAGGACCATTTCTATAGGACCTTGAAATAGCTAAACTGTCCATTCTCACCAATCAGGGTCACTTAACTTAGGGGGATAAAAAGACACTTCATTAAAAACAGCTCAGACTATCTTAAAACAGACCTTACACATGACCCCCAAAATACACATTTTGTGTGAGCTTTTTCTTTTATCCCCAAACCCCCAAACCTGTACCCTGTTGACCATAAGCTTCATTTGCCTTAAGTCTGCCATTGGCCTAATATTTTTCTTTTTCCCCTTTTTAACCAGAGGAGGTAGTAGGTAATACTGTCCTACTGTATGTGTCCTCTTGTGATATACAAGCGTGTAAATGTAACTTTCTTTAACTTGTAGTTAATACATTTTCCAACAAAGGTAGAGTAATCTAGTTGAAGAGGAGGAGTGGGAATTGTAGCAGGCAGGCGTTTCAATCACAGATTCTAAATTGCACTTCAGTTGATGATGAAATTCTTGCAGGAATTAGCTGCAAACTTGTACTCAGGAATTGAATTTGAAGAGTTGTCCGTATCGATTTGTGAAGTGTAATGGTACTTTTCGTGATCAGAATGCTGTGGATTTGCTGCCTGCAGAGAGGGTGGGAGAACAGAGCAGAGCAGTCTGTCCTCGGGGAGCCTGAGCTGTACTGAAGCAAATAGCCCCCACTGACAGCCAGTAGGGGGTCCAGGAGCCCAGTTATTGTGTACACTGATTCTTACTGGAGTATGATAAAGACCTGGCTTTATTTTATTACATATATAAATGCATTATTTTATGTCTGTACAGATATATTCACATACACATATGTGCCTACATTTACATAGTTATGTATATACATATACAATGTATAGTGTCCAGTTCTTATATACATATATATTACAAAATCCATTCTTTCATTAAAAACAGCTTTTTCAGTGCCAGGAGCTTCTAATATGTAATTTCCATGTCTCTGAAAATCATTTTCAACCAAGACAATAACATAAATCCTAGAATTTACTGAATGGATAAGTATTTGAATTGAACATATCTGCTTTACGTAATAACATAAAATCTGATTTCTTTTTTATATTTAATTAGAGTTTAATTCTTATCTTTCTTCAAAGAAACCAATGAATAGGGGTGCCTGGAGGGCTCAGTTGGTTAAGTGTCTGGCTCTTGGTTATGGCTCAGGTCATGATCTCATGGGTCATGAGGTCAAGCCCCACATTGGGCTCCATGCTCAACAGGGAGTCTGCTGGGGATTCTCTCTCCCTCTCCCTCTGCCCCTCCCCCCATGCATGCGGATGCATTCTGTCTCTAAGATAAATAAATCTTTAAAAAAAAACAAACCGGGTGCCTGGGTGGCTCAGTCGTTGGGCGTCTGCCTTCGGCTCAGGTCATGATCCCAGGGTCCTGGGATCGAGTCCCACATCGGGCTCCCTGCTCGGCGGGAAGCCTGCTTCTCGCTCTCCCACTCCCCCTGCTTGTGTTCCTGCTCTCGCTATCTCTCTCTCTGTCAAATAAATAAATAAAATCTTTAAAAAAAACCAAACCAAACCAATTAATAATTTATATTTAAATAAAAATATTTTTTGAACAGTTATCTCGGTCCCTACTAACTTGTACTTCATCTTAATTCTTCAAAGTCCCCAGGATGCCCCCACCTCCTGGGCTTCATTTTTCTGAGCACCCAAACTGAAACTGTCATTTTTTGAAAAGAGGGATTTACCTTGGGGATTCTTGGGAGAATATTGCTATTATACTCATCTAACTGTCACCAGGGATGGAGTGAATAGTGTCAAGCTGGACTTAAATGAAAAGCGTTATCACCTAAACTATCAGAAAATTGTAGGCTGCACTGTGAAGAAATGCGGGGCATTCTCCCACCATAACAAGCCTGACTGGTCCCTCCTAGTGCAGATGATCTCGTTTCAGCTGGGTAATTATCTCCTTTGGACAGGTGATCATTCATTTTTACTCTTGTGTTGCTAATTTTTTTTCCAACCTAACATTTTAGTAGAACACTTCCTCCAGGCAAGAGTGAAACATAGTTTGTCACGAGATGCGAGTTGGAAAACAAGAAAAGCAAAGGAAACCCTCCTAGGATCACAGTGTACAAGGTGAAAGAGGAAAATGCCCTTACGTGGCCTTCAGTGAAAGGAAGAGAAAAACTGGCAGATAGAGTCCCAGAGAGAGAGCGTGCCCTTCACTTTCAGCCTTTGCTTTTCCTTATATCTTCCCCCATTGTTCTTTCCACTTGTCCTAACCCCATTTCCCCGTGTCTGTGTCAGCCCCTCGACCGCTGCCGGCACACGGAGCTGTCCCTCCCCTGACTGGCACTTAATCCTCTGTACCTGGTGGGTTTCTGAGCCTTTTCTGTGATTCTTGAGTTCCTATGAAACTTTTCCCATCTACTCCCCCTGCCACATTAAGGCAGGGATGCTCCTTCTATTGCCCAGAGTAGACAATAAATGCATTGAATTTAGTAAAGGATCTCATAAATGAAACAGATGTTCCCCACTCCCCTCACTCAGTGTCGCTTTTTTATTCAGCAAAGAATTTGTTCATGACTGTGACATGAGCTTGATGTTTCCTCCCCAGGGGCCAGGCCTGCTTCTTCCTGTGTCCCCCTGCATCCCTAACATAGGCCAGGCACACCAGAGATTCTCAGAACCTGCTCGCTAAATGGAAAGGCAGAGAAAGGGACACTTTCTTGATGCTTCAGCCCCAGTTGAAGTAGCTGCAACCGCAATCTCAGCACCCTGAGCCTAGGCTGGCCTGGCTTCCTGCTGGGCCAGACCTGCAGGGACAGTCAGAATTCTTCAAAGCAACATAACTGAAATGTTGCTGGATCATGAAACAGCGCGAGATAACCAGGTGCAGGCTCTGCTGCCCTCCCCATTTAGGAATGCTGGGAGGTAGCCAACCTGTGTCCGCCACCCACAAGAAAGAGGAAACATTTCAAATCTACTTTTTTTTTTCTCTTATTTTTAATTCTCAAGTCTGTCTGTTCCTGGGGCTCTTGAACTGTAGTTATTTTGCTTGTTACTTTTTGTTGACTCAAAAAAAATACCCCTAATGTAACCCCCTCCACCCCGCCCCCAGCCTTCCAGGGATCTGCCTTTTTCACCATCTGCAAGTGGGATTGGACTGGGGGAGGGGCACTCTCAGCAATCTTGCAGGCATCCTTGCAACCAGCCCTGCCAGCTGGGGAGTAGGCGAAGTCAAGTGCTTGGGTGCAGGATTCCTGGATGTGGTCTCCTGGCTCGCTGATGAATTAACTTCCTGTAATACCGCAGTGTGAAGCTGCTACAGTATTTAGTTGATACTGTAAATCGTAGTTAAGAAAAATGTTCATTTTTTGTCTCATAGCTGAATTTAAAGTTTCTTTCTCTAGATGTGCCCACTGTTTTATATTGTTGTAATTCAGCCATATGGTATTTTGTTTTTCTTCTCCCTCTCCAGTGTCCACTCACACACAGAGAGCTCTTTTGTGTTTGTATGCATGTATGTTTAATTTACACAAGTAATACTGTTCTTGTTCAGTTCAAATGATCATACACTTTTAAAAAATTTTTTTTACCTAACACTGTACTCAAAAATCCCATTCATGTTACTTTGTGTACATGTAGTTCTTTGCATCTAGAATATAGAGCTAGGGATGGACTTGCTGGACCATATATGGGCATCCTTTCTTTCAGTAAATACTGGTTGATGGTTTGACTGTGGCAGCAGTGGTTTAATCCCCCACAGTGGTCCGTGAGGGTTCTTGGCTCCTGCACGATCTTGTCAACATGCAGTATTCCCTACCTTTCTGTTTGCCAGGCACTTATATCCATTCTGGTGGGTGCAAGGTAGTATTCCACTATAAATTCATTTTGCATTTCTCGGCAAATTAGTGCTTTTGTGAATTTCCTGTTTATAACCTTTGCTCATTCTGTTGGTATTCCAGGCTGATTTGTGGATAGTGCTGATATATTCTAGATATTTATATGTGGATCTAAAGATGGCAAATATTATCTCCTTGCCTGTCATGTTTGTTGACTTTGTCATGTCCTTCACTGACCAGAAAATTATCAACTGTTTGTCTTTGGTTTGTACTTTGAGAGCTTTGCTTAAGAAGCCTTTCCCTAATCCCTGGTCATAAAGATAACCTCCTACAATGTGTCCTTTTCACTTCATTTTTGAAATGTCATCCTGTAAATCTTTGGCACACATTTATTTCAGTTTTTTTAATTTTAATTTTGAGTCCAGCACAAATCTTGAATATAGACTTAACGTGTTTGTGAGGAGGCCTAACAAGCAGTACATGCTGAGCATTGGGTAATTTGGCCAGAAGAAAGTCAGCATCCATCATTTCGTTTACCAGTGGTTCTCAAACTTGAGAATTATCTGAGAGCTTGGTAAAAAGCAGATTCTTTGTTTGTTTGTTTGTTTCTTTTTTTTTATGTTATGTTAATCACCATACATTACATCATTAGTTTTTGATGTAGTGTTCCATGATTCATTGTTTGCGTATAACACCCAGTGCTCCATGCAGAACGTGCCCTCCTTAATACCCATCACCAGGCTAACCCATCCCCCCACTCCCCTCCCCCCTAAAACCCTCAGTTTGTTTCTCAGAGTCCATAGTCTCTCATGGTTCATCTCCCCCTCTGATTCTCCCCCTTCATTTTTCCCTCTTACTATCTTTTTTTTTTTTTTTTTTTTTTTTTTAAAGCAGATTCTTGATCCCTGCCAAAGATCCTAGTTCATTAGGTCTGGGGTGGGGCTCTGGAATCTACTTTTTACCCACTTTGAGATGATTCTGATGCAGGGGGTCTCTAGCTAGTAACTTGAGGGAAACTACCTTAGAGTTCAGTTGGGACAGGTGCATCACTTTAAGAAACACCAGCCACAACAATCCACATAAGGGACCTTGAGCAAAGGGAATGTAATGGAGAATTTACCTGCCACCCCAGTCCAGCCTTTGGGCACTGCAGTCATTGGAGTGGGGGTGGTCCGGGTATGAGGAAGTTAAGCTTCTATCCCCAAGAGTTGTTGAATATTTTATACCCCTAGCTCTTTTCACACTAACGCTGACTTTCTAAAGGGCACTGGAAACCAGGAATGGGTTTTTAGAGGACATTACCACCCTAAATAACACCTCTCCTCTTCTTTTAAAAGTGCCCCCTGAAGTAGTAATGGAAATGTGAGATCTTGGGAGAAAGCACCTTCCCAAGGTCCCACTTTGCTGCATTATAAAGGGAAAA
Organism: Mirounga leonina; assembly: GCF_011800145.1. Classification (NCBI taxonomy): domain Eukaryota; kingdom Metazoa; phylum Chordata; class Mammalia; order Carnivora; family Phocidae; genus Mirounga; species Mirounga leonina. The sequence goes on along the minus strand of NW_023270268.1, from coordinate 9,409,189 downwards.
AAGTAAGAACCAGAAAGACCTGGCAATTAAGATCCATGGACAGTTTCCAGGTTTTAAAAAATGGCAGTAAGATATAATTACCTTAAATTACTAAACTCAAAACTTGTTCCAGAACACAGCCAACGTGGCTTCTTTCAAGGTGGGGTCTCTCAGGATCAGTTCAGGAGCATATTCCCCCTTGAGAAGGATTCTTATCCAGGACAGGGGCAGGCAGAAGTTGTGCTCAGTGCCCAGCCTGGGTCTTGCGACTGGGCCAGGTTTGTGCATGGTTCCCTCAGTCCCAGAGACCCTGGAGGAATTTATGCTATGTGTATGAGGCTCCTGGGGACCCAGCCACTCTCCTGCTCTTGGAGAATGTGCTGTGATTCCAACACTTGACCCGTATTAACACGTTTGTCATCGTTACCAGGGTGGTAATAGTGATACCCTGTGGATTCATATAGCACGATTTACACAGGACTTTCCCCTAGATTCTTTCATAATAACAATGGCTGCTTTTTGTTGCGTGCTCGCAGTGAGATGGATGCTTTACATACATTACCTTTAATTCCCCCCCCCCACCGGAAAACATAGAATCTGTGTTTCTATAGTTGGAGAGACAGAGACTCAAAACCACTCAAATTTCCTTTAAGCCACATAACCAGCAAGCAGCGGAGCTGGAATCAGAATTCAAGTAGCAGATTCTCCAGTCATATGGTATGTATTCAGTAATTTAAAGAAAATGCAAGTTTATATTTGTCTCAACCCATCAACATTTAAAATATAGCATATCTCTATCACTTCTGAGTTGTATTAAGTTATGAGGAACTTTTGTGTCTATCTAGACAAAGAAACCCCTGTGGAATCAACACGTAAAAGCTTAGGCTCTATGTTTATTATTCAACGACTCCAGCTATTCCAGTTCTTAATTCAGTGATTTTAAGAGAGTTATTTAACTTCTCTGACTTCAGTTTCCAGATCTATTAATTGGACAAAATAGCAAAGCCTATTTCGAGTCGTTCTTAAGAGGCTTGCATGACATAATACATACAAAGTGTTTAAGAAAGTGTCAGGCACATGGAGAGCACCCAATAAATGTTAGATGCTTAAAAAACAAATATGGTGATATGATGGCATTTGCAGTGGCGGATTGGAGATGTACCTGCTTGGACCATGTACCAGGATGTATTTAATCTAATAAAACAATACGTACAAAGATTTCTTCTTATTTACTAGAACATAGATTTCGAGAGAGCCACAGCTCTGCAGGTTCTCCCTTTTGATCCGGCCTCTCCCAGAATTGACAACAGTTAAACACCTTGCTCATTCTGATGAGTTATGATAACCATGCACATACAACACGAAAAGTGCTATTAGGTCTTTTGAGCCATTGAGATCTCAGTGGAAATGAGGTGGCCTGTAGCCCTTAAACAGTGGAATACCAGCTGGTTGGCGGAATAAATTGCAGTCGTGAGCACTGGCATGCACATGCCCACAGGGCCCTCCCGCCCCAGAGGAGAGGCCCACAGACACGTGAGAGAGAAACACAGCCTGCACGTCCATTCCCAAGGCTGCCTCAGTGTCCACGCAGCCATTTGGAATCATCTCCAGGGCCATCTTGTACTAACTTTACCATTGCATGTAAGTGAAAGAAGAACCCCATTTCTAGAAAGGATGTAAGATCTATCTAAACTCATTTTCATAGACCTGTTACAGCTAATGATACCTTTTCAGACACAGTCGTTTATTCCCTAGACTCCACCATCCTATCATCAGAGGTACGGACTCCTCCGTAGTTCTGTTTAGAACAAAATTAACCCATGCTGGGAGTAAATTTTTTAAATGGATCCGTCCTACCAGTTATGGTAGAAGATTAATCACTGATTTAGACCACTTCATTCCAAATGCCACCCATTTTCTTTGTAAGCCATGATTGGATCTATGGTGCCCAACTGCAGTTCTAGATTTTTTCTCACTTCACAGAGTGCACCACTGATTGCCTGCAGCCGTCACTCTGAGGTGACTCGGGTGGCTGGTTGACCCCGTGCAGCAGGATTTCCTGCAGGGCACACTCCCAGCCGGGCCTTTTCTTCCTACCAGCACTCTGCATAGCACCCTTACTATATAGAAGATTCTGAATAAAATGTTTTAGGATAGTCGTAGCTATAATCTGAAACAAAAGATTTGTTTCTAGCATTTCTTGCAGCTCTCGGTTTGGCCTTTCAGAACTGTTATGTTTATATTTAAGAAATTTAAGTTTTGAACTAAAAACTGGCTCTAATAACTATGCCTGCTTACTGAATTTAAAACTAAACCCAAATATCCATTTTTATTAAAATATACAAACAACCATTTTTTAAAAACTAACAACCCAGTTCAAACCCATGCGGACTTAAGATAGAATATCAGGGGCGCCTGGGTGGCTCAGTTGGTTAAACAACTGCCTTCGGCTCAGGTCATGATCCTGGAGTCCCGGGATCGAGTCCCGCATCGGGCTCCCTGCTCGGCAGGGGGTCTGCTTCTCCCTCTGACCCTCTTCCCTCTCGTGCTCTCTGTCTCTCATTCTCTCTCTCTCAAATAAATAAATAAAATCTTTAAAAAAAAAAAGATAGAATATCAAACTTGTTCTACAAAGTGAAATTTTGTTTTGAGACCCAAATTTTTAAAAATATCTTCTCAAATCTCTATGCTAGGGAAAATTCCACCTATTATTATTTACCATTTACCAGTCATGAAATGGAAGAACTGAAACAAGGGGATTTTTTTCTGTCTTGTCTTCTTTACCTATATTTGCCCCCATTAGGATTTTCTCAAGAGGTCCAAATAAGAGTTAAGAGCAATTTTTTCCTTTAAACTCATTAATATTTTACGGTAATCCCTGGGACAACAGTGTCCGATACACCCATTAGTTAAAGGGTCAATAAAACTGCATTAACAGGAGGGGGAGGTCAGGTGATTAATTCCCTGTAGGATCTGTGAGTTAACAGTAAATAGATATCAAAAGAAAGGAGTTGGCAGCAACTTTCCCAGCCTGGGGCCCAGAAAGTAAATCTTCCCTGTCTGTAATCACAGGAAGTTATTCTAGAGGGTGCCAGGGCCCTGGTTTGTGGTTTAGGTAGCACTGCAGAATAAATCAGAACATTCTGGAGTATTCTGGTAAATTTCTACATTAGAATTACAGTTCTGTTCAGCATCAGCCATTTATGGTGAGGTTCCCATTATAATAAATTGATGGGATATATATTTGACCAAGAAAAAAAAAGTAGTTGTGATTTGGTAAATGTATGTGTGTGGGGAAGGGGCCAGCAGGCTAGAACTGGACTGGTTATCTTCTCTTCTGTCATACAAGCTTCACAAATCTTTATGTTAGATATTTACCTTTATAAATAATCAGCTGTGCAGGGACTGAAAACTTAAAAAGTAAAATGGCAGTGTTTCCAAATCAGAAGAAACGAATTTGAATTGCTGAGAAAATAGATGTCACTGTCTATTTTACATTAAAATATTCAATCATTCAAACATTAAAATGTTTAATATACTCTTATTAATGTTTTCAGAGAATGACTGATACAATATTAACTTAGAAAATTGCATAGAGTCAGGGCGCCTGGGCGGACTCACTCTGTTAAGTGTCCGACTCTTGATTTCGGCTCAGGTCATGATCTCATGGGTCATGAGATCAAGCCCTGAGTCAGTCTCCATGCTCAGTGGGGAGTCCGCTTAAGACTCTCTCCCTCTCCCTCTGCTCTTCCTCCCCAAACCCTCCCCACTCACATGCTCTCGAAAGAAAGAGAAAGGAAAATTGCAGAGAGTAATATATGGGCTAAATGCAAAAGATATTCCAAGATGTTAACTCATTCACTTACCAAAGATTTAGTGCCTATTATTTGCAAGATGCTGTTGTAGATGCTGACATATGTGGTGAATGGAATAAAAAAGTTTCCTGCCTTCATGGAGCTTCATACCAGTTATGGGGAGGGGGCACAGCATACTAGTTTTTGTTTTTTTTTAATAACAGCTTTGTTGAGGTATAATTCATATACCATACACATCACCCATTTAAAGTATACAGTTCAATGTTGTTACTGGTCTGTACATCCACAGTTGTGCAACCATCCCTGCAGGTTCACAACAGTTTTATCAAAAGCAACCTCATACCCATTGGCAATCACTTCCCATTTGCCCCCCTCTCTCCAGCCCCTGGCAACCACAAACTTTGCTCTCTATAGATTTGTCTCTTCTGGACCTTTCATATAAATGGAGCCATACAATATGTGGTGTGGCCTTTTGTGTCCAACTTTTTTCACCTAGTGTAGTGCTTTCAGAATTCATCTATGTTGTAGCCTATGTCAGTACTTCATTTCTTTTTTCTGCCAAATAATTATATCATATCATATCATATATCCATTGTATGGATATACCACATTATATTTATCCATTCATCAGTTGATGGTCATTTGGGTTTTCTCTACCTTTTGCTAATATGAATAATACTGCTATGAACACTCGTGCAGGTGTTCATGTAGACCTATGTTTTTGTTTCTCTTGGGTATGGAATTGCTGGGTCATATGGTAAATCCATGTTTAATCATTTGAGGAATTCCTGGAGTCTCTTCCAGAGTGGCTGCATCATTTTATGTTCTCACCAGTGGTGTATACGAGCTCTGATTTCTCCCCATCCTTAGCATTATCGTCACTGGCTAATGTTTGTCTTTTTGGTTAAAGCCATCCTAGTGCGTAAGAAGTGGTATTCCGTTGTGGTTCTGATTTGTATTTCCCTGATGGCTAGCGATATTGCACATCTTTTCATGTGCTTATTGGCCATTTGTATATCTTCTTTGAGGGATGTTTATTCAGTACTTGGCCCATTTATTAGTTGAGAGAAACTAGGGAAGGCATGGTCAGGGAGACCTCTCTGGTAGCCACGGCCCAAGTGCTGAGTAGGAGCTGGTCATGTAGAGGAGAGTATTCTGGACCTATCGAGCACCAGGTGAACCTATGGTGAGTGAATTTGACTTACTTAAGGAGCAGATGAGCCAGTGAGGCCAAAACACAGTGGATGAGAATTTTTCTTCATCATTGCTTTCTCTCTGTTCTTTGGATAGCATAATCACTGTTGATATAAAGTGTGCTGATTCTTTTTTTTCTGTCTATTCAAATCTACTGTTGGGAGTCTCTAGTGAACTTACCATTTCATTTATTGTACTTTTCAGTATCAGAATTCATTTTTTTAAAATTTCTTCTTTAAACATTTTTTTTCTCTTTATCAATATTCTCTATTTGGTGAACATTGTCATCACACTTTACTTCTTTAAACATGATTCCATTAGGTCTTTGAGCATATTTCTAATGCTGCTTTGAGGTTCATGTCTGTTAAATCCAACTTCTGGGTCCTATCACAGTTGTTGCCTGACTTTTTTTTTTCCTGTATGGGTCATGTTTTTCTGTTTCTTTGTATAGTCATAATTTCTTGTTGGAAACTAGACATTTTAGATAATATATTGTAGCAATTCCGGCTACTGATTTCCCTTCCCCCAGAGCTTGTTATTATTTGTTCATTTCTTTCTTTTTTTCTTTTTAAGATTTTTTTTTTTTAATTTATTTGACAGAGAGCACAAGCAGGGGGAGCAGCAGAGGGAGAGGGAGAAGCAGACTCCCCGCTGAGCAGGGAGCCTGATGCGAGGCTCAATCCCAGGACTCTGGGATCATGACTTGGGCCGAAGGCAGACGCTTGACCAACTGAGCCACGCAGGCACCCCTGTTCATTTATTTCTTCCATGACTAGTGATATTATTGTAGTGGGATCTATTTCTTTCCACCCTCCCCATAATATAGAGCCTCTCATGAAGCCTTCTAAGGATTGCAGCCTTGGGCATTTGCAGTCACCCTGGGATGATCATGGTTTTACCAGGCTGTCTGTCTCTTTCCTGGATCTCTCTGTTAAGCTGTCTGCCTCTTTGGTATCACATCTAGCTGTGAGCCTCTATTAACTACTGATTGCTGTGTATGTTTTCAAGAATGTTCTAGGGCAAAAATTGCTCTGCAGTCTGATCCAGATAAATTTGGACCCCTTTGCAGGGGAATTTTTTGAGGCCAGTCTTCAAGGTTTGTTCTGACCCCAGGAGGGCTCTCTTTTGGGCTATCTCTTTTCATGGTTCTCTTTGATAAAGAAGCTGGCCTGCAGTTTAGCTTGCTACTACAATGAAACTACTAGCCTTCCCTTACTTGCTTACCACCAAAAGCTACTTTGTTTCTGGAGCATCCTTAGGCTTGAACTTCCTCATACTCTGTTCTCAATAAACTCATTTCCTTTGGGGACAGCTTTGGAGTTCTTTGTTCTTAAGGCCTGCCTCTTCCCTGCACAAAATCTCTAAGCCACAACTCTGGAGCTGGGGGAGGGGACAGTGGCTCTCAGAGTGACACCCCTGCTTTTCATAAAGCAGGGTAGCCTCTGGCCTTCTCAGCCTACCTCTTCCAGCATGGAATCTCTAACCTATGAACAAACTGGGGCAAGGGCAATCAGGGCACCACTATTCTCAGGGTACCACCCCTGACAGGGAACATCCGCTCTCTGTATGGGAAGTGGGTGAAGGAAGGGAGCCTCCAATTTCTCAGCTGTACTTGCCTGGAATTTAGCCTCTGCAACACATAGTTGGGCAGGATGAGCAATGTTGGTGTCTTGCCCCTCTGGGGGTGTATCATAGGCCCTAACTGGGAACTGGCAAGAATGGGAGCCCTGTATTCTTGGTTACACCAGTCTAGAGTGGAGCGTCCATCATCCTGAGCTGGAAAGGGATGGAGGGGATTGTGGTTGACATGCCACAGACTTTCACTGTTCTCATTGATTGTTAGTGGATTTTCTTGAATAAATATTTCTTCATTTGCTGTATGCCCTTAAGGCAATTTTAGACACCATTTAGAAAAATAATTTCTATCAATTATGCTTGTTTTGCTGGGACATGGGTCTGTGGAGCTCCTCACGTTGTCATTCCCGAAGTCTGTAACACCATTTTTACTCAAAAGAACAACTACTAACAAACTATGGTTAGACTCCAGCATTTAGCAAGCATTTTCTCAAAAAGTGAAGTCTATCACTTCGGGGAAAATAACTAACAGCATTTGTTGCCATAAAATTGAGTTTTCAAGCAAAAATTAGAATTTTAGGGTTGTGTAGTCACCACGGAGAGTTCGACAATGTTCCAGTATGTAAAGATTTTTCTGGTGAGATCAGTGGTGATATTAATGAATGTGATTTTTATATTACATAACGAAATGCATCAACATTTTGGGCAGATCTTTACAACTCAGTACACTGGTATTTTTGAGATGACAAAACACATGAGATTACAAAATTTTGTATGGTAAAAGACCTATTCAAAGTGCAAGATAAATCATTGGATTTTCATGTAATAAGGACATGGAAGGTTTACTGATACGGTTTCCATTCCATGTCACAATTATCCTTAAGAAACTTCCACTTGGGGCGCCTGGGTGGCTCAGTTGGTTAAGCGACTGCCTTCGGCTCAGGTCATGATCCTGGAGTCCCTGGATCGAGTCCCGCATCGGGCTCCCTGCTCGGCAGGGAGTCTGCTTCTCCCTCTGACCCTAACACCTCTCATGTACTCTCTCTCATTCTCTCTCTCTCAAATAAATAAATAAAATCTTAAAAAAAAAAAAAAGAAACTTCCACTTGTTGAATTTTGATGTAGCATCAAAGAAGAATATTCACAATCATCTGAAAAGAATATTATGACTTCTCCACTTCCCAGTTATGTATCTGTGTGAGGCTGAATTTTCTTTGTATATTTCAACCAAAACAATATATCCCAGCAGATTGAATGCAGAAGCAAACTTGAGAATCCAGTTGTCTTTTAATACATCCAACATTAAAGAATTTGCAAAATGTAAAACAATTACATTCTTGTTCCAAAATTTTCTTGCTTAGGAAAAATATATTTAAAGTAAAAACATTTGCTAATATGAATGGTTTTGTTATTTTAAAATGAATTTATAAATATTTTTAAATATCTCACTTTTGATTTCTAATCCAGTAAATATTGATAAATAGTCCCCACATAAACAAAAGATCTTCAGGGTCCTCATTTTTTTTTTGAATGTAAAGGGTTCTGACAATAAAAAGTTTGAAAACCACCCATCTAAGAGAGACCCATATATAATATCCATTAGATAAGTGTTTTCATGTATGCATTTGTGTATCTACATATGCACACATACACATATATATATATATAAGCCTGCACTGAACAAAGATGTATTCTTTACAAAGACAGATGCAACGATTACACTTATAGATTATCACAAAGTTTCTTAACCAATTTTAAAAAATTATATATTCAGACCACATCTCTAACCCAGTCAAATTAAATTAGAAATGAATAATAAGCCATCCCATCACCATTACCACCACTGCCATTATTTGTTTGGAAACTGTGGCATATACATACTCTTAAATAATTCATGGCTTTAAAAGAATTTGATGATGTTCAGATTGAAAATATTTAGAACTGTTCTGGTTATCTATTGACATAAAACCGCACTGAAACTTACTGGCCTAAAAAAATTTATTTGCTGACAAATCTGTAGTTTGTCTTGGACTCAATAAAGCCAACTTGTCTCTGTTCCTCTGTACCATGGGGCATCTGCTGGCACATCTCAAAGGCTGGGGGCTGGAATCATCTGAAGGCTTACTGTTATGTCCGGCAATTGATGTTATCTCTTTATGTGGCGTCTTCACGTAGCCTGGGCGTCTGCAGAACATGGTGGCTAGTTCTAAGGATGACCATCTCTAGAGAGCCTTGCAGAAGCTGCATTGCCTTTTTATGACCCAGCTTCAGAAGTCACTCAATATCACTTCTCTCTGCTCCAGGTCAAGTCACTAGGCTGAAGGAAGCAGGAAACTAGACTCCCATTTCTTGATAGGAGGATTGTCAGAGAACCCCTGGGCATGTTTTAAAACCACTATAGAATTGAAGTAATAAAATTAAATAGTTTAACTTAGGCAGCACGTTAGTACTTTAGCTAAAGGGAAATTTTTAACATTAAAAACAAATTTTAAAAGCAAGAAACGTTGAAAATAAATGTGTTGGTTATTCAACTAAAGAAGCTTGTAAAAGAATAACGGATTAAACCCAAAGAAAGCAGAAGGAAGAAAACGCTAGATATTAGAGTAGAAATTAATGAAATAGGAAATCATGCAGTGAAGGAGAAGATCAGCAAAACCAAAAGATGATCTTATAAAATACTAATAAAATAGCCCAACTGGCTAAGGAGAAACAGAACAAATAATTATGCACCAACAATAGGAGCAACAGCCAACATTTAGTGAGCACTAAATGTATTCGTTGTTGTCACTTTTATTGCCAAGGACTCATCTGGGTATATTACATCCATTAACCAGTTTAATTTTCCCAACAATTAGATGAAACTGGCACGTTAGATAACCCTAATTTACAGATGATGAAGCCAAAGCATTGTGGAGGTTAAATAATTTGCCCATGGGACACATAGCTGCTAAGTGCCCTATTACTTTTCATCTTTGCTGCATCGGTGTTGATGCCTGCCTTTTCCTTCCTAATGGTGTTTTGTGTCCCCTATCTTCTTGAGTAACCTTTCTAGAGGTTTGTCTACTCTCTTGGTCTTTAAGAACCATCTCTTGGTTTTGTTGGTTTTTTGTGTGTGCATTTGTTTCTTTCATTCATCTTTGTTCCTGTAGTTAGTTCTAGTTCCCTTAGATTTATTCTCCTTTTCTTTTTCTAATTTATTAATTTGCATGATAAGCTCATTACTTTTTAGCCTTTCTTCCTTTCTGATATAAGCATTTAGGGCTGTAAATATCCCTCCTAGGGCCACTTGCACTGCATTCCACAAGTTTTGATATATAGTGTGTGTGTTTTTTTTTTTTAATCACTCAGACCTAACTTTTAAAAACAACTTCCTCATCCCGTCTTTGAATCTTAAGTTATTTATAAGTGTGGTTTTGGATTTCCAAACCTATGGGTTGTTTTGTTGTTGTGATTGACTTCTAATTGAATGGTGCTACGGTCAGGGAATATGATCTTTATAGATTCTCATTCTTAAAGTTTTTTGAGACTTGCTTTATGGCCTAATATATTATCTCTTTTTATAAATGTTCCATGTGTGCATTAGAAGAATATGCGTTCTTCAGTTGTTTGATGTAAAGCTCTCTCTATCCGTTACATTGAGGTTGTTATTTGTTTTGTTGAAGTATTCTGTATCTATTTATCCATTTGTATCTGCCTGATTATCAGCGAGGTTGTAAATTTGTGCATTTCTCCCTATAGTTTCTATCAATTTTTGCTCCCTATATTTTGACACTATTTTACTAGGTGCATTGGAGTTTAGAATTGTATCATACTGGTGATTTGAAACTTTTAATATTATGCAGTAACTTTCTTTATCCCTAATTAATGGTTTTTATCTTAAGATCTCTTTTTTAGATTAATATAGTTATGTCCAATTTCTTTGAGTATTATTTTCATGGTTGGTCTTTTTCCATATTTTTACTTTCAATCTTTCTATATATCCTTTTGCTTTAGAAGTGGCTCTTATAAAGCGCATGGAGCTGGATTTTGTTTTGTTTGCTATTCTTTGTGTAACTTTCTCAGTTACACTTTTAACTAGGTTGTTTCTCAGTTGTTCTCTTTTATTGTAAAATACCTTTCATACAGAAGGGTATGTAAACATATTTCCATGATTTAAAGAACAATTATAATGCAGACATGTAGGATACAGCATTGCCAGTCCCTTGGCGACACTCGTGCGTCCCTCCCCTCTGACATTCTACTCAGACTCCTCCTAAATCTAACCATTTGTCACTTGTATGATGATCATTCTCTTCCTTTCTAACTTTAAAATTTTTTATTTTCTAATAAAAACACTTAAGACTTTGTCCTTGCAGTAGCCCTTTAATTAAAAAGTAGAAATTTCAGTATGTAGCCCTTTTATTCTTTTTAGTTCTAAATAGGTTCTATGTTCCTTTAAACATACTCTATGTTCCATTTGTTCTCTCTTGTGTCATTAGAAGTATGTTTAAATACTCAAAATTTATGAGGCTTTTAAAATTATTTTTTTCTATTTTAATCGCATCATAGGTCAGAAAATACCATCTCTATGGTATCAGTTCTTAGTTCTTTCTTTTTTTTTAATTTTATTATGTTATGTTAATCACCATACATTACATCATTAGTTTTTGATGTAGTGTTCCATAATCTTGAGACTATTTGTAGCCTAATATGTGGTCAGTTTTTGCACTTCTTCATGTTTGGAAAAAAATGTGTGTTTTAGTTTTAGAGTATAGGACTCTATGAATAGCCATTATGTTAATCTTACTAGTTGTGTTACATTCCTCTCTTTATGATCTTCCTGATGTTTTGGGCTGCTTGATAGACCAATCAATGGTGATGTTGACACATCTCTCACTATGATTATCATTTCCAATATTTCCTTATAATTTGTTCATTTCTACTTTGTATATTTTAGGGTTGTGGTATTTATATGTATACAACATCAGAATTGTTAGTTTCCTGGGCAACTTCCTAGAGAATTCTTCTCTTATCATTGTGTTTGGGCCTTCATCGTCGTTTCTAAATAATGCTTTTTGCCTTGAGACCTGTTAGATCTGTTTTACCTTTCTCTTGCTTGTTGTATTAGTCAAGGTTCACCAGAGAAACAGAGCCAGTAGAGTGTGTGTGTGTGTAGAGAGAGAGAGAGTTATGCCAGATTTCTGTATGTGTGTATATGGAGAAAGAGATAGATTTATTTTAAGGAATTGGCTCACATAATTGTGAAGGCTTGGTGAGCCCCCAGATCTGCAGAATAGGTTGGTAGGCTGGAGACCCAGGGCAGAATTGCAGTTCAAATCCAAATCCAAAGGCAGTCTGCTGGCAGAATTCCCTTCTTCTTGGGTCCAGAGCAGGTGTCAGCCTTTCTCTATTGAGGCCTTCAACTGATTGGATGAGGCCCACCCACATAATGGAGGTAACCTACTTTATTGCAAGTCTACCAATTTAAAGGTTAATCTCATCCAAAAAATGCTTTCACAGAAACATCTGGAATAGTGTTTGGCAAAATATTTGGGTGCTGTGGCCTAGCCAAGTTGAAACATAAAATTAACTGTCACACTTGTTATTTCATTTTCCGTCTTTTTACTCTCAGCCATTCTCTGCTTTTATGCCTTAGGTAAGTTTCATGTAAATAGCATCAAGTTAGATTTTGTTGTTGTTGTTATCTGATCTGACAGTCTCTGTCTTTTAACTGGTCTGTTTATTCCGTTTGCATTTATTGTGATCCTATGTGGAGTTCGTTTTTTCCATCATTTTGTGTATTTCTGACTTGTTTCCCTTCTGTTTTTTTCCTGGCTTCTAATAATAAATTGACTGTAATGTAAATAAATATATACCTTTTTTCCTGTTCTATTGGCTTGAAAGGTATATGTTCTTTCTCTTTTATTTAGCAATTATCTTAGAAAAGTTAACAGGTATTGATTTAACAAAATCTAAAAACAGTGCTGCTAAAAAGTGTGAACCACAGATTGGTGCCAGTCCAAGAATCTTTTTTTTTTCACAATGAGATTAGTATATAGATTGAGTTTCCACAGCACGTAAGGACAGAAAGTGAGACCTTGGATAAATATGAGAAAGGAACTGGAAATTCAAGTTTTTGGGTACCAAAATAGCATGTTCTGAGGCAGCCACACCAGCAAACAGCCCCAGGTTTTAATTTCTTCCTTGTGTTTTCTTGCCGGGGATTTCCCTTATTTCCTTGCTAGCTCAGCTATGTATTTAAGGAAATGTGGGTTGTTTTTATCAGCACATCTAGGCTTTTATAGTGTGAGGTTTCTAGTCTATCCAGGCCTTAATGTTATATTGTTGGAAATGGAAGTCTCTCACAATGCATCTTTATCATCAGAAACAGTATTGATATATTTTCATTTAAAAGGGGAAAAAAAAAAAAAGCACTCACCTTTACAAAGGGCTGGAGTTTCCTTTCCCAAGGTGTAAATCTTCCCCCTTTCGGGCCTGATCATCGTTTTGGTGGCCCAGTGTGTGCACTCGTCTCCATAAAAAGGGAATGTTTCCTACCTTACAACTCTTGGCAGGAAACAAAGACTGTCTCTAATGATAATACTATGGACTTGCTACTCCAGGCTCCCTTGGAGCTGAGCCACAGGCAGGTGACTTCAGCTCTTGGTGTCAGACCCCTCCCTCATTGCAAAGTTTGACGTAGGAGCGAGTGACATAAGCAAGGGATGGTGAGTTTGCTCTCTGGAGAAGTGACAGGATCTCACTTTGCCAGACTGACTTCCTGGCACTTGGGAACAGAAGCAGGATGGCTACCAGTTGTGACTGTAGTACGATGGCCTTCCCAGTCAGAAGCGGCCCTATTGCAAGCTGGAGCAGCTTGTACCAGAGGCAGCGATAGGTGTGGACTTTGTCCCTGGAAGCATAGCCTCAAATTTTTCAGCTCCCCCCCAAAATTGTGAGTCCCCCAATATCTTTCTCTGCTTGGATCAGCCAGGGTTGATCTCTCTGCAGCTTGCTGCTAAAGACTAAGAACCCAAGTGTTATATTTATCTATGTTAAATTTCCGATTCTACGGAGCCAACAGTTCTGTGTTCTCTTGAAGAAGGAAACGCCTGGCAGGTTGCTCACCATCTTACCCATGATACTGAGTACCCTCCGTCCCACAACTTTTCAAACCTTCTTATATGTCCCTCCCTTTAGTATCCATGTACAAGTGGTACCAATCATTTGGCATGAGTGTAGGTTCTCTAATCCTCTCCCAGGAGATCCTTGAACACCTCTTGGTTGTCCCCCTCTCACTGCACGCTCTGCCCTGTGTCTCCCAGGTTTAATCCTGGGCTCTTCTACTGGCTGCTGCCTTCCCCAGCGTGCCTTACCTCAGAGCACAGGGATAGCCACAGGGCTTGCCACCCAAGACGACCCTGAGGTACAGACCTGAGCAGAAAACAGACGTACAGCTGGGCTCTTAAAGATCACCTTGCCTGGCCCAGAGAACACCGCTAGACATGGGTGCAGACTCCCTTCCGTTTGTTGAATAATCAGGAGTCAGCTGTCTGTGTTTCACTGTGTGAAGAAGTAAATTCAGGAGAAGTCAATCAAGCGGAGACCTCACTCGCCTCACTGGCTCTGTAGAGACATTTGCATCATCACTCTGAATGTGCTCAGGCAGAAGAATTCTAGCACGTTCCCGCAGTCACAGGATCTCCATGTTAATGAATTCCACTTCTCTCCTTTTCTTTGGGAAGCCGAATTAGCATTCCAGCAGGAACAACAAATGCTAAATTGTTAATAGCCTTCCTAGAGTTACTTCTTGCTATGACACCTTTGATGATTTAATCTTGATTTAAGCAGAGTGAAGTATCGGTGTAGGTGCCTGAAAGGGAAGCTCTTTCAATGTAGAGCTGCTTCTTCTCAAGAAGAAGACAATCTTTGCTCCCAAACCCTGGAAAGAAGACAGTGCCAAGTAATTATTATCAGAGGCAGTGCTATAATTTTTTTAAAAAATCATAATACCTAAATAATTATAATACTTGTTCATTTGTACTTGAAGGTTTGATGTTTTATGAACTTTGAATATGATACTGATTTCGTTCGGACATAAATGCACAATTCTGCCTTCCAGTCTTTTGCTGTGGACTGTTGTAATTTATTTTATTTTAAGAAACATTTCACTTATTCTTTAATATCATGAAACATTCTATGTCTATGTTGAATTAGTCAGGGAATAAATTATTTCGACTTTTAAATATTTAATCAAACTTGTTTATCTAAATTTGACAGCTATGGAGCCAAAGATAACCACTCTGTGGGCATAGATCATTTGAGAGGTTTGCGAATCCCCATACTCCCCCGACAGACATTCATCGTGAATTTTTTATTTGGAATCAGAGTTTTTTATCATTTCCCTTCATTTTAAAATGATCTGTTCACTTTAAGGACTGTTTTGCAACTTGAAATCTGAACCTCTTGGAGAGTAATTGGAAGTAAATAAACAGGGCTGCAACTGGGCAATATTCTAAATATTTCAAGTACTTTGAAAAGAGTTAAAAGAAATGGCTTCTTACAGCATGCTGAGTTTTCACAAAACTACCTCTTTTGATCACAGACTTGAGTATCCCTATGAATGGTCTTTCACAGCTTTGTTCCCATCAGCCTTCCATCCTTTTGTATTCTTCCTTCAAAAGGCCACCAGTTGTGTAAGAGCCTAATGGTGGCATTAGTGTCCATGGTCATCCACGTCCTCTCTCCTGGACCCCAGACATACGAAAAGCTCTCTTTAATGACTTGCTTAAACAATTTCAGTAAGTCTTGATGCAGATCTTATTTTGTTTCCACTCAATAATGAGTTGAAGAAAACGCCATTTATCCCTGAGAGAAGAGTTAAACATGTTTAAAATTGAGAGTTGGACCCTTTGACTATATCTTTGTAAGTCTCCACTAGCCAGACATTCTTTACGGTGCTTATATGTGTAAAAGTAGCTTCCTGTGAGGTATGAAATGCCCACTTTCTTCACCTGAGCGCTTCAAATGATTCTAATTATCCCATGTTCTTGCTCTGACTCTGACATCCTTGGCGTGACCATTCATCACCAGTTAGGACTGGGCTTCAGTGACAATCTTAAAGAGAAACTGCTAAATTTATTAATATCATAAAAATATTTTCTTCATCAAGAGGCCAAGATGGCTTTAAAACCTTAAACTGAGTTTTACTGTAGATGAGCAACACCAAATACCTCTTAGAAATCAAGTTCCTTTTCCTAAGAGGTGTTCTATTCGTCAGGGATTCAAACTCATTTTTCACAGACAAGTATTTTGATACTCTACAACTATTTGGATTTTGAAATCTTTTAATGATGACCTATCTGGCAGTGTGCATTCAATGCCAACCAAATTCTTACCTTTGTGTTTATGTTCTTTCCTATTTCTTCCTTTGTATTAATAGATACTTAAAATAAAGATGCTTTTCTCAGATGCATTCCTTTGCAATACTGTAACCATAGCCGGTTTCTCTAGAAAATTGTGATCAACCAACCATTCCACCCAGTGCTTAAGCTGTTAACTAATGGAAAGTTAAATAAACGAAGATTGGTTGAAATCTGTTTCAGCTGACTATATACCATTAAATAAGTTAGTGCTCACGCATTATATCCATTCCTGGCCTGTAACTTAGAGCTAATTAGAAGTTATCTTGAGGCCTGGGAAGACTCAGTCCATTGTGTTCAACATTGTTATGTTGAAACACACATTTCCCCTCACCTTAAAAGATTGAATAGCATTTCATTTAAACATGAAATAAAATGCCAGCTGGTTAAAAGAGAAAAAAAAATGTAGTTAGTATAATATTCTTCGCATCAGTGGTACCATCCCTGCAGGGTACTGATTTCTCCCTGTTTCACTCAGCCCGCAGCCTTGACTAATGAAGGCGGCAGGTGGTGTGGGTGATCCCAGGGCAATAAATGATTCAGAAATCACACCTTTTCATTTTGGAGTGAAATACAACAGTGTCCTCTGACCCTTGCTGTTCCACCCATGTGGCTGCACAGACTTGGACAAGTCCCTGAGATCGAGGGATTCTGTCACACCAAACCCCCTTTCATGATGCTCCTTCTCAATCCAAATTCAGCTACCTCCCTGTCATGACTTCTGGTCCCAGTTATTCGAGATCAGAAAGAAGCCCAAAAAACCTGTGAAATGATCGAGATTTAATTGCACTGGGTCCAGAAAGCATTCAGTCTGTATTGTGGGATCTGAACCTTCCTTGGGACTGATGTTTGTTGAAAATGTCCCCGTGCTTCTAGCTTATCTATAGTGTAACTGAGGCAGGAACACCAGCTGTGGTGAAACACTGGTTTGCTGCAATATTAATAACATCTTGTCTTATTTTTTATGGCTCCATATTAACATGACCTTTTTTGGAGTTGGGGATTTCATAATTGTGCTCTTTCTTATCTCCGATCTCAGGATCTAACGTTAAGAGGAGGAAAAAAGTCAATTCAACAAATACTTATCTACCATGTACCAGACTTTGTTCCAAGATCTGGGGATATGTCAGTGAAGCAAAACAGACATAAATCCTTCTTGTGGCCTTTACATTCGTGTGGGGGGAGGTAGACAGTAAATAAGGGAATTATATGGTATATCAGAAAGTAACAAGTGCTAGGGGGAAATTAACCAAGGAATGGGCAAACGAGGTATGAAGGGTTCTGGCTACAGTTGAGAGGTGACATTTGTGTAAAGACTTGAAGGAGGGAGTGAGGCCTGTAGGTGTTTAGGACAAGAACATTGCAGGCAGAGGAAACAGCAGGTGCAAAGGCCCTGAGACCCGAATGTGCCTAACCTAGTCTAATGACAGCCAGGCATGACAGGTTCAAGGAACAGCAGCAAGGTCAGTGTGGAGAGAGGGGAGGACAATGGAAGGCTGAGGGCAGGTCACTTACTACAGTACCAAGCACAAAGATAACTGTGGCTTGGCCCAGGGTAGTGGCAGTGTGGGTGGTAAGAAGGGGTCACACTTTAGATCTGCTGTGGAGACAGACCTGATAGATTTCCTGACAGATTGGATATGGGGCATGAAAGAGAAAAGGGAATCAAGAATGACTGCAGGAGCGGGCTCCTGGGTGGCTCAGTTGGTTAGGTGTCTGCCTTCGGCTCAGGTCGTGATCTCAGGGTCCTGGTAACAGGCCCTGCAGGGGGCCCTGCAGGAGATTGGTTCTCCCTTCTCCCTCTCCCTCTGACCCTTGTGCGCGCTCTCTCTCAAATGAATAAACAAGAAACCTTAAAAATATTTATTAAAAGGAATGACTGCAGGAAGAGCCGATTTTGAGGACAAGATTGATGTTCAGTTGTTCCGTTCAATTTAGGACATGTTAAATTTGAGATGCCTACTAGATATACAAGTAGATGTCCCACTGGTGTAATCTGACTTTTCCTTCCAGTCTTGGGATTGACCTGGTCTTCACTAGGCTTGCACAAGGGCTCAGAAGCTCCTGGAATTTCCTTGCTGTTGCATGGGTATGATATGCTGAACATTAGGCCCAGTTTCTAGAGCATTAGCTGTAACCCTACCCTTTCATTTGCTATGCAAACCTACCAGAATGCAAGAAAGGGGGCATAATGTTTCGAGTTAGAACTTATTTCCTAGGAGGAGAAAATTAACTCTCTTTTATAAACGTCAGAGCTTTGGGGCACCTGGGTGGCTCAGTTGTTAAGCGTCTGCCTTCGGCTCAGGTTATGATCCCAGGGTCCTGAGATCGAGCCTACATCGGGCTCCCTGCTCAGTGGGAAGCCTGCTTCTCCCTCCCCCTCTGCCCCTGCTTGTGTTCCCTCTCTCGCTGTCTCTCTCTGTCAAATAAATAAGTAAAATCTAAAAAAAAAAAAAGTCAGAGCTTTAATTGCTATTAGCCACACATGACTTGTATCGTACCTGGAAGGGCTCTTCTAGCTGGAACCTACGTGGTGCTTCTCACGGCTACCTGGGTGGGCTGTGGAAGTGTACGGGAGGCTCACCAGGCTGTCATGGGGCTGTGTGTGTACATCGTTAGGCCTTGATTAAGATAAAGCTTCTCCCAGGCCTGCTCATATTATTTGGGAAGTGTTCCATAACTGCAGAATAATTTTAATACAGAAATTAGTGAAAACTAATGGTGAAATCCTATAGGGTTTATTTAGTTGTCAGTTTATTGTTATCCCCTCAATATAGTTGTGTTAAATAATGCCCATTATAGACGCACATTTAGAGGAAAGTTACACATTGTCAAACACCGTATCTGTCGTAATGAAGGTTCCTCCTCTGAAAACTCGGTTTTAGAAAAGCAGATAAATACCCACCAGTTTTAGAGCTGCTGTAAATGTTCCAGAAATAAATATCTGAGTCACATTTACCTCTTCCTGAGTTCTCTACATCTTCAAAATTTTATGCCAACCTCATTTATCCAGTGGTGTATAAATCAGACAGCTCTGTGGTTGCCCCGGGCTTTCATCCAGTCGAAGAGATGTAACCAAAGCTCTCATTTTTCAATTTTTCATCTACTGAATTTGTACCTCCCCAAAATAAATCCAGTCCTGGCAAGTGTGTGATGAAACCAGTGGCCGTCCCCTGATGGTGTCAGTGAGCACTCAGCCCCTATGGGAAGTATCTGCTGGCATGTTTCCAGAGCCATATTATTGGTAATGAGCTTGACTCAGTAATTCCGTGCCTAAGATTTTATCCAAAAGAAATCATCAGAAATGTGGGAAATGTTATAAGTATAAAATTATTTATAGTTCAGAAATTGAAGTCAACCTAAAAATCCACCAACATGGGCATGATTGGGGAAATTATATTTTACTCCTTCAGTAGAATATTTTATGGTCATTAAAATTATTCTAATACAAATTAGCAAGGTAGAAAAATTTATGGGCTATTATGGCTGGAAGGAAAACAACAGAAAAATAATATGTTCACTGGGGTTATAAATTACTCCTCTTGAGCCAAGGATCACAGATCATAAGACTCTCCCCATCCAAATTTCTAGGAAACCTCCAGTTATATCAACTAAATATTGCTACATTAACCAATCACCCTGAAACTTACTTTAAACAAGAGCTACTTGAATGGCTCACAATTCTGCAGGTCAGCCGTTTAGGCTGGAAGCTGCTGGCCGTTCTTTTACTGGTCTTGACTGGGCTATCTCATGCATCCTTGGTCAGTTGCAGGTCAGGTGGGTGGCTGTCTCACATATCTGGGGTCTTGGCGGGGCCACTTCTGCCCTGTATGGCCTCTCATTCTCCAGCAGGTGACGCCGGGCTTGTTCTCATAGACAGAGGTCAAGACAGAGGTTCATTGTTGAGGTTCCTTATAGTTGTTGGTGATTTTTTCCAAAGAGTTTGGATATACCAAACCTGGTGCTTTACCCCAGGCTGAGATCCATCCTGAACACTCCAGCGTGCACCACTTGGGGTTGGCCATCATGTCCATTCTGGCTGCTCAGTCCCGGGTCATACCGATTCTTTTTTTTTTTTCTTTTTTTAAAGGTTTTATTTATTTATTTGACAGAGAGAGACACAGCGAGAGCCAGGATCACAAGCAGGGGGAGAGGGAGAGGGAGAAACAGACTTCCCGCTGAGCAGGGAGCCCTATGCGGGGCTCGATCCCAGGACCCTGGGATCATGACTTGAGCTGAAGGCAGATGCTTAACGACTCAGCCACCCAGGCGCCCCATGTCATACCAATTCTTAAGTATTTTGAATGTCTCTTCTGTTTGACCCTCTCTGATTGGAGGACCCCCAGTATGCATGGAAGTTTACAACCTTTCCAGGGTTACCCCTCTTCTGATATACAGTTTAGAGAAGGAGAATGTAACTCTTAAATGAGTTAATCTTCAACAACAGAGGGTATAACGATGGTTGCTGAGACCCTTATTTCTTTTTCTTTTCTTCTTTTTTTTTTTTTTTTAAGATTTATTTATTTATTTGGGAGAGTACATGAGGAGGAGGGGCAGAGGGAGAGAGAATCTCAAGCTGACTCCACAATGAGCATGGAGCCCAATGTGGGGCTTGATCCCATGACCCTGAGATCATGACCTAAACTGAAACCAAGAGTCAGATGCTTAACCAACTGTGCTATTCAGGCACCCCTGGGACCCTGTTTCTTATTTTTAGATTAAAATTTTGTTTCCTTTTTGATTTAAAGGAGAAAAATGAGAGGTACCTGGGTGGTTCAGTCGGTTAAGCATCTGCCTTCGGCTCGGGTTGTGATCTCAGGGTCCTGGGATTGAGTCCCGCATTGGGCTCCTTGCTCAGAGGGGAGCCTGCTTCTCCCTCTGCCTGCCGCTCCCCCTCCCTGTGTCAAATAAATAAATAAATAAAATTTTAAAAACAAAAAAAGGAGGAAAATGAGAATAGGAAGATTTAAATATTTTTAAACAGCACTAATTCTGGTTAATTTATTTGTTTATTTTAAAGACAGAAAAAAACTATGAGCACACAGGGATAATGGCATAGTGTTGAAGTTACATGTCATTTTGGGGACTGACCGATAGGGGATTGAATAGTGAGCCTTAAATTCTTAGAAAAAGCCAACACTTTTGTCCTTTGAATCCTGATGTTCTCTCTCCTTATTGACAGAAAACCCGAAATAATTTATCATCGGGAAGCCCAAATGCCAATTTTTAAAAGTGCTTTGGTAGCCTTCTGGTTTGAAGTTGTGCATTAGCTTTGTAAGCCAAATATTATTTTCTTTCTAGTGCATTTTGAACTGAATGTCAGTTACTGCTTGTGGTATATGATATTACTTGGGTGTCTGATTCTTCCACTCATTAGCAGAGTCAAATGATAGATGCAGTACCTTCAGTGGATATAGGCAGGTTTTCATCTACTGTAAACTCATAAGGCAAAGTGGCTGCCTAGGCAGCTGTTGACCGCAGACGTGTTGATTTGTGTTAGACCTTTGACCTATAGGTGCAAAAAGTAACGTCACCAGGCAGGAGGCCATCATTCCTTTGTCACCTGGGACACTGAGCTGATGTCTATGCTCTTCTGCAATACGGGAGTGCATCAGCCCATCCAAGGGCTGCTGACAGCCTCCTCATCCTCAGCCTCTTACCGTGAGCTGGGTTGAGCAAGGCAGTTTGCTTTGGAAAGCATCACTGTGGCCCATCAGAAAGAACAGGAATCAAATCTGTTAATAGTATGAATTTTTCTTTGGCTTCAGTTGATTTCAGTGGCTCTTAACTTTAAAAGAGTGCTTGCCCCCAGCCCCCGATTATTCTGACTTGCTGGGTTTAGAGGGGCCTGGAAATCTCTGTTTGTCATAGCTCTAGAGGCGATTCTGACGTGTCCTGAGGGTCGAGACCCTGCAGATTAGGTCTGTGTTTCGAGGAAGAAAGGTCTGCCCATCCTTTAAACGGGGTTCAATGTCAGCATCCTTTTACCTTCTTCTTTGCCACTGCAATATGCTGAAAACCTTCATGTGGCCTTCGCGCGGGGTGACATCAGCGTCAAAATCAAAAAACCAGGCACTCCCTCTGTTCTGTTTTCAAAGTGTTTGTAGCAGGAAGAACCACCCCCTTGCCCCGCCCCCTGCAGGTGCCAGGCAGCAGTGATTGCAGAGCGGCAGGAGTTGGGGTTCCAGAAGGAATCCAGGCTCACAAAGCTTCTATACAGGAAAATGAAACAGTGCCTAAGTAATGACCATGAGCACAGGGGCACTTGTAGAGGCCATGGGAGGGAGAGAAACTTCAGGAGACGTTGGGTCCCTGAAGGATGGATGGGCTCTGATGGGGCACATTTAAGGAGAGAGCACATCCTAGCCCCCGGGGCTCTGTTTGCAGAGGTCTGAAACATCACAGGCAACCTGGCCCTTGTTCCTCCCCCCATCAACTTCTGGCCACAGGGACAGAGCCCGGTGCTCTGGACCCTTGCTACCCAGTGATTAGGCCTAAAGTTCCCTCTGCTCACCATGCTCTGCCCTTCCTCAGGCTCCTCGTGTGGCTGCCCCTCTCTCGTTTAGGCCTCGGCACAAATGTCACCCCTCACCAAAGGCCTCTGACATCTCACTGATGATTCTTTTTCCATCAGTGGCTCTAAGAGATGGCAGCCTCCACACGTGGTCCCCAGCCGGTGGACAGTTTCCCATGCCCACATCACAGGCAGGACAGACCTTCCTGACTCCCCGCCTCAGCTGGGAAGCTCAGCGCTGGTTTGGCAAGTCTGGGGCCTGTGGCCTCCGGCATGCAGCAGGCTGGTGCTATAGCCTGTCCCTGTGATGGCCATCCTGGTCAAGGTCCCCAGAGGCTGGGCCACCTGGGTGGCTCAGTTAAGCGTCTGCCTTTGGCTCGGGTCATGATCCCAGGGTGCTGGGATCCGAGCCCCGCATTGGGGTTCCCTGATCGGCGGGGAGCCTGCTTCTCCCTCTCCTCCCAGCTTGTGCTCTCTCGCTATCTCTGTCTCTCTGTCTCTCTCTCAAATAAATAAATAAAATCTTAAAAAAAAAAAAAAAGATCCCCAGAGGCTTTGGCTTCCTGCCCTGCTGTCCACTACTCTCTGGGGGTCCTTCTTTCAGACTGAGTTAAGTGTTTCCTTGTCATTTGGATTGCATGCTGTCCAGCATTTCAATGTGTTTGGAGGAAAGTGGGCGGTGGGGGGGAGGGGCTTCTTACATCACTGTCACTGTTCATAATGTCCTGAAGTCACATCATCATTATAAAACGAATCTGATCACTTCCTGTCCTATAAAAACTCTGGTGATTTCTTCCACTGACAGAATAAAGTACAGCTCGTTAGCATGACCCAGAAAGCCCATTGCAGCTGGCCCGGTACACTCTCTCCACCTGCCTCTCAGCATCCTCCACGGCAAACCACCGTGACACCAACCCCACTCCCACACCAGGGTCCTGGACTCACCACGCTCTTCACACCTTCAGGACTTGGTTCACACCATCCTCTCTACGGGGAGTCATTCTGCTCCCTCTCCACTCTGCAAACTGTGTCTAATCCTTCGAGATGCAGATGAAATGTCACCTCTGCCACGAAGCCTACCTTACACCTGCCATCTGCGAATCCCCAGGCAACTGTCTGTGGGGCCTCCAGTGAATACTGACTTCTCTTTTTGCCTGCCTTCCCTAGTTCACGTGATTGATGTCACCAGCAAAATCTAACGTGGCACCCATTGGCAAAGGAGTCTGGGAATTGTAGTTTCCAGGGCCCCTGCCTAGAGGCAAGAACTTAGAAGGGTAGTAGGGGTCCTGAGGAGCAAGAGATAATATTCAGCATATGTGTGCCACAGCCCTTGTCCACAGAGAACTCATGCCCAGATCATTCTGGGCAGCGCCGGGAACATGCTTTGTAATGCTGCCCTCCAGTCACTCAGCACCTTAGGGACACAGTTCAGTCCAGTTACTTGGGTCTCCCTGAACCCCTTCCCAGGGTAAGCCCATGAGTCACTGAGAGCACAGAGCACCACACAGCTAGAAAGGGCTCACTGAGGAGCCGTTGAAGATGACAAAAGCCTAGAAAGGAAGCAGTATAACCTAAAGAGGAAGAGCAGAGCCTTTGAGGCCAGACTGGGAGGGTTCAAATCCCAGCTCCAAAACTCTCCAGCTGGGTGAAAGGTACTTAATCTCTGTCTCAGTTTCTCCATCTGTTAAATGGAGGTAGTAACAGTACCTTCCCCGTCCAGTTGTTATATGATTAAAGGAGTGAATCCATGCAAAGCAATGGCACGTAGTAAATCCTCAGTGAACTTAGCTGTCTTCGTCGTCATTGGCATTGCCATCGTCATCATCCCTGTGATGTCGTAGGGCAGAGACATTATCAGATCTTACACCGAAATAAAGTTGCTCTAATGGGGAAGATGAGGGGCAGGTCCAGTCTCTGGTTAGACTGACTCGCTCCCTTCCTTGGGCTTCCACCCTCTAGCCCTGAGCTGTCAGTTCTTCTGTACAAGGAGGAGAGGTGAGGTGAATATGCCCTGGGATTCCTCCTGCTCTGTCAACCTTGGACTCTGCAGCCACCTTCAGCCTGAGATTCTTGTGGGATGTCAGAGGATATTGTGCAGGCTTTCATCCTATGAAAGTTCCCCTCAGCTTTGGCCTTTTGTCAGCATAAAATGTTTGGGTCCAGGCACCAAAATCATATTCAACTCACCTTGTATTTTGTGGGTGTTTTCAGTAATGCTAAATTTCTGAAGGAGTTTTGTGAGAGTATTTGTGATTATTTTTAGTAGGTGTTGGGTCCAGGTGACTGTAAAATCTAATTAAGAATTCAGAGGATGGAGTCACCCGTGGGGATTTAATCATTTATTTCAGTCATTGTCATGCACTGTGTCTTCTCCCTCTCCTACCTGGAACCGTAAACTCAGTAAGTAATAACCATGATTTTAAAATGGTCGGTGCACTCAGATGATGGTGTGATATTCCAAAATTAGGAACATCTTAAGTATGTGGTATATAATTGCCATAACAGCAGCCATAATAGAACAACTTAAATAGGTTAATCAAAAAATTTGAAATGTATGGGAGATGCAGCTATAATAGAAAAAGCTAGAAAGCCTCAGGAGTTGCCCAGCTGCTTTAGATGCTCCCCTGATAGCTCTCTCAACAGAGCTCCCTCCATACCCACACTGTGCTTGGTGCTCTGCATCCCTGACAGCCGGATGGGAGTGCCTGCTCTGTTGTGAATGGGAACAAAGAAGGACCCAAATGTTTGCCATCTTTGGCCATCACATTTCAAGATGAGGTTGGAAACTGTGACCATTCGAAAAATTACTTCGAGGAGGGTTTCTTCACTGAGTAAACACGGCCACTGGGCACGTCCGTGTTGGGTTTGGCAGATCTCTGGCTGCTTATATGTTGGGGTAGAATAAGGTCCATCTAAGCATTCTTTGGGTCATGTATTAGTTATCACTTACATCATCAGCAAATCACAAAGTGAATCAAACTGGTTTAAGCAAAGAGTAAGCATGTTATATCTCATAGAAGGGAGTTCAGTAGTATAGGAGATCCCGAGGTTCTGCCTGCTCCTTATTCTCGAATTGACCTCCTCCTTACATGAACTGCTTTCTTGGACTGTGGTAGGCCATTGGTGGCAGTCCCAGACATCACACCAAGACAGACCCTCCAAAGGTCTTCCAGGTCCTGCCCAGGTCTCGGAGAAGGAAGCCTTCTCAAGAAGCTCCCAGCAGACTTCCCCTGAAGTCCCCTTGACCAGCTTCGGGTCAATGCCTTGGCTGGGATTCTGTTCACCAGGATTGGCTTAGACTAGTTGGAGATGACCTCTTGGGTTTGGGTGGGCTCAGCTTCCCTGAGGCAAACCATGTTGGAGAAGTGCATAGCCAAACAAAATTAGGATTCGGTTAAGAAGCAAAAAAGTGAAAGATGGAATTTCTGTGGCCACAGAGATGTCCACTACATGCTGTATTTCATTTTTTTTGTTTATTTGTGAAATTACTTTAAGTTTAGTTTTCCCATAAAACTATATACAAAGGATAAGTAGAAGCAAACTGAATTTTAGGATAATTCTCTTCCTCATTGAAAAAATCACTGTGTTCCCTTTGGGTCTGCTCACACCCACCTTAGACTCAAAAAGATCTAGAAGCCACTCTGAAGACATTTAACCCAGTCACCCTGTATTTACACATAGGCTCATGGGATCAAGATCCAAAAGAAGTTTCAACTCTAGTTTAAGAAAACCGGCTATGTAGACCCTGTCTTCAAATGTGCAGCTCTGGCCAATAATAAGATTTACTGGACTAAATGTCATGAGCAAACTTGATAACATGATATCAACCTCAGTGCAGTACTTTCCAGAATGACTCTAGTTCTTATATTTGGACTCTGGCAAATGTTGTCATCCTAGGCGGGTTTGAGGCTCTTAATTGTGGGGGTTTGGTTGAGAGAAGAATGCTGCTTCCACAGACCCAAATCTCTAGCCAGACAGCATTTGAGGAGGCCTCAAACCCCCAGAGAGTTTCAGTGTCTCCAGGGTGAAAGGAAAAGCTAAAATGTGTCCTCCGTCAGTCACAGCTCTGTGTCCTCTCCTTTGCAGAGTGAAATTACACAACCAGATTTCACCCCACAGGGCCCCCATTTGATCTTCTTTTGTTTCTGAATTTTGGACCAGGAAAAATCAATATAAAGATAAGCATCATATTCCACTCACAGCCGAAACCCATATCCCAGGGGCAGAAAGAGGAAGCTGCCTTGTTTTTCTCTTCACATCATTTCAGTTCTTGAGCCAGCAGGAAACTCTATCCCACTCAGCTCCTCAGTCCTATTTTCCTTCCTTCCACCAAGTTAAAGAGGAACAACTTTCTTTCCTCCTGTTTGTTAGAAAAACCAAGTCCCTGGCCCTTTGCTTAGCCTTCCTCAACCCCAGCCGCGCCTGCTCGGTGGCCTTCCTCATCTCTGCTCTTGTGCACCCGCCTTCTTGCCCCCACATTCAGCCCCCACCCTGACCTTGCCAGTCACCATGGAGATTTTGACCAGGTTCTGCCAAGAGCACTTAGAGTCCCACCAGGCCCTTTGATGCGCAGGGAGCTCCAGCAAGTTGTTCTCAGGCCTTCTGCACAGCCTCTGCAGTCTTCAGTGAGTGGTTCGCACAAAGAGCGGTTACGAGATGGATTTGCAGCGTCCTGGCACTGAGAGACACGGACTGGGCCTCTGGGCCCAGCAGTCATGCGGGCCTGGAGAAGCACAGTTGGGGGAGACCATGAGGAGCAGGTTGACCTCTGCCTCTGGGATAGCCATCACTCGCAGCAGGCAGGTCTTGAAGAGGGACTGAAGGCAAGAGGCAGGTAGGGATGGAGTGGAGAGAGAAGGCCCTGGGTGTGAGAAGGCCTGAGCATGGAAGAGAAAGAAGGCGCGCTACAGATTTGGTGGGAAGTTTTGCCTCAAGTCTGTACTCCTGTGCTACTTCTGAGCATACTCTTGGAGGCATCTTTGTTTCCCCGACCCCAGCCTGCGTTCTTCCTTAGGCCAGGCTGTGGTGGTGGCCTGAGGTGTTGCCTGGGCCCTGGAGAAGATTCTCTACCTGCCTCTACCATGAGCCCTGCCTCCTCCTCCTAAAGGTCTGGACAGGCCTCAGGACTGCCCCCAGGTGGACCCTCTGCCAGTTATCACAGCCTCAGCCTTTCAGCTGCCCTCACTCCCCGGTCTGCTTTCTCCCATGGCTTCTGGCAGCTTCGGAGCCTCTGAGCCTTAGGTTGGGCAGATCCAAAAATGCAACTTCAGGTAACCACCAGAACAACTCTGCGCCAAATCCAGGCTCTGGAACTCAACTCTTTGGCTCAAGAAGGTGGCCTCTCTGAGCCTCACTCACCCCCTCAGAAAAACAGAGATGAAAATAATGCCTGCCTCAGAGGCTTATGACAAGGATTTAAGAGGCTAATATATGAAAGAGCTTCATAAGCCGTCATACACCAATCTGTTGTCTCTTTAAAGGAAATTGTTATATATCGATGTCTGAAGATGCGGAGCCTCTCCTTCGGCATGGCACAGTGACATGCCCAGCAGAACAAGGTCCCAGGAAAGATCTTCTTTCCCTAGACATTGACAAAATGAGTGCAGCTCTCAGGCCATCTCAGATTCAAATTTCAACCAATAAAGAGAATATAGAGGGAATGATCTCTTCTCCAGCCTCCAAATTCTCCTCTCTGGAGATAGCCGGTGCCATCACTTTCCGGATATCCATCCATACGTGCTTTATGCATAGACAAAAAAGGGCTGGATATCCACTCTCCTCCCCCTTTACACAAACAGCGGCTTTCTCCACAAACACCTTTCCCACTTCCTCCTCACTTGCTTCGTCTTTGCCAATCAGTAGGTGGAAATGATATTGTGCTGTGGTTGTAATTTCTATTTAACTTACTGTAAATGGAATTAAGTGCAATTTGCTGTCCAAAACCATGTGAATTTCTTGTGAGGTGTATTTTCATGTTTTGCCCTTTAGGTTTTTTTTTTTTTTCAGTTGATCTTATATTTCTTGATTTGTAGCTCTTTACCAGGGAAATGAGCCCTCTGTGATCCATGTCCCAACTGTTTTCCCAGTTTATGGCTTACCTCTTGATTCCGTTCATATTGGTTTCCATGCAGACTGTGATTTTATATAGTCACATTTGTGTCCTATACCATGGAACGAAAGAACGAAGACAAGGAGCTCTTGAGCTCTGAGGGCTGCCTCTCAGTGAGTCTGTCTTGAGCCTTTATTCTTTTTCTGTCACCTGCTGTTATGCTTTGACCTCCTCGCTCAGCCAAGGGAAGGGTACAAGGGCTGGAGCTTTGAAATGGTCTAGACAGCAAGGGACCATCCAGAATGTTGAGTCTTAGGGCAAATGGAAAACACAGCTGAGATCTGAAGTGAAGGGCCTGCCCTGGAGAGCAGGCTTGAAGGTCCAGGTGACCAGAACAGGAATGCTCAGAGCTCTGGGAAAGGAGTCTTTGTTAAGTTGGGGTTGGGTTGAGGATGCCAAGCCTGTTCCGCACTTCCTGTCATCTGACAAGTACAGGAGAATGAAAGCATTAACCTAGTCAGTGAGTTGGAACCTGCACAGTTTGAGTTCAGCCACTGGGCAGGTGTCTGCCATTCAGAGACACACCTTCTCTAGCTCATTTTCTCCCCTGAGACAATAAGCCGGGCCCCTGTGGATCAACGGTCATCTCATCTGGCACATATTCTGTCATGTGGAATCCTAGAACTGGGCTGGGAAAGGGGCTGGTTCTCGGTCCTTTCTGCACTGATGTCCCTTCCTTTATACACTATAGCAAAGCCCATGCACAGCGAGGACAGCTCACTTGCCCCTGCTCTGCATGTGGGGCCGATGGCAGCCGCAGCTGGGTCAGTCTTGGTTAGAGGGCCCGGAAGAGCCACACATTTCTTGGACACATGGCATCACCCTAGACCCTGCAGATGGTAGGAAAGATTCTGAGCAAGTTCACCAGCAGCTGGGTTGTCCTCTCATGAGTGTTCAAACATCTGATGGATGCACCAGCTTGTCTGGACTAGTAACTGAAAGGTTTGCTCTGAATGCCATTACTGATTTTTCCCCACCCTTTATCATCTCTCCACCCTTTGGCCATTCTCTTAAAGTCGAATTCTCATCTTTCTTTGAAAAGAATATTTCTCAAAAGAAATGTTTGCTCCCTCTGCTAGACACTCCTGGAGCAAGAGTGGATGAACAAGAGGCTTTGATCTTGTAGGCATTCTTTTTAAGTTTGATCTTTTGATCTGATGTTTTGTTTCTATGTACTTAATGGTTTGCTTCAAAATCACCTAAATATCAGGTCAAATAAGACAAATACTTTCAAAAGCAAAACCCATACCAATGCTTTATTGTAACCCCTAACAAAGTGCTGTTAAATTGTCCTTTGCAACCAGCAAATTGTTTCTAACCAGGCAGGAGGTAAAAAGGAGAACTTCCCAGGTCTCCTCTGTAACAGGGGATCACCAACCTCATAATCCCCAAAGCCCAGATAGCAAATCACATATCAGTAGTTCTGCTTTGTCTCATCACTGCCCTACGATTCTTGATAGGAAGTAATAGACGAGTTGCATCTTCTGGGGCATTCCCTAAGCACTGCAGGCCTTACATGATCACCCACGTCTTTTTCATGAGGGCTGTGGGATAACTTGGCTCGCTCTACTTTGGTCCCACTGGACTGTGAGCCTCTGAGCCCATGTGGTGGGCAGTGCAGGGCACAGACGCCTCAGGTGTTCTCACGCACCATGTCAATGGACCAGGTACCGCATCCAGGTTGCCAGAGTTGGGTAGCTATGACGGCGCCATCTTTTCCCTTCACCTTTTCCCTTCCCCACCACCACGCAGATAGAAGTCCTAGGCACATGAGGCCATGAGATACAGGACACAGAGGGACTCCAACAGATCGGAGCACAGCTCCTTGGGACGTAATAGACTGCACTGCCCGTTGAGGTTTCAGACACCAAATGAACTAACACGAATTGAGCCCAGCGGAATTTGTATTCTGGCTCAATACGGTTATAGTCGTGGATTCTAGGCCAAGGCCTATAATTAGTTTGGCTATATCTGTGCCCAAATATTCTTACAAATAAGAATTTGAGATTCTGTGGTTACCACCCATCTTTAAGCCCATGAGTCAGCATCTAGGCCTTTTATTTTTCTTAATGCAATTTATGCCTTCTGAGGAAAAATGCCATCACTGTGACTGAATATCAATGTATTGTTGGCTGTCCGTGTGGCTGTCCAATCTAAAAATATACTGCAAAATAATGCATGTGCCCCAAAAAGGAAAAGTGAGAAACATCCCAGGTATCCAATGATAGAGAAATGGTTAGATAAATTTTGAACATGAAAGCATTCCAGATTAATACACGAGGACTTCTGCTTCAGGACAGGATGGAGTAAGAGGGCACAGATTTACTGCCCAGCCTGAAACAGAACAAAACAAACAGAAAAAAAATGTGTGTGTGTGTGTATGTGTGTGTGTATATAAAACAAGGGCTTTTTAAGACACTGGCCATAAAAGATAAAGATAGTGGTCCCTGAGAGACAGTTCACAGGGAGATGACTCCTATCATTTCCCCAGCTCGAGTTTGCAGGCCACAGTATGTGGAGGAGGAACCAAGCTGGAGTCAAGATCTCCTGAGTTGAGGACCAGAGCTGAGAATCCAGGGAGATCAGGGCAGCTAGAGTTCATAGGACACAGCATCAGAGTGGAGAGGTCTGCATACAGAGGAACCTCAGAGACCCACAGCTGGTCCCCCTTGAATATTCCACAGAGTACTGATCAATGCCTGTGTGTGAGGCCAGCTAAAGATTTATCCAAAGGGATTAAAGGTAACAGAGCCCGGTGCTCATAGAGAGCCAGGAATAGTGTTCCCACCAACCTAACTGGAAAACCTCAAGATTCATGAGGCTTAGGGTAGAATACACAGTAAAGGTCTTACCCCAGGAGCAGGGGATAATTAGCCCCAAATTGAGTAGTGCTCTAGCCTTTCCTAACAAATCAAAAAAGCAAGGCCCAAAAGCATCAGAATGTTTCTAGTAATTCAGCTGCATCCCAAAACAAAAACCAAGAATATTTATGAGAATACAGAAATATCAAGCAACAGGATAAATTGTATAATTTCTGTCATCAAAGATTACAAGGTATACCAAGAAGCAGAAAAACACAATCCATCAAAACAAATCCAGAACTGGGGCACCTGGGTGGCTCGGTCGTTGGGCATCTGCCTTCGGCTCAGGTCATGGTCTCAGGGTCCTGGGATCGAGCCCCACGTCGGGCTCCCTGCTCAGCGGGGGGCCTGCTTCTCCCTCTCCCACTCCCCCTGCTTGTGTTCCCTCTCTCACTGTGCCTCTCTCTGTCAAATAAATAAATAAAATCTTTAAAGCAAAACAAAACAAAAACAAATCCAGAACTGACACAGATGTCAGAATTAGCAGACAAGAGTTACTATAACTGTATTCTGTATACTTAAAAGCTTTAGCAGAGACATAAATATATATATTTTTAAGAAGATCTAAAATAGAACTCTTAGAGATGAAATATACATGGAAAGAAATCAACAGTAGACTAGATATTACAGAAGAAAATCTACTAAGTTTGAACACATAGTTATGGACACTGTCCAAAATGGGACACAGGAAGAATAATGAAAAAGATAAAGAGCATCAGTGAGCTTTTGGATGACTTCAAATAGCCTAACACATGTGTCAGTGGAGTCCCTGAAAAAAAAAGGGGGGGCAGCAAAAATATTTGAAGAAATAGTAGTTGGAATTTTTCTAAATTTGATGGAAGCTATAAACCCACAGATCCAATATGTTCAGTGAACCCCAAGCACAAGAAACATGAAGAATAGTAAAGGCACATTGCAATCAGATTGCTCAAAAACAGTGATAAAGAAAAAAATCAGGTAGCCAGAGTAAAAAGAAACATACAGAGGAACAGAGATGAGGATGACAGCCTGTTTCTCTTTTAGAAACAGTGCACGAGAGAAGACAATGAGGTGACACCTTTGACGTAGTGAATGGAAAACTGTCAACTTAGAATTCTTTATTCAGCAAAAAATATCTTTCAAAACTGAAGGCAAAAAAAAAAAAAAAGACGTTTTCAGATATACAAAAGCTGAAGGAATTAATTACCAGCAGACAGACCTGCACCACAAAAAGCCCTACAGTTGGAAGGAAGAGGATATCAGATTGAAATCTGTATCGACACAAAGGAATGAAGGTCATCAGAAGTGGTAATGACATTCCCACCAGCAGAATATGCGAGTTCATAGTAGCTCCATTTGTAATAGCCCAAATCTGGAAACAACCCAAATGTCCATCAGTAAGTGATCAGATAAACACACTGGTATATCCATCCCTACAATGGAGTACCACTCAGCTATAAAGAGGAATGAATTATTGATACATGCTACAACATGGATGAGTCTCAACATAACTATATTGCGTGGAAGTAGCTAGAAAATATATACTGATTCCATCTACATAAAATTTTATGAAATGCAAAATAGTATATATGGCAGAAGGCAGATCAGTGCTTGCCTGGAGATGGAGGTGGGAGCAGAGAGGAGAAGGGAGAGATTACAAATAGGCATGAGGAGACTTTGGGGACAGTGAATATTTTCACCATCTGGATTATGGTGTTGGTTTCATGTATGTATACAATTGTATGCATACGTACAATTTAGCAGACTGTATAACTTCTGTTTGTGTAGTTTGTCATGTCAATTAACCCCCTATAAAGCTGTTAAAAATTATTAATACATGGGGCGCCTGGGTGGCTTAGTTGGTTAAGCGACTGCCTTCGGCTCAGGTCATGATCCTGGAGTCCCGGGATCGAGTCCCACATCGGGCTCCCTGCTCGGCGGGGAGCCTGCTTCTCCCTCTGACCCTCCCCCATCTCGTGCTCTCTCTCTCTGTCTCATTCTCTCTCTCAAATAAATAAAATCTTTAAAAAAAATTATTAATACATGAAGACAGAATGAAAGTGAGCAGGAAATAGAAGGGACATAGAAAAACATTTTTAAAAGCATAATTTTAGAAGCCCTGTATTGACTAAGTAAAAACTACATGTGATATAGATGGTTAAAAAGAAATAATTTAGAAAGATGTTGTCTTTAGAAAAAGAGTTATTGTAATAATTTTTGCCACCTGTTTTAATACACAAAATGAATAAATAGACAACAATGCACTTTATCTCAAATTTTGTCATTTTATGGATTTCAATTTCAGTGTCGCTTATTTAAGCTTTTTAATAGCTTCCTTAGAAATGTAACCTTTCTGTGCCACAGTCCCTTCATATATGAAATGGGAACATTAACAGGGTTTAACTCTTAGGAACTCAAATGAGCTAATTCATCCCTAAGTGCCTATAACAGGACCCGGCCCGCAGTAAGCATTCAGTACACCTTAGCAGGACCAGCTGCTAATATAATGTGGTCTTACAGCCACCTTGGATCCAAGCATGAAAGGCAGAGGTTGAACTTTGGAGTGGTGCTCATTCCTCCCCATCTCCATACACTCAGAGAAAGACAACAAAATCAAAAAAAGAGACCTAGAAGAAGGGAAAGATCTTTGTTTGTACTTCCTAACTCTGAGACTAAGGCCCTAGGACAGTGCAGAGTGATCCTTTGAGTCTCCTGGGCAGAAGAGTGGAGAAGTATGGATGTGGAGTCAGTCAGGGGCTTGCTTCAAGGTCATGGACCCTCAGCTGGGTGGAGTGAGTACCTTACCTGGATGTCTAGCCCTGGCCCCCAATCCCTCCCTTGGTTGGGCGTTTATATCCTCCCCCATCTGAATGTGTCCATCCTCCCCTCTTTTCTCTGAACTCTGGGCCCCCTATTTGAGCAGGTGGTTTTTGTATATTACAGATCATTTTTTCTCTGAGTGATGATCTATCTCTTGGTCTCCAACTTGAGCTAACAACCTTGCCCGTCATTGTCCTGGGATGCTTATGTGATGTGTGTATGTGTGTTTTTTTCTAATATATACGTATGTATTCCAACTAATCCAGAAAACAGTCCATAATTTTCACACATAACAGTTCATACTAATAAGTAGTATTTTCATTGTACCTTCAAACCGAAGGTTGGGTCATGTGAAGTATCAAGAGTGGAAAAAAGATGAGCCGCCAAAGAGTCAAGGACTTTCCCCAGCACCCTTTCAACTACAGTTATGTTCAAGTACTTTATTATACACTTCTCTTTTATTAAGTAATTTAATTTTATAGGAAACTGTAAAACCAAATGTTTTATCATTTGAGTAACTTTAAGAGACATGGAGATTGTACTGTTTAAAGGAAATCCTGTGAAGGTCCATTAAGTAGATAATCTGCATAAGAATTTGTTTTTCATATATGCATTTCATTAAAATAGTCCCAGAATTCCTATGATCTTAACTCATGTTTCACTGTCATGAACCTAAGCATCTCATCAAGGTAGCAACTGAATCATGGTGCCATTTTGTTGTGGGGTGAAAGGGATTTTAGCCTCATAATATTCCTAACCAAGGGAGCTTTTGGATCATGCTACATTCTCCCGAAACCACCTGATCCATATGCTGGAAGACTGCGCATTTGCACAGGACCATCAGTTCCTAGATCTCATTTATCTATCCTAGGCCCAAAATCTGTTTCTAGGATTTTCTATAAAAGGACATGTCAGGTGACACATAAGATTTCCAGTCTGTGACCTTTATTCTTTTCAAGGATTTACATTGAAATTATTAGTGAAGCTAATGGAGGAGGATGAAATTATCCATTTCCAAGTATAATTTATCTTGGAATGATGGGTAAGTTATCTTGGAATGATGATTGAGTAATTATACTCAATACAAAATAAATACAAAAATGCAAAATAAGGATGTCGTGCTCATCCCACTTTAACTCTTCTAGAATCCTGATCTGTTCTAAGACTCTTACAGAACTAATTTCAGATGAGTGTAATAAAGCTTGCTTTAAACTTTCACTCAAAAAAAAAAAAAAAAAAAAAAAACCTTTCACTCAAGTGGGTCACGTGGGAAAATAGGGATGACCGTTGAGTGCCAGTTTGGTCTGGTCGCAGGTCGGCTCCTCCACTGCCTGTCAGCATCTGTGTGTGAAGCCTTTACTTTCTAGAGCCATATGCAGGGATGGTGGAGCACGGGGGCCTTCAAGGATGCTCCACCAGGACCTCTCAGCCTTGGGAAGCTCAGAAGGCCCCTGCAGCACAAGTTCGTCCTAGGGTGGGATACATCCCGTGATGGTCTCAGACCCACAGACCACAGAAGGAAGGGTATCGTGCATCAGACAAAGGCTAATCCAAGGCTTAACCTCACACAGAAAAAAACAGGGCGGGGGGGAGCTAGCCTTTTGAATTTCCCCAGACATCCTAGTATAGCATGAGAAGGCGACAACATAACCTGCCTGAGCAAGGATCTGGTGGCTAACCCAGGGATTGTCAACCTCAGTGCTGTTGAAATTGGAGTCAGATAATCCTCTATTGTGGAGCTGTCCTGTGCATCTAGGATGTGTAGCAGCACCTCCCCTCTACCCACCAGATGCCAGTAGCATGTCCCTTTACCCCCAGTTGTGACTTGAACCAAAAATATCTCCGGACATGGCCAGGTGTCCTCTGGGGGACAGACCACCCCCATTTGAGAAACACAGATGTGGGTCATGAAGCCAGCAGATCATCCGCAGTCACAGCTCGGTGCCTATTTGGCAGGCCATCTGGATCTCGTAGACATCGCACCTCACACTCCTGACTTGGCCCCTTCATTTTTTCTCAGTGTCACTTGGTGACTGTGACCGAGGGTCCTGAGTCGAGGAGACCTCGGTTACCCACTTTGCCTCTCGAGGTGGCAGTTTCCTCCTCTGGGAAATGAGAAGAGCAGCAGGACCCCCCGCTCACTCTGGGGTAATGCATGTGAAGGCCTTCTCACTATAGCTCTTGTCACATTATGACCTCATGCAGAGGTTACCGTGTTAGTCTGTAGGATTTCTGCCTTTTTGCCATCCGTTGTATTCCTCATTTCAAGATAAGTGAGTCTATCTAAGGAAAGTGTTTTAGAGCCTCAAAACACCCCCTCCCAGCACATTTACACACACACACACACACACACACACCACACCACATTCTCTACTTAAAAGCTGTCACCTTCCTGTTAGCATCACCTTTGCTCCATGTAAGTCAGTCCTGAGCAGGGTGCTTTTGAGGGACCAAGGGAGTGAGAGGAAGCTGTTCGGAGGAAGGTGTAGCAGCATTGCAGTTAGAAGGAGGAGTAGGAGATATCCCTGTCCCCTCTAGGGAAAGAAATCCTTTTCTCAGTCTATTCTGCCTCCGTTCAATGAAAACCTCCCAAGGATACTTCTGCATTCAACCTGGGGCTCATGAAGCACACAGAAGTCATGTATGCACCACCTCATCTGAAAGCACTGGAAGCTTTTCCTCTTGGATAATGTTCTTAGGCTTCCAGGCAGCTTGACCTTGACTGTGAGCCATTAAGGACAATGTGGAAAAACAATAGTCTAGCCTGTCTGTGGCCAAACCAGCTATTCCTGAGCATTCCCCCATGGTGCCTGGCCTCGGTTGAGATGGAGTCCCTGTGGGTTTCAGAACTCCAGGACCTCAACCCTGCAAGGCCCTCTTGGTGTCCCGTTCTGGTCTACAAAGATGTGTGAGCAGAGTCTGTAGCCAACCCGAGGCTTTTCTAGAGGCTCTGACTCACCCATCAGAGACTCCCTTGGACCAAAGCTCTGGCATCCCTATTAAAGTGCCCCAGGCAGCCCAAAAGGCGGCCATGAGGAATTGCCACGTGGTAGCCACAACTCCCTTGATTCCAGGACCCTGAACCCTGTCCAGTCACCAGCAACAGCCACGTGCTTCCCCCTCCCCAGCCCCCTGAGTTCCCCACAAAGAGGAGGGATAGAGGCCTGTGGAGGCGGGTCAACTCAGCCTGCCAGAGCCTTTTACAGAGGAAGATCTGGGCTCTTTGATGTTGCCCTGGAAGCCTCTGAGACTCTGCTTCAGTTAATTTTATCCCAAGGCCAGTTTGACCCTTGTCCAGGAAGCTATTTCCTGTGGATACCAATTCTGCTCAGCACTGTGGAGGTCACCAGGTTCGCCCCAGGCTTCTCCTGGGAGTTTCCCAAGCCCACCCACGCCCACCACACACACAGCTCCTTGTTACCACCTAGCTGTGCATAATGGATGCTTCAGGGTCAGCTGACAGCTGACCTGACTCTGAGGTGAAATCCCAGGATTCACAACTCCCCTCCCTCCTTCTGGAGCCAGGCTTTCTTGAGGCCTCACAAAGATTGTCCTCATGCTGTGGTCTGCCTGAGGGAGGGGAGGACGAGATGCTCACAGGGGCGACTCATGTTCTCAGAAGGGTCGTTATTAAAATGCTTCCAAATGGAGTCTCTCAGTATTTGATTAAGTCTCTCAACAAAAAACAACAGCCACCATGGGAATGTTCAGCTGTCCAGCAGTCAATATCTGGCCTAAATTTTGACTAATTGGTGCCTGTTAGCTTTAATCATGTAAACCAAATGTGCTCTGATTTTTCTTTCCATGTCATTTTCTTCCCAATTTTACCAGTTTGAGGAAATTTCAGCAGCCCCCGATCATTCGAGAGTCCCAGAAGTACAAGGTGAAGTTTGAAGGACA
The DNA here is from genome assembly GCF_011800145.1 of Mirounga leonina. NCBI lineage: Eukaryota > Metazoa > Chordata > Mammalia > Carnivora > Phocidae > Mirounga > Mirounga leonina. The sequence continues at coordinate 9,371,042 of NW_023270268.1, read as the reverse complement.
GTGCAAGGCAGAAGAAGAAATGAGTTGACCCTCGGCTCTGCCTGCCTGTGTCCAGCCTTGTCCTGCCACATGCTGGGGCAGCTGCTGAGGTGATAGCGAGCCACCCAGAAGCCACCTGCCTCTGAGGCCCAGGAAGGCCGGCAGGTCCCTCCCAAAGCAGGCCGCTCCCTGCATCCACACCGTTGCTGGCTGTGGAAACTGCGCAGTGCCCACCAGCCCCAAAGTGTTCCCTCACTTGCCTTCCTGACTGGAGGCCCAGGCTCCAGCCCAGACTCAGTCTCCAGACCTGGCTGCCTTGAATGTCCCTCAGAGTCCCTGAAGCCCTCTTTTCTGAACTTAACAGATCCCAGCTTGATGCTTTTGGAGTCATTTGTCATGGCTTCCCTGAAGGCCTGTGGGGGCAAGTTACTAGGCCCCAACCCCATGTCATCTCCCTCCTTGTACGTGCGAATGCAGTGACTTCATAGCAGCAAAGATGTTTCTGCTCATGGAGCATGTTACTACAAGTGGAATTCATGGCCGGCCATAACCAACTGACTTTTTCCTCCAGTCATAACGTGTGTGTCAGGAGGAGGTTGAAGACTTCGCTCGTTTAGCTAATAGTTTCACCATTTATTAATAAGTAGTCACCAGAAACCCAAATGCTCATCTAATAAGTCGGCTTAAAAGATGATTAGTCATCATAGATGAGTTTATCCCCCTGCACTCTGAGAATGAGTCTGTGATCATGTCACCCATTTCAAATGTAAGGTCTCTATGTCCACCTTTTCCTCGTCTCTGAAGAGTCCTGATAGAAATCTCAAGGGTTCTGTTTCCACGTCACGAAGTCTAGGATGTAGACTTTGCTCGTATTCCCCCAAAAGGGACTGTGTAGACACTTGGCCTACAATAAGGGGTTGGCCCATTTGGCACACTCACCCCCCCTAGTCCACGCCTCCGCCAGAGAAGGTGCAGTCTCTGCCACTGAGGACAAAGGTCCAGGCAGCGTCTCGTCTTGGCTTCATTGAAGGCTCAGTAGGAGGCAAGACAGAAGGGGTCAAGTCAGTGTGGTTGGGGACCCGGGGTTGGCAGGTAAGCTCTTGGATGGGGTCCCCGTGGCCGCCCCCGGACCAGTTCTGCAGCCCCTGCCAGCTGACTCCGTGCTTCTGTGCCCAGTCTCTGCAGCATTGTTCCCCCCTCACGACCTGCATGGCTACTGTGCCCACCCCTCTGCAGAACTCGGGTCCCCAGACTGTTCTCATGGCTGGTGCGGTGGCCTCATCATTCTGTCCTCAGGGAGCTTGTCCTGGCCACCGATCCGCACACACGGTCTCCTCTCCTCCTGCTCAGGGTACCTACTGCTCTCTCAAATTATTATGCTTACTTTTTCATTGCTTCTCACAGCCACAGCTCTGACTTGACCCCCCTCCACACACTAGATCCGGAGACTCCAAATAGGGCCTGGCACATAGTAGGTGCTCAATACACTGTGTCATCTGGAGCACAGAATCATACTAACTAATGTGTGTAGGACCCTTTACAGTTGCCAGAAGAGCTTCTCACCTGTCGTCTCATGTACTATTGTGGTTTCTTTTCTGCCCACTGCTCATTAAACTGAGGACCTTGGGAGTGAGGATGAGGTGTGTAATTCTCTTATAACACTAGAGGCTTCAAACTTAGCATATACCCATACTCAGGTGATTGTAGTCATGTTCCACATATGTGTTTATTTTTTACGTTTTTTACTTTACGTTGTGAGCATTTTCCTGATTGTTCGTATTCATAATGGCTGAATCGCAGCGGAGTGGTGTAGTGGCTGACAGTGGCCTCGCTTGGTGAAGTGAGGAACTGAGGAACTGAGGAAAGAAGGAAGCTGTGGGGGCTTATGTAGCCTTGTTGACCTGACATCAACATCGCTCTACTTTGTCTTCCCATCCACTAGAAGGTTCAGAGAAAATGCTGGAAATGGGTACTATTAAGCCACTTCTCCTATCTGCTTCTTTCCCACCTCAAAGCCCTACCCTTACACACGCATAGCTCATACCACAGACCAGGGATCCCATTGTCAGACACCTCAGTATGACCAGGTAGTATTCCTAAGGATGAGCTGGAACTTTATTGGGTCAAGTTCACATTCTATCTACTCATGCAATTCTTCAACTTCCTGCGACTCAAGTTCTCATGCTTTCCAAATCACGTGATGGTTGCTACCTTGGGTATTTTGTGAGGAAATGATTCCAGCCACATCCCATGGTTGACATCCTAGCACCACTGCTTCGGAAATCCACTGTCTCATATTTGCCTTTCTAAGCACTTGGCCGCCCCCGGACAAGGAAAATGGCATGGATCCTGTATTTCACCAGAAGTTTCTCTGGGCCATCCTCTCGTTTATCCTTATATCCACACGAGGTCCACAATTATAGTTCTTTGCCAATTACAACTGCTTTTTCCTCACATATTTTGGACCTGGCTGTTGTAGCTAGTCAGTTGGATCAGGCTTAAAAGATTTCCCAAACCAGCTATATTATATTCAACATTTTAAACTTACTAGATTTAATGGCCAGAAACTGATATAATTATGGACAGTTCTAAGCAATAAGGGCATTTTTACTGCCCTGCAGAGAGATGAGAGAATTGGCTGGCCCAAAATGAAGGAGATAGATATGGATAATTTTCTTCTAGAAAATAATCGTGTTTTACAGGATGAAAAGGGAAAACATTCAAATCCTCAGCTTATTATTTCGATGGCCCCTGGATTTAGCAGGTGCCCACATGTGCAGGCAGCAGTTTGGGCAAGAGAGGAGAATGGGGGTGTCGGGCTAGACTTGGGAGCATACAGACCCCAGGGGGAGAAAAGGAAGGTCAAGAGAAAGAAGAAAATCCTCCCACACTGGTGTGTTCTCACTAAAGCCATACCATTTGATAATTCAAATGTTTGCCTACCACCCATCCTCCTTTGCTGGCTACTTTTCCAAATCTGGAAATATCAGTTGAGAGGAAAGTGCTCCCCACTTTGACCTTAGCTCTTAAATACTACAGACCCAGCCATTCCTCCTAGAAGCTGGGGCTGGCTCCCCTCATGCCAGAATGCTAGCCTCTCATTACTCATGGGAGGCGTCAGCTCCTACCCTCCCTGGTCAGATGCTGGCTCTGTCTCTGTGTTGAGTGTTCCTGCAACCAGACCCTGATAGGGAGAGGCAGAGGGCAGCATGTGGTGATTAGGGCAGGGGGAGCAATGGAGTCAGCCAGGGTCCAGGGACCAGGGTCTCCATCCCAGCTCCACTATTGACCAGTAACCTCACCCCATCTCTAACATGGAATCATAGACCTTCCTCATAGGGTCATTGTGAGGTGAGGAGAACAGGAAATAATAGTCCACGGTGGCAGCCCAGAAAACTCATAACTCACTTCCCATCACCAGCAAGGACAGACCTCCACCCATGGATGCAAGGAGGGATGCACAAAGCCTTCTGGTAGCCAGGCAGTGAAGGAAATCACCAAATGAGTGGTGGTCTCCACATCAGGAGCCATTTATCAGACAGGACACATGACCCACAGGGTCCTTCAGTCAACACCTGGAGCCCCAGTTCTGTCTAGGAGAGAAATTCTGTGGTCCCTGCTTGCACTGGAAATGATGGGAGTCCACAACAACAATGGTGAGGAGCAGAGGGTGCCATATGATTCGCAAGGGGCGGGGTATGCGGTAGCACAGAGCGGGCGAGCCTTTACTCCAGATCACCAGCGTGTCGGCGGAGGAGCTCAAAGTGAAATCACACTCCATCAGTCAGTCTCTTACTATTATTAACCAGCCCAGAAGCCAACCCCAGCTGCACAGGGTGTTCAACAGCAGATGTGAGGATGTAGTGGTCTCTTGGGAAGAACAGGCATGGGTCTTGACGTTGGGAAGACTGGGTCCTACCTCAGTGCCAGTGCTTGCCGGCCACGTGACCTGGGATAAGTCACAGAAGCCCTGCTAGCCTCCATTTCCTTTTCTGGGAAGTGAGCAGACTAGTATTTATTTTTCAAGGTTGTCCAGGTGTTTCCTTCCTTGACCTGAATTCCAAGACGTTCTACTCCTAGGCCTCTTAGGTCAATTAGTCTTAAAAAGGTGAATCCCAGCAGTTCCTACCTGAAACCTAAGATTTGTTCGCCTTGCCTGTGCACACCTGCTAATGCCCTGGGCACACTCCCCCACCCCCAGTTCTTCTTGAGTACTCAACATGGAAGCTCATGGGTACCCTTGAGCAAGAGGTTGTCAGCCATTTTCTTCTTCTTCTGCCCCAGCCTTCTTCAACTTGAGGAATCAATATATTCCAGCTGCCACCGTTTCTCTGGGCCTCGAAGCTGCTCAACTGCAAATGAAAGCTAAACTGTGCTTCTTGCAGAGTGTAGATGAATCCCTCCATGGTAGTCAGCCTGGACACACAGATAGTACTGCGTATGCCCCAGTTCCATTCAGGGTTAGTGTAAGACCTCTGGCACCCTCCAGAGAGCCTGAGTTCATGGGAGTCTCAGCCACATCTAGGTGAGCAAGGCTTTGCAGTGGCCTGCCTCATCTGCAAGCCCTGTGTCTTCCCTGGAGACGTCCCAGTGTAGGTTCTAGCCAGAACCCCTTACGCCTTAGTGATAAATCAGCAGATCCACTTACAGGAATCAGGGATACCTCTAGATTCCTTCCAGTCATCCCCCCTCCTTACTAGTTGGAAGGGGCCTCACTTGCTTTTGTTGAGGAACATAAAGTTTTTAAATGGACTCCAGGGAAGGCATGGATGCCATGACGCGACTGAAAGCTGTATGAGATTCGCTCCATTTTACCCCAGGTGCACTCAGCATCATGGAAGGCGTGATGAGCGTGCGGGACTGGATGCAGAGCAGTGTATATTAATATAGCCCTGCTTTAATGTGAATGTGGGAGGCAGGACCCTGGCAGCAGCTCAAGAAGTTTCTGGAGAGGCCCACAGTGAGCATTGCCACACCAGGCAGAAAGTGGGAGAGGAGCTTCCCCTCACACCTTCCAGAGGTTCATCCCCAGATTCCATCCTGGCATCTGATGGCAAGGAGACAGCATGTCTCGATATGCGTTTGGTAAAATGGCTTTGAAGTCACCTAAAACCCTCAGCTGAGAGAAGACAAAGTATCTGTTAAGAGAACAAAATGAAGGGGCTCGGCGGATGGGTTTATTTTTGAAATTTAAACTCTCTGAAGTAGAGTTGTCATAGTTACCTGCCTGTTTTTACTTGTATTTGGGAGATCTGAAGGGCAAGGAATGAAAACAAACCTCCCCTGTGTGAAGTGTGTGTCTGTAATAACAAGCACCAGAGAGCACCTGGGCTGGCTCCACGTGGCCTGTTTCATCTCCTAGATTTTTCTCATCTCTCAGTGTTGCCTGGGCCTGTCCGGAGGCCTCTTGGGTTAGAAAACCAAAGCTACCTTGGCTTCATTTGGCCACACACATTCAGGATCACTGAAGACACAGGCAGTTGTTAGGACACACTCATAAACAACCCCACGGGCTGCCCAGGCCTGACTCGGTTGTAGCCGCGCATCTCCCATTCCCCCCAAAACCATTTTTAAATAGAGAAGCTCACCCTGGAACATTTTATGAGCTTCACGAGGACGATGCTGTGAGTCATATTTATGAGCATGAATTCATGATGTACCACCGTGATAGAAAATTAAAGTACATTCTCCTTCACACCTTTTTGATGGCCTTTGATCAGGAGCATAGGCACCAGGACTGGATTTGTCCCTGCGTGGCCCCTGTGCCCTGGGCAAGCCACTGTCCTCCCTATTGTCAAGCCTCACCTGCCCACTGAAGGGGCTGGCCGACTTCAGTGTCCTGCCACAGTTGGGGACAGAAGAGAACTTCTTTGTGAGTTTACCTTTGGGAAGGTGGAATCCAGGAAGGAGCCAAGCCCAAGTCTGTCCTGTAGGGTGTGTGTAAAGCCACTACGTTATAATTAATTAGCCTGGTAGGGCATTTGAAGGTTGACTCTGCAGGACACTTGCCTCTCGTTTCAATGTTTTGGTTATGCCCAGTGATGCATGAATGCTGATTGACACCGATCATGTTCAAGTGACAGTAGCAGGTTGAATAAGTCGTGTGTTTGCCCAAAGTACGTTATCTGTTGTTTTTTTTAAATATATATATCCTCAATTAAACAGCAGTGGAGGAATAGTCTTTCCAAGTTGCTCTTAATTCTGAGCTCCAATTTCCAGCTTTTTTCTGATTTTTTTCTTAAACACCCCATGTTTAGAGCCATCCTGTCTACCAAGGGAACGACAGGTATTTAGTATAATTCGTGTTTCCATTTTGATTGATTTTAGCCACACAGCTACGAGTCAGATGTCTCCGCGTGAGATAATGACTAGCACGCTGTATTCAGCGGATACATTTTTATCATAACGAGGAGGAATATGAGGCAGGCATGACTGTTCACAGGAAATGGACAACGTTTGGAAATAATGAAATCCACTCATGGACTCTTAGAGGTCCAGGAACCTTGGCTATAGTACATTATTGGAAAATAAAACTGAGTTTGTTTGTCTTGGCTTATGGGAATTAGCTGAGTGCTAGTAATGAAAATAGTAATTGCAGGAAGAAGTGTTATGTTTACACTCTTTGCCAGTCTCCTCTTACATTATTTATTTTCTTAAAGAGTCCCTGCAATGCTCTTTCTTGATGAGTCTAATCACAGTCATGAGAAGTTCTCCAACAGTGGCTGAGCCAGAAATTCAGGATTGCAGTGGACAAGTGTCACTTCTACCTCATTGACATTTTTTCTGTGGGTCTCAGTGTGCACAAAACATTCTCGGCTTCGATGGCACAAAAGAGAAAAGGTAGAATGGCTCTTGAACAGACCCGCAATTTGGGTTTCAAAAAAGTTTAAGTACGAAGAAAATAGAAGGTTCAGGGCCACACTGTGTGGTAGGTAGAGTGGAATGTTTCTAAAATAAGGTTCGTTCCTATCTTAATTTATAACCTTCAGTGGCATGAGAGGAGCCCAAACTCTGGGAGAAAGGAGTCATTCACTCCTAAGGATCATTTCAAAGCCACTGGAAATCCTAATATTGCCAGTTTGACTAATTACAGGAAATCGGTATCACAGGACAAAATAACTTAGGGTAAATTAATTTTTTATTTTTTTTAATTAACATACAATATATTATTTGTTTCAGAGGTACAGGTCTGTGATTCATAAGTCTTACACAATTCACAGCGCTCACCATAGCACATACCCTCCCCAATGTCCATCACCCAGCCTCCCCATCTCTCCCACCCCCCTCCACTCCAGCAACCACTCCCTCTCTGGTTTCTTCTTGTTTCATTTTTCCCTCCCTTCCCTTATGATCCTCTGCCTTGTTTCTCAAATTCCACCTATCAGTGAGATCATATAATTGTCTTTCTCTGATTGACTTATTTCGCTTAGCATAATACCCTCTAGTTCCCACGTTGTTGCAAATGGCAAGATTTTATTGTTTTTGGCTGCATAATATTCCACTGTGTGTGTGTGCATGCGTGTGTGTATACCACATCTTCTTTATCCATTCATCTGTCAGTGGACATCTAGGCTCTTTCCATAGTTTGGCTATTGTGGACATTGCTGCTATGAACATTGGGGTGCATGTGCCAGCAGGGTAAATTAAAACTCTTATCTTTTCAAAAATCATCCAGACCTTACTGCTATGTCATTCTAAAGACCCAATCAGACCTAGACAACAAGTAATGCATGAATGCTTTCCCTACTGTTTTTTCATTTCCTTGTCACAGGACATCTTGGTTCCTTTCACTTTTTAGTGACTATGAATAAAGCTGCTACAGACTTTTTGCACACAGGTTCTTGTGAGAACGTAAGTTTTCAGTGTACTTGGGTGAATACCTAAGAGCGCAATGGCTGGGCCATATGGTAAGACCATGTTTAATTTTATAAGAAAGTGCCAAACTATCTTCCAAAGTGCTGTACCATTTTGCATTCCAACCAGCAATGAATGAGAGTTTCTACTACTCTGCTTCCTGGCCAGCATCCGTTGTTGTTAGTTTTCTGAATGTTAGCCACTCTGATAGGGATGTAGTTGTATTGCTTTGCAGTTTTAATTTGTATTTCCCTAATGACAAATGGTATTGAGTGCTTTTTCATGTGCTCATTTGCCACCCATAAGACTTTCTTTGGTAAATTGTCTATGCAGATTTTCTGCCCATTTTTAACAGTCCGGTGGGTTGTTCTCCTGCTGAATTTTAAAGAGTTCTTTTTACGTTGTGGTTAAAAGTCCTTTATCAGATATGTGACTTGCCAATATTTTCTCCTAGTCTGTGCTTATCTTACTCTCTTACCAATATTTCACAAAGAGCAAAGTTTTTAATGTTGGTAAAATCCAATTTGTCAATTTTTTTTTTCAGGGATTGTGCTTTTGTTTTCTAAAAACTCATCAACAAAGCTAAGGTCACATAGATTCTCTCCTATATTTTCTTCTACAAGTTTTATAGTTTTACATTTTATACATTCAGATTCGTGGTTCGTTTTGAATTGTGTTTTATTTAAGGTATAAGATAGGTGCCTAGGTTCATGTTTCTGCATATAAGCATTCTTTGTTGTACTACTATTTGTTCAAAAGGCTATCTCTCACCCATTCAGTCACCTTTGCACATTTGTTAAAATGTTGATAGTATTTGTGTGGGCCGATTTCTGGGCTATCAATTCTGATCTATATGTCTGTCCCTCTGCCATACCATGCCATCATGGTTACTGTAGCTATATAGTAAATCTTAAAATTGTGTAGTGCAGTTTCTCCAAATTTATTCTGCTTTTTTTCAAAATTGTTTTAGTTATTGTAGTTCCTTTGCCTTTCCATATAAATTCAGAATCAGCTAGTCTATATCTACATAAAATTCTTCTGGGAGGGGTACCTGGGTGGCTCAATCGGTTAAGCATCTGACTCTTGATTTTTGGCTCAGGTCATGATATCAGGGTCCCAGGATCAAGCCCCACATTGGACTCCATGCTGAGTGTGGAGTCTGCTTGGGATTCTCTCTCTCCCTTTCCCCCTGCCCCTGTGCCTCCTCCTCTCCCTCTGCTCACATGCTTTCTCCCAAAAAAAAAAAAAAAAAAAATCCTTCTGGGATTTTGATTGGAAATGCATTAAACCTGTATTTGGGGAGAATTAATATCTTTACTATAGTGAGTCTTCCAATTCATGAACATAGTATATCCACTTATTTAGTTTTTTTCTCTCATCAGCATCTTTTAAAGTTTTTAGCATATAGATCCTGATGTATTTTGTTGGATTAATACCTTTGAAATTTGCTAGAACTTGCTTTATAACAGCATGTGGTATATTTTGTGGTATAATGTATATATACCCTTGAAAAGAATATATATTCTGAAGTTGTTAGATGAGTTTTTCTATTTATGTCAATTAGGTCAGGTTTGTTAATCTTGTATAAAAATTCTGCATCCAGGGGCCCCTGGGTGGCTCAGTCGGTTAAACGTCTGCCTTCAGCTCAGGTCATGATCCCAGGGTTCTGGGATGGAGCCCTGAATCAGGCTCCCTGCTCAGCGGGGAGCCCTCTTCTCCCTCTCCCACTCCCCCTGCTTGTGTGCTCTCTCCCTCTCTCTGTCAAATTAATAAAATCTTAAAAACAAAAAACAAATCTTCTGCATCCCTTGTGATTTTGGTCTGCATGCTCCTGGGAGAGATTGAAAAGTATCCCATATAATTATGGTGTCTAATTCTTACATTGGTTTCATCATTTTTTAAAATTTATTTTTAGACTGTTATTAAGTGCATGTAGAATTTAGACTTGGTGTACATATTCCTGGTCAATTGATCTTTTTATAAATATGAAATGTCTCTCTTTACCTGTAGTTATGATCATTGGCTTAGAGTCTACCTTGTCTGTTATTAGCTACACCAACTTTCTTGGGCTTCTGTTTGTGTAGTGTCTTTTTTCACTCTTTAACCTTCATTTGTTCTGTGCACTTGTATCTAAAAAGGTACATTTCTTGTAAGCAGTGTGTAGTTATGTTGTGTTTTGTTTATATCAAGACTGAAAAATCTTAGTCTTTTACTTGTAGTATTTGTTAAATGTACACTTAACGTAGATATTGATAATACTTGGACTTATGTGTACCACATTACTCTTGATTTCTGCTCCTTTTTCCTTCCCTCTTTGAGTTTCAGTTTGTCTTACTCTTTCTCTAGTTTCTTAACATGAAATCTTGGATTATTAATTTGAACCTTTCTTTGTGTTTAATGTTAAGTATTTAGTACTATAAATTTCTCTTTAAGCACTGCTTTAGCAGTGATATATTGTCATTTTTACTGTTAAAGTATTTTATTAAACTTTATTTTAAAATATTTTCTAATTTTTAAATTTTCCTTGGGAAAATGATCTTTGGGTTATAGGAGTAAATTGTTTAATTTTCAAGGGATTTGAGATATTCCCATTATCGTTATTAATTTCTATAAGTTTATGATCAAAAATATAATTTATATGGTTTCAGTTCTTTTATATTAGTTAAGATTTGTTTTATGATCCAGAATATTGTATACATTGGTGAATGTTCCTGAGTTCTTGAGAAAAAATGTATGTTCTGTTATTGATGGGTTTAGTGCTCTACAAATGTCAATGAGATCCAGTTAGTTAATGGTGTGGTTCAACTCTTCTGTATCCTTGCTGATTTTTTTTTCTGCCAATCCTATCTATTACTATGAAAGTAGGTTTGAAGCATCCGACTTCAGTTGTAGTTATCTGTTTTTCCTTTCAGTTGTATCAGTTTTTGCTTTGTGTATTTTTAATTTCTATTGCTAAATGAGTGCACACTTATTGTTATATCTTCTTGATGACAAAACCTTTTTATCAGAATGTTATGTCCCTATTTATCCTTGATAATTTTTTTGTCCTGAAGTCTTCTTTGATATTAATGTAGTCACTCTAGCTTTCTTTTGATTCATGTTTGGATAGTATACCTGTTTTCATCCTTTTAGTTTTAACCAACTTATCTCACTCTATTTGAATTAAGATTCTTGTAGACAGTATATAGTTGGGTCATTTTTATGTCATGTAGAAAAATCTTTTATTTGCTGCATTTGGATCATTTACATTTAATGTAAATCTTGATATGTTAGAATACAGTCTACCTTTTTATTTGTTTATCCCCTCAGTTTTCCTTTTCTTGCTTTTTTCTTTCCTGACTAGGTTTAAGCTATTTAACATTTTGTATACTGTATTTTTTAAGACTTCTATAAGTTTTTTTTACTATTGTATTTTTTACTATCTCTTTGTATAAGTTTTGTTAGTGGTTGCTATGGGGATTATAAAAGATTTTACTTTTCACAATCTACTTATAATCAGTATTTTACAACTTCAGTTATAAATAGAAACCCTACCACTTTATAGACTCCTCTATCCTCCCCCCTTTATGTTCCATTTCTCTTATAAGTCTACATATGTTGAAAATCCCATGGGACAATATTATATGTTCTGCTTTTCTACCGTCAAATGTATTTTAAAGAGAGAGAATAGTCTGTTATGTTTACCCAGATATTTACCATTTCTGTTGCTCTTTCTTCATTCCTAATGTTCCAAGTTTCCTTCTGGTGTTATTTCCTTTCTCTCTGAAGAGTTTCCTTTTTTTTTTTTTTTAAGTGTATTTATTTATTTATTTTTAAGTAATCTCTGCCCCCAATGTGGGGCTCAAACTCACGACTCCAAGATCAAGAGTCTCATGCTCTTCCGACTGAGCCAGACAGGTGCCCCTGAAGGGAAGATTTCCTTTAGTAATTCTTTAGAGAAGTTCTGCTTCTATTAGCTTTCCTTCACCTGAGAATGTTTTTATTTCACCTTAATTCCTGAATGATATTTTTGCTAGATATAGAATTCTAGTTTGATACTTTTCTTTAGCACTTTAAAAATGTTGTCACTCTCTTCTGACCTCAGTGTGATGAGAAATCCACAGTAATTCAAATCAGTGTTCCCCTATAAGTAACATTTTTTTTTTTTTTTTTTTTTTTTGCTGTTTTTCACAATTCTTTGTCCTCAGCAAATTTGATTATGATGTGTTTGGATGTGGATTGTTTAGGTTTATCTTATTTGAGTGTCTATCACTTTTTTTGATTCTGTAGATTTATGTCTTTCATCACACTTAGAATACTTTTAGCTATGATTTCTTCAAGTACTTTTCATCCATTCATGCTCTGCCCTCTTATTCTGGAACTCCAGTGACACAAACCTTTTGTTATTGTCCCACAGGCCCCTGAGGCTCTGTTTGTGTTTTCAAACTTTATTTCCCTCTGGTTGCTCTGATTGGATCATTTCTATTTATCTGTCTTCAAGTTCACTGCCTCTTTCCATTATGCTAATGAATCCATTTGGCATGGTTTTTAAAACTGGGGTGTTATAATTTTAGCTCTAAATTTTCATTTGGTTCTCCTTTATATTGTCTAATTTTTTACATTCTGTTCTAATACTTCATTCTATTTTAATACTACTCTAATACTTGTTTTGAGTGTTACATTCTATTTTAATACTTGTTTCAAGAGCATTAGTGAGTGCTTGTTTTAGCATTTTTACAGGACTTTAAGGTTTTTGTCAGATAATTCCAACATCTTGTCTTTTCTCATGTGAGTTGAGATTTTTGTGGTTGTTTGGATGCTGAGCAATTTTGGATTTTATCTTGGCTATTTTAAATATTATATTATGAGACTCTGTGCCTAGTTGGAACCCTACAGAGACTATTGATACTTTCATTTGAGCAAGGAATTATGTTGGTTATGATCAGGCTGCAGGTTAAAATAGTAATTTGAATGTCAGGTCAGTTTCTAAGCATTTGCAATGCTATTTGGGTCTGTCTTGTATGTCTATTCTCTAGAGATCAGTCTGAGATCTGGACAGAGGTTTATTAGCTCAGTTCTCTAAGTTTTTGGTATGCTATCTGGATCAGTTCCACGCACACACAGGTTGAGGGTAAGCCTATGAGTTTATAAACAGTTTTATGGGGTTTGTTTCTCAGGTTTTTCCTAATTTGTTACCTCCCCAATACTTTTCTGGTTTCTTGCATCTCCCATTTTCTGTCTGGCTCGCTTGCTGCCATGTCTGGGCTAAACACTGGTGAGAACAGAGCATGTGGGGAGGGGGGTAGGTTTTGCTGGGGCTCCTGTCACTGACTGCTAGTGCTGTTGCCACTGCCTTCACAGAATTGCCTGGGGCCTGGGATAAAAGAACTGAGGAAAAAGAGAGGGGTAAAAACCTAGAAGATTTTATCTGTTCTCTGTGAGCTTTTGGGAGTTTCCTTTCCCATTCCTGCATCCTGGTTTCCCCTGGAGCTCTCTCTTCTGTTCCACAGTGCCGACTTCAAGCCAGGCTATACTGGAGGAAAAGAAGTGGTGAGCTCACCACCAGTTTAGTGGTGCTCTGAATTCAGTGCATTTCCCCAGTCTACCTGTTGCTGTTCACTTTTCAGTGTTCCCAAATAGCTGTGCTGTGCATTCTGTTTAGGTTTTATACCTGCAGTTAGAGGGAGAAAAAGGGTGGCATGTGTTTTCTCAGCCTGACCGAGAACTAGAACCTCTGATGGATGTTATTTAAAATATTTATTTTCTAATTAATTCATCTTTATATACAGGACAACTGATGTTATTAATAGTTCAGTTAAGGGGCACCTGGGTGGCTCAGTCGGTTGAGCATCTGACTCTTGGTTTTGGCTCAGGTCGTGATCTCAGGGTTGTTGGGATCAAGCCCCACTTTGGGCTCCTCACTGAGTGGGGAGTCTGCTGGAGATTCTCTCCCTCTGCCCCTTCCTCCACTCACACACACTCTCCCCCTCTCTAAAATAAATAAATCTTTAAAGAAAATAAGAGTTCAGTTAAGTGGCTGAATCACATAGTTTTCAATGACTTCTTTTGGCATCATCTATGGTTACATTTAGGTCAGCTGCACATGATGCTGCTTTGATCTCTTCCTTTGATCACCTCATTCTCACTGTCATTTTCTATTTGCACCTTTTAACTCACCTTGTGAGCAAATGTAGTCTTGTTGTTTCTTTGCAACTTGTGGGATAATTGCCTCGGAGCACAGCCTCTGCACACAGTCCCACGGTAGGGCCGGTCAGGGCAGTGATTCTGGACATAGCTCAACTGAGTTGTATGCGGTACAGTTTTGAGAAAAATCCGGTGGGAATTCTCTCTGAAGACCCCTGTAGTGTTTTTGCTTACTTCAGACATAATTGAACTACAGCTGACGTTTTCAAATAGCAGCCTTTGAACTCATCAAGTTGGGTGTAATTTCAGAACAAATTTACAGGCAGCTCTTTTAAGATGCAAATCTTTGCAGAAATCACACCTGATGCAGTTGAGCTGGCAGCTGGTCGCTGGCACACTCAGAAGGTGGGATAGGATCTCTGTGGAGGTGCAAATTCACTCACATGTAATTTAGAGTCCGCGTTAAGGTCTAATTACCCCTGCGGCCTTCCCAGCACCATGAGTGATTAAGAAATGTTCAGGCTCTTCTTGGGAACCTGGGAAATGATAATCCAGCCCTGGTCACCATGATCAGGTAGAAAGACAAAGACCACCTGAGCATTGGGGGGCAGCTGAGGCCAGCCTGGTTCTAGCTTCAGGGTGGGGTTAGGATTGGCCTCCAGGGGTACCTCTGTTGTGTCCCCTTAATCTCACTAAGCCTCCATGATCTCATCTACAAAACACCCTATATGCTTACCTTGCAAAGTGAATAAAAATAATAGATGAGAAAGTTAACAGGAGACTGCAGAGCCTTCTGAAAGGTAAAGCACCATGCAAACGTTTATTATAAAATGGTTTTTTTTATAATGAAGACAAAAATAGGGCACAGAAGTTGAATTAAGAGGAGCAAGTTTCATACTAGATCAAGGTTCATTCCTAAAGCCTTCTCTTCTTGCCTCGCAGACGTGGATTTTTACAGAGGGCTTTATGAGGAGGTCTCTGGAAGCCCGGGTTGAGTCCACTGCCATCTAGGCCTTTCCAACCCTGAGAGTGTATGATTCAGCTTATAGGCACCACAGACTCAGAGATTCCCATGTGTTTTTCCTGTTCCAGGACCATGGTGTTGAGCCAGGGCCCAGTCCCCAGGGTACTCGGGAAGGGGTATGTGCGCTGGTTTGGTTATTAGTACTTCTTCCCTCAGGCCCCCCAGATCTCCAGACACCCAGAACTATGATACTTCTGTCCGTATGAAAGAGGTTGTGTTGGGCTCAAGGCCCCAAGTAGTCCTGTCTCTAACAACTGGAAAAGTTCATTCACCATCATTTGCTCTAACTCAGAAGTTCAGGCTTCCAGAACACAGACTTTCCTGAGGGACCCACAGGAGGCACCCCACCCTGAACTGGCCTATCTCCAGCCCCAATGGACTCCCTCCTGCTCACCAGCGCCCGCCCCCCCGCCCCCACCAGGGGCCGCCACTCTCTGCCTCTAGTGCTCTGGTCAGCAGTGCCCTGAGGGGGGTAGGACTCGGGGCATGCTCCCTAACACCGCCAGTAGCCTGAGACCCAGAGTGCCCATCCAGTGGGGCCCAAGTCAGGGATGGGCCAGCCAACCACTTTCTTCTCCCTCCCTTGCAGGTCACATCCAATAAGAAACACCTGGAGAGCCTTAAGGATGCCGGCAGCCTTCTGCAGGCTCTGGAGTGGCTGGCCCCGGCTGGGGGGTAAGTAGGCCCAGGAGGAGCAGTGTAGAGTCTACTGGGCTTCCCCACACCCCCGGACCCATACCTTCCAGCCTGTCATTGCCAGTGTGGGAGGGGCCGCTGTGCCCCTCCACCCTCCGGGAATCCCCACTGTGCTGGTGGTGGGGGTTTGGGGAGGTCAGCAGGGGGTAGGGAGAAAAGTAGAATGTCTTAGCCCTGCTGGGGGGGCGGTATATTCCCATCTATAGGGAAGAGAGATGGGGAGGACGGCAGGAGTGGATGTGATGAACCTCACAAGGAAGGCAGTGGCCAGCCCGTGTACACATGGCCTCATCGTCACCACCTCGCAGGGGTTTGGGCAGGGCTGGGGTCAGGACTGACAGCACCAGGCTGTCTTTCTTGGCCACGTCTTCAGGGAAAGCCTAGGACCTGTAGAACAGATTGTGTGTCACCCAGAAGCTGACAGTGTGCGGTTAGGTCAGCCTCCTGGTCCTCAGCTCTCCCTCCGCGTGTGCAGTATTTCCTGGCAGTGAGCTTCACAGCCTGGGGCTGCCCTGTCGCCCAGGAGCGCCTCACTTGCTGTGAAGGTGGGCACCGCTATCATCTTGGTAAAATAAGGGCTGCGGGGGGGGTTCATCCCACAGTGACACCCCCCCACACACACATCGTGAACTTGAGAGGTGGTGGCAGGTGGGGGGTGGGGCTTACAAGTTGTTACACTAGATCTGAACTGTTAATGCCAAGTGACCGAAGAAAACTTAATGGGAATAAGAAGAAAGTTGCCTGCAGGCATCCATCCTGCAGTCAGACTGTGTTGAGGATGGCTCACTGTGAGTGACGGCGCCAGAGCCGGGCTTGCGGTCAGGCCACCGTCCCCAGAGCTGAGGGAGGTGCCGGGGGCCACAGTCCCCTGAGCTGTTCTCTGGGGCACCGGGTCTTCACTGGGCATGCAAGACACGGAATGGGTGCTGGGGTTTCCTGGTTGGTTTTCAGAACCACAGGGTTCTCTGAATTCTGCTTCCTGGTGTCTTGGGTTCAGTATTAATTTGAAGAAAAATACATGGCTGGGGCATTGCTAAGAAGTGGTCTGTGGGGAAGGGATGCCATCTCCTAGACAACCCCAGTCCCTCTCCTCTCAAGTTTAAGCCACAGAGGGAGGTTATCCGTGGTCTCTGTGAGGTAGGGGGAGGAACAGGCTAGCTTTGGGGGGGCCCTCCTCGCTCTGCTGGGCCCCTGTGGTGTAAGGCATGGCCAGGGACTCCCTAGGCTGGGCCACAGACTATGTGGCATCTGTCCCCAGAGACCTGGTCTTGTGCCATGATGAAGCCACTCTGAGCGGATGCGTGCCAAGGAGGCCCGGGAGAGCCACTGCAGACGGGAGTTGAGCGGAGAGCCCCACGAGCCCTTCCTTTCCAGCACCTGCCTCTGTGGGAGCCCTCAGCCAGCAGGGGCCTCCAGCTGCCTGGAGGCCAAAGCCAGCACCCCTCAGAGCTGGACCCAGATTTGGACCACATGTGTCAAAACATAGCTCAGTGCTCCACAAAGCTGGGAGCCCCTCCTGCACCCACGCCCAACACTGCAGCAACTGAAATGCCTACACCAGGCAGATCTCAAGAGTTGGGTTGGGGAGGTTGCTGCTAAAGAAGCTGTCTTGTTTGGGCTCCGTTCGGCTGGCGCAACCAGAAAAGGTCTTATGTTGACCAAGAATGAGCGGGTGGCCGGGCTCTCAGTTCCAATGTGGCGCTGCCAGAGGTCGGTGCACCTCCTTGCCAGTCACGGGGGCCTCTGGGCTGCTCTGGTGGGCAGGGTGGGCGGCAGGACTCCCACCAGCCTAGCCTTGACTCAGCCGGGATCAGGCGGAGTTCAAACACATTCTTGCCATCCCTTGGGACCTTTGATGCGCACAGCAGGAATGCGCGGCACCATCTCCTGACCGCAGCCCCGTCCACTGTGACCCACCGCTCATGCAGCGCCCCCACCCCAGGTGATTTGGCGACAGCTCTATTTCTGTGTAGTCAGGAGTCTGCCATGAGCTAATTTTATACTTCAAGGCAGTGCCGTATGTCGTTCTTTTCCTTGCTACCAGTTGTTAAGGCAAAGGTTTAAATGGGTCTCAATTAGCTCCAGTAGCGAATTTTCCATGTTAAGCTCTTGACTGCACATCCACACCTAGGGGAGTAAGAAACGCAAAGCCTCCTGGATGACTGGCCAGGAAGTGGCAGCATGGAGCAAAGAGTCAGGCAGGTCTGGGGTCTTGGCCCTTGTGCCCAAGTCAGCTGCAGGCCGGCTCTGGGCAGGCCCGTTGCAGGACCCGGGCTAGGCGGGGGCTGGCTGCTGACTTGCCTTACAGCGCAGTGTCAGGTTGGGGGGGGCAGGAGCTCAGGCCTAGTTTAGGGGTGCCTGCAAGGCCAGTTTGGAGCCTCTGGGACTGTGGGCTGAGGGGTTCTCACCTTGAGGCCCTGAAGCCTGAGTGTCCTGCTTCTGCGCCTCAAGATGATACACAGGGCAACTTGATGAAGGAGCTGGTCCATCAGATACTCAGGTACAAAAGAGGCCGGCCCCTTTGGAAGAGGGCGCATCTTGCCCTGGAGGTGGCTAAGTGTTTCTACTCTGGTTTTTCTCACAGTTCGTCTGCTGACAGTGTGGTGGCTTCCTTGGCCCTGGAAATCCTCCAAGCTGCTCGACACTAGCCAAGAAGGCACTTAGCACAGGCCTGCTCTGCAGCACCAGCCTTTGGCTACATTCACATCGCCACCCATAGCTCTATTTGGACCTAATAAAGTCAGCTGAACCCAGAACCTTCTGGCTGAGGTGTTCTCACTAATCCTGGGCCCTAGGAAACCCACTCAGAATGGAGTGGTTCCTTCATTCCTGCGGGATGCATCTGGAAACCACAGGTTTGCTAGCTGTTCTGAGAATGTGCTTTCCCTCTGTGGGCTAGGTAGGCCTCCACAAAAGCCTGTGCTAATCAAGGACGCGAGAAGCCACAGTCCTCAGCCTGCGGCATCTGTGAGCCTCTTTCTCCAGAGAAGATTTAAAAGACAGGACTAGGCGTGAATGCTCTCCCAGCCGCAGCTCCAGAGCAAGCCTTTGGAAGCTAGTTTTAGCCTCGCCTTCCTCCCACTTTTACCTTTCAGGGACAAACTGAATCCACGAATCCTGGGGAGGGCTGGGCAAGGCTCCACAAACAGGCAGTGCAGAGTTTGCCTAAAGGATGCAAAACACTTGAGGAACCCTGGCTTCCTTGAAAGTCTGCCCATCTAGGTGCTGTGATGGGGGGGAGGGGTTCTACTTTGATGCCAACTCCTGCCAATTACCCCCTTATCCTTAGAACCTTTTCAGCTTCTTCCCATGTTCCGTCACACATATGCCCTTAAACCTCCTATGTATGTAAGAAGCCCATGGAAATATTTGGTGGACACTGCAGAAAGGTGCTGGGACTGTGATGCTGAGGAAGGCTTACTCTTGAATGTGGCCTGGAAGGTAGGGGTGGGTCCTGGGCAGCTCGAACCACGTGAGCAAGTTGAGGCCCTTCCTTAGCCTCTCTGGGGCCCGTATCCCCATCTGTAAAAGGAAAGGGCATGCAGGCTGAGTGGGCGGGATAAGCACCAGGGGGCGCGCATAGGTGGCCCCATTTATTGCATCACAGGAAGCTGGTCACGTCGTCACCAACAGCCCCACCTTGCCACCGTGGTCCGGGTAGCTTGCCAGCCTCCATGCGGTTAGTACTGAAAACAGCAGTTCTCTGTGTCCAACTCCATCAGGAGCCTAGGTGTTACCTTACTCGCCACCACAGCCAACAAAGAAGGCCGCCTTAGTTTCATTTCCTGAGAGAAAACAGGCTCAGAGGGGGCAGTCCGGCTGCCCAAGGCCCCAGAGTCTGGTTGAAATAAGGACCTGACTCCACAGCCTTTGTGTGCCCCGCAGCGGGGTACCCAGAGCTCAAGCTGGGAGAGGTTACGGCACAAGAGTGGCCCACGCAGTCTCCTTCCATGTCTCCTAGCCTACTCGCCGCCCATGGTGAGGACGCTCCATGCCCCACTCATTTTGCCTGTGGTCCTGGGGTGGGGGAGAAGCCGGAGGCCTGGCCCTCAGCTCCAGTCGCCTTGTTGGCTGGGTCCAGAGAACAGGCAAGGGTCTCCCTATTTTCCCAGGAAATAAATCTGTTCTCTCCCTTCAGTTCTTGGGAGAACTGCCCTGGAGTTCTGTGCCTGGAGTCTTCCCAGAAGGTATTTCAGAGCACTGGAAGATTCTGCTTTACCCTTTCTAGTTAGGGGCACGGAGTCGTCTTTGCTGCTTGAGGTAAAACAGAAAAATTTTAACATTCCAGAATGGTTTTGTTGAATGGACCCTTCTTGGCCCGGAGCCCCTCGGCATTGCCTTTTTCAGGAAAAGCTATCTGAGTAGGCAAGGGACAAGCAGGGTGCTAGGGCACTGAGGCTAGCCCAGGCCAGGCTTCACAGGGACGTGAGGCTGTCAACCTGGAGTTAGGGGATCCTTTTTATTCTTGTAAAGGCGCCAAGTGTAAAGGAGCAGCCCTGGCCCCACTGAGATCGGGCATAGGGTACACGAACAGGCCTGGCTGGGTGGGCAGCAGGAGGCCTAACCCTTCCCCATGTGAGGCCCATACCCTCCTATTTGGCTTCCCAGGCTGGCTCCAGTTCTAAGAGAACTGGCCCCTGGCTCCTGGCCCATTAGAGCTCTCAGGATTCTGGCAGTGGCATGGGGCCCAGAAGGCACCTACTGGCCCTCATTCCCCCACTTTCGTGCTTCAGCTATTTGCTCTTTAACTGGCTACGACCATCAGGTGAGCCTCTTCAGGGACAAATGGGGTCACAAGTTGCAGAGCAGACTGGGGAGCAGGAGATGACCAGGTGAATGGCTGCACAGAACTACCTTTCCCTCCGTGAACAGCAGGCCCAAAACTTCAAGACCTTGCCTTAACTTACAGCCTGAGAGCAGGTGCCCAGGGGAGGGGTCTGTCCCTCTGAAGAGCCACACCCTGGCCACAGGTCTCCTGAGAGGAGAAGACAATCATCGGGGCAGCTAAGCTGTGGGTCTGTAGGATGCAGAAACAGAATTTTCTCTTACAGTTCTCTGAACTCGTCTAGCTCTTCATGGTTCCCCTATTACCCTGAGGCTTTTCAAGATTATCTCACGAGGTTCTCAGGTCAATTCTGTGACTGCACACAGGCTTTATCCCTGTGACACAGCTCAGAAAGCGGGACCTCTGGGGGCTAAGGCTCTTGGCTTGAAGCAAGATTCCTTCTCTCCCTCCCCTGGTGACAGAAAAGTATGGTGGCAGAATCCATGGATTTATGCAGGAGCTGAGGTAGGAGATTCAGGAAGGAACTGGTAGGGAAGTAGGGCGGGCGGAGACAAGACCAGACAAAGTTTAGGAGGCCGTGAAAGCCTCAAGCTTCAGTGGGGCTGAGAAGGGAAGTACAGGGATGAGAAGCAAGAAGTCACAGCTCAGAATGAGGACCAGGGAGGTATGGAGTCCTGATGTGAAGGAAGGCTGGTCTTTTAAATCCTGTTTTAGGGCCCTTACTGTAGAGGCAGTAAGGGCAGCCTGTCACCTGCCTCTAGCTCACTCGTGGGGTGGGCAGGGGCAGGGGACTCCCCCCCAGCACGCTGACGGAGGAGGAAAAGGAAGCACCATCTTCCCAGCCTTGCCCCTCACTCTGCCATTGCATCTGGTGGGTGGTTCACTCAAGGCAAGGTAAGGCCATTTTAATAAATTCTTACCTATTAGAACAAAATAACTGCAATCAACTGGGCACTCTCCACTTTATAAACCAAACAGCATGATTCAGACCTGTTTTTATTACAGAAATCAAAAATTAAAAAGCATATTTAAAATCTTTCACTTTCAAGGATTCAAATAATCAGATTGAAGCCTCATGTCTAGAACATCTGCTCCACCATGGAAAAGAGCTGCATTCTTCAGCTTAGTGGCGGTCACTGCAATGGGATCAAATGTCGTAGGCGCCCCCCTATCCCCAGGTAACCACTATTGTGATTTCTGTAGAAATCCAATCACCTCCTTGCTTTTGTTTTTACCATCCATGGGTGATGCCCTCCAAAAAGTTTGCCCTTTTAGTCAATCAATCAGTGAGGTCCTACAGCATGCATTTGTAACTTGCTTTTGGTCAGTCCTGTTTGTTTGAGGTATCCACACACGGCCGTGTGAAGCCGTAGCTCTCTACCGCAGGACGGCTGTTCTCTAGTATGAATACAGTGGTTATCGGATACATGGGCTGTTGCGCAGTGCTCTCCCAAGCCATAATTAATAATGGAGTTCGAAGCAAAAGAAAAATCATTAGTACCGACCTTACTTGTCTTTAAAATCTTGGTATTTTGGGGGTCATGGATTTTTTTTTTTTACCCCTGCATTTTCATTTTTTCCACCCCTGCATTTTCATTTTTTCCAAATGGCTACCAATTGTTCCATACCTTACTAAGAAGTCCCTCTCTTCACACTGACCTCCAGTGCTACCTCTAAAGTACTATGCCCACATCTTCCACAGCTGTCTTTGTGCCAACAACTGCTAACTCCCTCTACCCTTTTAGTTAGGTCCTGACCTAACTAGAGCAAGTCTTCCCCCCTCATTCTTCCCAAGTGTCTTGGCTATTCTTGGTGCTTTGTATTACTACTTGCAGAACCACCTTGCTGAATCAGATTAACTTTACATTTTTAAGTGGAACTTCAAAACTATAATGATTTTCGGCAAAGCTCTGAAAATGTTTTCTGATTTTAAGAAGTTCTTTAAACGAAACACCCTGCTGTGGTACCTTGTGTGAAGCTTCCCGTGATACTGGCATGATTCTGTCATGCACTGGAAGGAACCTGAAACCATCCACCGCCCCAGGTGCAGGGTCTCCTCTCCGATCCCCATTTACACTTCAGACCACAGTGGCTTTCACAAAACTTCAGCCAAAAGGAAGTGAACATGTTTATCTAACAGTCACGATCTTAATCAAATAAAAATACCCGGTAACTCAAACAGCTCTCCCTAAGCACAAAACACTTCCACTCTTTCTAAAGACCAAAACACAAGTCTTAGCAGGTCTACTGACTGCCCTGAGGTATGAACGAAGGCTGTCAGACCTACCGCCAGGATGACAGGATTACCTGGCAGACAGGTGGAAGAAGGCTCCATTCTGGTCTGATTATGTCCACGATAAACATCAACACTTTTAAACCATCTTAATTTTCAGTTCAAAGGGGAGTTGAAGGAATTCCCCTCTCCGTTATGTGAAGGTGCTTGAAATCCAAATCCAGGTAGCTAATTTTTCATTATTACCTTATAGAAAGGATCCATCTGATGGTGTCTGGAGTGGGGGAAGCCTATATGGCTTTCAGTCTGGTTCCATGTAGCCCAAAGATGACATGCCTTTGAATTGAGGTTTCTGGTGCAACTTAACCCAGGACCCACTGTCAAAGAAACTTGGCAAACAATCCCATCTGGATGTAAGGCGCTCGCTCTCATTACAACTTCAATTATACCACTGTGTGTGTTTTCCTCAGGATGAAGCTGAATAAACTATCCTCACAAGCCAGTTAATGACAAGGAGAAAAAGGTGACACAATCGAATGAATTAAAAGTTTAATTCTGAACCATTTTTATAACCGCATTTTCTCTTGAAGCATCGTATCACAGCAGGTTACAACAACTTTGGGATAAAAGGCAAATGGTAAACTGTCCAAAACAAGGTTCCAAATAACACCTCTTACTGATTTACCCTACCCATACATATCCCAAATAAAGTTTTTGATCAAAAACATGAAATAGATTCACCTGCTTATTATTTTAAGCATATTAAAAAGGAAACTAATTGGACCATTTCTATTTGTCTATTTTATACAAAAAGGCTACACAATGTTACACTTTATTCAGATTACAATTAGAGTGATTATGAATTAGTGTTCTACACCATTACTCAATTCTTAAAAATTAGAAATTGCTGTAGCAGTATTCACTATAACTTAACACTACGAGAGACTTAAAAAACTAACAGTTACTGCAAAAAAAATTAAAGAGCTACTTCAAAGCAAGCAAAGTCAGTACCATTACAGATATTTAAAAAAAAAATTTAACAAGCAAGGCTAGAGTTTGATAAATTCCATATCTTGTGATCCATTCTTGTGCATTCTTCACTTCTTGAGTCACTCCCAAAATCCATTTGTATTGTTACTCCTCGACCAAAAAGGACCAGAACAAAAAGTTTACTTCAATTGTTCCCATAGGAAACTCAGCTTGGTTAGTGTGTCAGGCACTTTCTGAGATACCAGCCCACCCCTCGAGCCCTCTCAGCAACTCTACAGGCCAATCACAATGCAAGTTCAGACAATACAGCTGTATAAAGAGAGAAAGGCTGCTATTAATGTTTAAAACAGCAAATGTTACTCATTTGAGTATTAAGTTGCAAAAGCTGTGGCAAAAAACATTTAAAGTTAATAACTTCCACACATGACCACTTAACCAGAAATCTGAGAACAGTCAAATGTTCTAAGACATCTCCTTTCAAAGTATGTATCTGTTTTGGTGGCAGATTTACAAATAGGCCTAAACCACTCCCACCCTACCAACCAAGTCTCTCTGAAGTTCTGTAGGCAGAGTAAAAGTATTTTACCCAAACTGGTTTTTTTTAACTTCTTACCTAAAGGATGATTTACAGGTCAGTATCAAACCAGGCCAGCTGATTGCTGTCGCCTGGAGGCAGCCCATCCATGAGGTCCTGGGCATGCCCCAGATCTGGCAGCCCATCAACTGGATAGTCAGCACCAGGGTGGTGGCCACCCATCTCATGCTCCATCATGGGGTCCATACCCAAGGCATCCTGGCCATATCCACCCGAGTGAAAAGAACGATAGCTGGGATCTAGAGTAGTCAGGGTGGAAACAAAAGGAGCAAGGGAAAGAGGAAAAGAGGAGAAAGACGTTAAAGTTAACGCTAAGGCGCGGGCCTTCAATGTCTTGTCTCAGAAAGCAGGCCTTTCTAGCCTGTTCAACTTCTAGCTTTCTTCAACCAAGTAATTACTCACTGCCAGGCCACCCACAAGGCTATATACAAAGTCTGTTTCCAGGAGAGGCAGACCAGCAGGTTCTAACCACACCATCCGTTTACCACCGAACATTTTGTGTTTGCTTCAGTAGAGACATAAAATCCCTGAGGAGGGGCAGCAAGCAATCTACTGTGTGTATGACCGCCCAGGCATCAACAAGTCATGGGCAAGAGATGAAAGCAAAAGCAAGGCGGTCTGGCGGATGTAATCTATCCGCTGCAGAGTCCAGTAATACAAAGGAACTGAGAAAATTCAAGCTGCTGTTTCCAATGAAACCTTTACGTTAAGGGTTGACATTTAGATCTGTCACGTAAGACGCCTATGAGCTTCAGTGGTTTAATACTTAGGAAAACCCAGATGAGATGATAAACATAAGGTGAATAGCTGTATCTGTTCACGGTCTACCCCATGCTCCATCTCCATTACCCAGATTTGAACAAGCTTTTCGGAATACCCTGGTAATAGAACTGGGCAGATGCACCCCAGATCTGAGCTTGGAGCCAGAGAGCTCCCCACATTCTTACGTCCTGGGCGGGTTGCAGACCCAGAGATTACAGGTTCTCTGACCAAAAAAGGGACTACACAGGCAACCTGTCATGTTCTGCACTGCAGAGGCTCAGGACTCGGGACACCTATTTGTTGGTGGGATCCTGCCGCCTGCTCAGTGTGAGGCTCCTAATTCCCTCGGCTCCACGAGAGCTCCTGCTGCTGACTCTGGCATTTCACAAGTGCCTTTAACTGCTGCCCCTACTTCCCTGCCAACACCGGTTTCCCAGATGAGCAAAGCAGCTCTTCTGATAAAGCTCTGGAACCTTAGCTTGACCGGGAGTTAATCGAGAAATCTGAGACACATACCATCCTGGCGATATCCAAGGGGTTCTCCCTGGGCACCAATATCAAGTCCAAGATCAGCAGTCTAGATAAACAGGTACAAGGCAAAGAAGCAAAATAAAAACGAAAATTCTCAAGTATACTCTCTAATATTCTGAAAACATACTTATTTTCAGGTAATAGAAGGAACAAAGAACTCACAGAAATACTTCAAACTCCACCCCTCAAAGATTCACTCCTGATAAGTAGAGCCACATGTTTGTCACTACACACAGTATTAAAAATATTCACTAATTTACGCTTTCAGCAAATAGAACAGTCAACAAAATAGGCAAAGTGAGGTGCTGACAAACAGGGTATGACCTATGAAAGATTTTTAGCCCGAGCAGATGGAAAGGGGAAGACTAGGAGAGGAACAGGTTTGGGGAAGTTCATGGCCCAAGTTGGAACATGTTAAGACTGCCCATTAAAACCCAACTAACATATTACTCACAATTTGGCAATATGCTTTTCTTTTTCACCTAACAATCTACAGGATCTCTTTCCATTCATATAATCCACTGTATGACTATGTAGTATAACTGAATGAACTTTCAGGGTGGTTCTACTGTTTCAAGAACAATTCTGTACTAAGGATAAATACTGAAGACAAATTCACAGAAATTCAAATAGGAAAGTAGATGAAAAATTGAAAATTTAAACTATCAATAAATTGACCTCCAACTGAAAGTGTTTAATAGAGTGTGCCTCTTTCCTTAAAAGGAAAAATATTCCCTTTTGGAAAAACATCCCTTTTGAAAAAGATGCTTTAACCTGATAACTTTTTCATCCATCTCCCTCACGAATTCTAAGTGAAGTAGCATGGTTTGTTCTGAATAGGCTGTTTAAAGTCATGGTTCTTCCTCATAGTGGCTGCTAAGGTAGCAGAAAGGATGAATATTCAAGCCAAGGACACAGTAAATGCAAATAAATGTGTATGAACATTGGAAGGGAAACTGCACACTACTGAATAAACATGTCCACACCGCCTACCTCATTCCAAGCCATTGGCTCTGTTCTGAAGAGAGAACTGGTCAGCTCAACTGAAAGCCGTTTCTTGTAATCCTGTGGCTTGTCCTCAGACATTCGGAACAAAACAGCAGCTGCGTACGTTGCTGGGAGAGGAAAGGAAAAAAGGCCCCTGAGGAAAACCTGAGGCTTTCCTGTATACATCAGCTAAAGGTTCTGGTTCCTCTTCTACTTACCTACACCTTCGTTCCTAGAGTGAAGTAACTCTGTCAGAGGAGCTGTGGCTCCCTCTGCTTCGATGGCTTCCGCAGCCTCCTTGTCCTGAGCAAGTTCACAGAGGACCCCAGCAGCTACTCTTTGGATATTTTCAATGGGAGAATAAAGCAGCTAAGGAGAAAAACACAAAACCTACTTAAATCTAAAGGAAAAACACGGCAAACACCCCACCGTGCTGCAAACATTCCCAATTCAGAGAGAACGAGGCGTTTGCACTACTTGTAGTAAATCATATTCTCTAACTTCTTAGGTATGTGATGCTCTGGAGCACAGGTTTTCTAGACCACTTTCGGCTACAAACCCGTTCTTCAGTGACAGTTCTAGTTGAGCTCAGATCTGGCAAATCAGGAGGTGGCTGGAGGCCTGAGCTCTGGCAACCGAGACCAGCTCTCCTACCTCCAAAACTCAGCACCCCAAAAGTGGAATATGAAGTATTCCTCTTCTTCAGGCTCTAGCCCATGTTCCTCCTGCTGCCCAGGGAAAATGAAGGGACTTTTCATAAAGTTAAATGTACTCAACTAAAAGGACACTATACATTCAGATTCTATTTGTCATTCATTGGCAGGGGGCATGAGCAGAGTGTTGTCATTTTATAAATGGAGATAGATGAAAAATTGCCCCTAACTTGGTCCCTAATTTTCTGAAATTCTGCTTATCATTAAAATTCTGAAATTTTATTTATAGACTCATAAAATCTAGAACACCTCACATGAAACCAACATACCTGCACAAACAATGGAATGGTATTTAGTCCTCTGATTACAATTCGGTTGTGAACATCCCGAGCTAGGATATGAAGGGCTCCAGTACAACCTTCAACAATTTCTTCCATACGGACCCCCTCCTACCAAAAGAAACATGGTTAACAAATAGGACATTCTCCTCCCTAAAGTTTATAAACAGAAAGACTTTCTGTTCTGAGTAGCAATTCCTAGACTATTCACATTATACACCCAAAGTTCCCCAGATTTTGCAACTGGTTTAGGAATGAAGGAGGATTCCATGAAGATGAACGTTACGGAGGTGGGGGGCGGGGGGTCATGATGGCACTAATTCCTAGCTGCACGCCCCCCCCCCCCCCCCCCCCCCCCCCGATATAGAGCTTTGACATACTCTGAATCCCAAAGATAACTTTCTTACAGTCAAGACACCAACCACTTTCGGTAAAAGGAAAATATAAAGATACATAAAGATGGCAAAATAATGCACAGACTGACAAATGCTTTACTTCCATATGCTCCCTCTATTTATTTTTGTATTTCTATGTGTATCAGGTGAAAACCAAGCAAAGGTTTATCACCAACTGCTAAAATTCTATTGAGCTGTCAAGTGGAAGATCCACTCCTCACGGCCTCCAAGACTGTTTGACCAGTGGTCTATATGGGAGAAGGAAGTTAACTTTTGCAAAATGTAGATACTCTCTGCTTTCCCTGTTCCTGAGTTTTAAAAAAGGTAATGATTCTGGTACTTTTAGTGGCTTTTATAAACAACTTGATTTTTATAAAGACACAAATACTCGCTTCTTCCTAGAGAAGGGACTTAAAATAGAAGGTATCTTTTGCATTCTTTTAAGCCACCTCATGGAGACAGGCCAATACCAAGAATAACGAATGGAGAAAGCTGAGGCCCTATCATGAGTAAGTACATGTAACAACTAGCAAGAAGAGATGCCCCAAATCTGTTCTGGTAGGCTCTTATTTTTCTAAAGTAACCTAATTCAATAAGAGAAGACTCTCTGAAGATCTGAATCTTCAAAAATAAATTGTGAGGAATAAATTCTAAAGTGTCTTTAGATACTTACAATGAAGCTAGTTTTTGAAGATTTCAAACCTAACATCAAAGCTTTAGGCTGAGATTATGGGTAAAGATTCCAGAAATGCTACTACTTATTCTTGAAATTTGTTAGTATTCCTAGGTCTGTGAAAAAGGTTTAAACCATTCCTGGAAGAGACACTAAACTAAGTGTGTTAACATACTTACAAGCAAAACTCATGTTCTAATGGGGAATAAGGGCTCTGAAATCAGACTTGGATTCAAATTATGGTTCTATTACTTTTGAAGAAGGTGAAACTCTGTATGGATTAAATGAAAACACTGTATAAAGTGCCTAATCCCACAGCAGTACATCACACCCATGCTCTCTTTGTAAGACTGATGATGCAATGGAGAGGTCAAAGGCAACATCACTAGGAGCCACATTATTCCTTATCTTTTCCACAGCCACAGAAACATGTCAGTTTTGTTTTTTTTTTTAAACCATTAGCAAACAGCCCTACAGGCAAGAAGATGGAAGGAACCAATGACCAAAGAAGTTCAGGATCCTATGAACTTATGCATTCCTTTTAAATAGCCAGGTGTCACTATTCAGATTTACCTACCACAAACTGCTGCTGTGTTCCGCCCATAGATGTACGGCGCTGGGTATCCTGATGGGCACGAACCAACAACTGAACTAGTCGCGGAATGGCACCCTGCTCACGCAAAGGTGCATGATTTGCTGGACAAAGGGCAAGATTTCGAATCAATCCAACAGTAGCCTGTAGATGAAAAGGAAGAATAAAAAATGGGCATGTAACTCAACAAAATCATCTTCTGAGCCTAAAATTCCCACCACACTAAATCTATTGGTGTCACCTGAAAGTAGCTCAGACTTCACAAATACTTTGGGACCCCACCCTAGCCATACTTCCTATTTACTAAGGAATATGACTCGTACTTATCAATCCCTTATGCCTAGACAGCCATCCAATAGCTAGAGGTGGTTCATTTTCAATTCTGCAGCCTTCTATTTTGATTGAGTTTACCTTTATCAGAGGCCAGTGAGATGGTGGGTGCAGGAGTTTAACCACAACTGGTAGTCCATAGTGAAGGCGAACAGCATTCTGGGCCATCTCTGCTTCCTGGTGTCGGCTGGTCAGATGACGAAGAGCACAGATGGCAGGCTCAGTAATGTCCTCCCTGTCACCAGCACGAAGGACAGTACGCACAAGCGCCTCTATACCACCCACTTGGCAGACCATCATCTTGTTCTTATAATTATTGCAAGTGAGATTAGAAAGAATTCCAGCTGCACAGGTGACCACATTTATATCATCTGAGCCCAGAAGCTGAACAAGGGTCCCAAGAAGCCCTTCCATCCCTTCCTATGGACATAAAAACAAATGCTCAGTACATATGCATCTTACTTAATTCTGTCACCAAGGCACTGGCATACTCAAAATTTACCTGTTTAGTTGCAGCATCTGATAGATTCCTAAGAGTCCAAAGACAATTCTGAACAAGACGTTGACTTGGATCTGTCAGGTGAAGCCCTAAAGCTTGCATTCCACCTAGAATGTGAAAAAGATCTCAGGTAATGGCCATTAGCTGGCAATTCCTATCAGCACTGTCTTTTCTAGGCTTAGAGAGTGTCCCTCTTCATTGCCAAAGCTTATCCCCTCCATCTAAGTCCTTTCTTTTCATTTGCTAGGATGTTGCTCAGTTCCCCTTTCTCTTCCAATTCACCTCAACTAGTGACAACTTCTGTCGAGTATCTATTGTTCCTTCCCTATGTGGAAAAAGCCTTCATTATCTCCACTGTCCTCCTTAGGTGGTATTTGTATTGTTTATTTCCTTTCATCCATTCAATCATCTCAAAAATATTCACCCAATATCAGGCCCTGTTTTGAGTTGGAGCTGTTACCGTGAGCAAAATACTCTAAGGTCCCTACTCTCATAGAGCTCATAGTCTAGGTAGAGGCAGACAACAAATACGCAGTTAATAAACTGAAACTACATAGTACGTCAGATGGTGTTAAGTGCTATGGAAAAAAATAACACAAGATGGTGGGGGCTACAATTTCAAGTAGTGTAATCAGGTCACCTCAGTGTGAAAGTGACATCTGAGCAAAGACCTGAAGGAGCTACGGGAGACCAATTCAAAAAGGCACTGGAACGCTTATTACCAGGAATCGTATGAAAGGTACTGACTCCAAAAACACATGCCCCAAAGGTTCGCAACCTTTCACCATTTAGGAGCCTAAGGAAGGACATTTATACTGATGGAGAAGTCTAAATGGAAGCTCAGTTCCCCACCTAGTGGCCTAACTTCACCCATCTCTCTCCTACTGAAGTCACTTCTGAATGTAGTGAGATACTTTCCCTCGTCTCCTTGTTCATCTTTTCAGGTCTGTTTTATTTTTCATATTTTATTATTTTTTTAAATCATAGGTAGGCTCCACACCCAATGTGGGGCTTGAACTCACGAGCCTGGAGATCAAGAGTCGCATGCTCTGAGCCAGCCAGGTGCCCCTTTTCAGGTCTGTTTTAAAATTAAGTCTACTTCCTCTAGAGGACAAGGATCGTCACTATCTGGTTCCTTCCTCATAGCAGCTCCAGCTACTAACAGAGTGACCTGCAAAAGGCTGATGCTCAATATCTGTTAAATGACTAGATTCCCCTCTACCTTCGTTCCTCACAGATTTCATTCCCTCCCTTTACTCTTCACTCTAACAGGGTGGATTCTCAATTGCAAATGTCCCATCAGAACAGCCTGTAGACTTTAAAAACACACACTGTATTCAGCAGGTCTAAGGGAAGAGTCCCATGCAGATGCCCCCTGAGGCATACACCCCCTTCCCTCCTACAGTGACAGGTCAACTCCCAAATCTCTAGCCCAGTCTTCCCCTGCATTTTAGTACCATACGTTTCCACCTACCTACCGCCATTTTAGTCACTCAATATGTCAGCTTCTTAAATTATCTTGTTCCAAATCTTAATTAACCCATTCTGGTAGTTCCCTTCATCTTAATGGTACCAATGTTCTCCCCACCACAAACCACTTCTGGTTCTACCTTTAACCCCTAAGTTATTATATTCTATGGGTTCTTTCAGAAACCTCAAAACAGTCATCCTTTGCGGTGTATTTTTGATACCAAACTGTTTCATTCCTAGAAGCCTGTAACACAGGTCGGTGGCCTGGTCTGCTTGCCTTTGGTCATTCAAACTGTCACACATGGTTAGTATTAACATTCCAAACACAGCACTGTGATGCTGTGCCACTGCTTAATAACCGTTAGTAAGTTCTCATTTTCTGTAAGACAAAGGCCAAATTCTTTAGCATAACCTTAAGGAACCCTTTAGAATTTGGATCCCACCTAGCATTGCAAACTGAACTAAATATTCTACATCTGTGGTTCTAAAGCTGGAAAAAAAGCATAAATGAACATCTTAAGGCCTAGAAAGTCCTGTAAGATATGGGCCCTTACCTAGACCCCCAACCTCATTCTGGGCTACTCACCAATTACTCATTAAATTCTAGTTACACACACTTCCTCTTTAGCACTTAGAGATCAACAATCTCTTTCTTACCTTTAGGACATAGCACATGTTTCTTTTCCCTCCCTGGAAGGCATCTAATCCCCACTTCTCATATAGCTAACAGATGCCTTCTCATCCTGCAATCCCATTTTATGTCCCCTTCCCAAGGAAGCTCTTCCCTCCCAATTACTTCTGTATCAGCGTTTGCTGTTCCTTTCTCCCTGACACAGAAGTCGTTCTAAGTTGTAATGCCCCCCGTCTTTTGCATGTTTTTGTCACCCTCACCAGAATGGAAGAATATAGGGACCATATCTGCTTGGTTATCCAGTGTATACCACATGCTTATTCTAGTGCAGGTGCTCAATGTTTTCAGAACACACAAATGAACATCAGAATAACCTGGCTAACTTCTTAAAATGGAAGATGCCTAGGTCTCCAGTCCCATACACATTTCCAGCTACCTACTGACCTTGTCACTTCACTCCAAGGATTCTGATTAAGTCCAAAAATCTGCATTTTTTGCAAGCACTCCTCGTATTTCTGGAATAGCTGGCAGAATTTCATTCCCTTGCTGAATATGAACGCAGCCACACCTGTCCATCCCAGTGCCAGCCGCCATCCTGGGTAATCATAATGCCCCTCCCACAAATTCTCAAGTAAAATTACTCTCAACAAGTGAGAAAAACAGGTGTTACCAACCCTACACTTTACTCCCAACATTTTCTTCTAGTACATGCTTTCATATTTTCCCTCTTCCAGTTGTGATATGAAGATTGGTTTAAGAGTCCAGGTAGGGGCGCCTGGGTGGCTCAGTTGGTTAGGCGACTGCCTTCGGCTCAGGTCATGATCCTGGAGTCCCGGGATCGAGTCCCGCATCGGGCTCCCTGCTTGGCAGGGAGCCTGCTTCTCCCTCTGACCCTCCCCCTTCTCATGTGCTCTCTCTCATTCTCTCTCTCTCAAATAAATAAATAAAATCTTAAAAAAAAAAAAAAGAGTCCAGGTAGATACTGTTAAGTGGGTTACAGAAAGGAGAACTGATGCTAGGTAGCTGAAGAGTAACTGTATCCTCATGATAAAAAAACAAAAAGCCCTGGTTGGTCCACCTATTCCTTTCCTCTGCTACCAACATGCACACAATATAAACTACCACGTATCAGCCATCATTTTTGATGGGTAATAAGAACTCTGCCTAAACTAGGCTTAAACAGCACCAGTGCAGGTGTCAAGCAGGACTTATACTTTGAATGTGATCTTGGCTACAAACTGGTTCTATTCAATTTCAGCCCATTAATAGGTCAAGTTGTATTACCCTTTTCCTAAGACAAGTAATCTAATTAGAACTGCAAGATGCTGTACACATGACACTCAGAATACTTACCTGCTTCTACAATAGCTGGTTTATTACTAGAGCAGACAGACAGCACCTTCAGTACCCTGCTCGTGGTCCACAGTAGTTTCTCATAAGTGTAGGTCCTCATTATATTTACTAAAGCTTGAGGTCCACCACTAGCCAGAATGATCAGCTAAAAAGACATGTATATATATATATATATATATCATTAGTCATGGAATCTTCACCATATGCCCAAGAAAAGCCACATTACCAACCTATTTTATTATACAAGCATTTCAGCCAGCTTGCCATTGACCTAAATGTATTCCTGGACCCATTACCCAGATCCCCATACTGGAGCCCTGTTTAACTCCTCCTCCTACAGCATTCCACTCAAATTCAGGAATCCCAGTACTCCCAAGAATATACCAACTGTGCCCCAATTTTCTTCCTCCCCCACTGATCACAGCAAAAGAAACAAACAGAAACCATGTTGGTATGTAACAGTAAGGCCCAGATAATGATGCTGTATCAAAGTGGATTTGTTGAAAATCTGAACCAGAACAGGCACTTAGAACTCCTAATGATTTGGCTCTTGGCTTTTCCTAATCGTTATTCACCTACTTAAAATGATGTATCACAAAATAGTCATTCATTCTTGTCCTTTACTTCCCTGTATACCCCCACCTCCAAACTATCCTGATTTTCTAAAAACAAATCTCATCACTTCATGCTCTGCTGATACTGAACTGCTTTCCATTATTCTTTGAACATATTCTACAAGGCCCTGCGGGACCTGCCCTGCTGGATATCTCAATAGTCTCAAACCTTTACTCTTCATAAACTCATCCCTCTCCTCCCTCAGTAGGACTTTCAAAGGTGTCACTTCCTCTCTCTGACCTTCACCTAATCAGTCTCTCCTCATCCCTGAGAGCTGAACTCAACTATCACTTCCTCCCACAGGTCTCCCTGAACCTTCCAAACAGGATCTGGTTCACATATATGCTCTCATAGCCCCTCTACTTCCTTGGAATAAATGGATTAAATAATAATTAGATTATTATCTCGGTGCCTATCACCCACCTAAGAATGAAAGCTCTAAGTTTGCCCACTATATCCCTATCACCTAGCTTCATACAAACAGACAAATATTTAAAGAAAATAGATGTCCAACTTTTTTTTCTAGGATATACACAAAGGATGAAGCATACAAAGAATGTGCAAGAGTCCACAGAAGGACATGACACTGGATTCCCGGACGCTCCATGAACCACATTCAGAACAATTCCTTTACCTTGCTTTCTTGATTGCCATAAGCTAAAATCTGAAGGCAGTCTGTTGTAATAGCCAAGAATTTAACATTTGTTTTGTTGAGCAAGGCAACCATTTTCTGCAGCCCACCGGCTAAACGCACTGCCATTTTAGCTCCTTCTTGATGCAATAAAAGGTTGTGGAGAGTTGTAATGGCATAAAATAATACAGAATCCACCGGTGAACTGGGAAGAAGAAAAAAGCCTCGTCAGAAATGCTGTGATGGCACTCTTCGTCTTCCTAGCTTCAAGCATTCTGACCATGTTTTCTTACCCAAGCATCTTCACCAGGGCAGGAATGCCCCCAGACTTAAAGATGGCCAGCAAGCCCTCACGATGATGAGAAAGATTGTGCAAGGTCCCAGCAGTACAGCGAGCCGTTTCCACATCATTTGTATTCTGCATGGTGCGTACAATAGCAGACACCATCTGAGGAGAACGCATGATGGCGTGTCTGGAAGCTTCCTTTTTAGAAAGCTGATGGACCATAACTGCAGCCTTATTAACCACCACCTATAATGTACAGGAATTAAAAGACAGCATTAGTTTTCAAACACTGATACTGGGTAGACATTCTGAGGCTCCTTCCTTGAAAGTTTCCTTCAAAACAGATTAAAAGCTAGCTGTATCGTTACTTACCTGGTCCTCATCGTTTAGCAGTTTTGTCAGTTCAGGGATTGCACGTGTGGCAAGTTCTGCATCATCTTGATAGTTAATCAAATTTACAACTGCATGTTTCAGCATCTGTGATGGTTCAGCCAAACGCTGGACATTAGTAGGATGAGCGGCATCAAACTGTGTAGATGGGATCTGCATGCCCTCATCTAAGGTCTCAGGGAACATAGCAGCTCGCACCCTCTGAGCTCGTGTCATCGCATACTGACCGTCAATATCTGGAAAAGATAATCAGCACTCACTATCCATAATTCAGCATTCACCTGAATTTGTGCTACCCTAAGTGGTAAGGTAGTATCACAATCACTCCCCTCTCTTTACCACATCATTTTATTTAAGCGATTACACGCTAACTTTTTTAAGAATCATTCTCAAAATTGACTTCTGACTCAGTATACTAAGGCAATAACACTCTTACCAGCTACTTGTTCTTGAGTGAAGGACTGAGAAAAGCCCTGTTCCCACTCGTACAGGACTTGGGTGGTATCCACATCCTCTTCCTCGGGATTGCCTTTACCACTCAGAGAAGGAGCTGTGGTAGTGGCACCAGAATGGATTCCAGAGTCCAGGTAAGACTGTTGCTGCCAGTGACTAACAGCCGCTTTTCTGTCTGGCTCCATGGCCATATCCAGCTCCATCAAATCAGCTATAAAAATCAAACAGCATTAGCATTACTACCACGGAAATGTTATCTTCACTTTAAAAATCTGTGATATGACGACCCACTGAAATATTGTTAGGAATAGTCAAATCTGAAAGACAGCCAAGAATAACAATAGCCAGTATTAGCTCAGTGATGAAATATCTACACTCTTAGGGGACCACCTAACAGTTACTCACTGAATTAGTGGAAGAATGGTACTGCATCCAGGCTCCAGAAGCAGTCATCCAGACTAGATTCCTGCTGGTGGCTTGTTTGCTATTTCACCAAGCCATTAGGAGGAGTGAGCAGAAAATGGAGCAAAAGGTAGCCTGACAAGTAAGCAGGGAGAGAGTAAAGCAGGGGGATCTGAGCCAGACTGGGTTAATGGCAATGAAGCAGAGCCCCGATTCAGTAACTAAAGACTTATGATACAAACCTTGGGTAGCCATTGCCCACACAGGATTTTCAAAACCGTTGTATGGTGTGCTTCAGATACCCTAAAAGAGTTAATCAAGTCATTAGGATTTAAAATTAAGTTTGTTTTCAGTACTTTTCAGTCACTAGGATGGCCTGCTAAACATCATGGACGATATCCATGAAAAGCCCCAAATCCCCTTTTATCATGTGAGACTGAAACCCAGACTCTGGAGTCTCCTCCGTAACACTCAACCACAGCGCCACCACTGCTGAACCTCAAAGTAAAAATTCCTCATTAACAAGCACCTCTTTTTAAGTAGAAATACAAATTACAGTTATTCAGGAGGTCAGAAAGCATAATTACTGTAGGTAAAGAAAATTTATAGTGAAAGCCAAAGTGGAGGAAAAAAACTATTCAAAATCAACTCCTCCTTGAGTTCCCAAAAGGCCTCTCTCCCTTTTTAACTTCTTTCACTGAAAAATTCTGGACAGTGGAATTGGACATGGGGGAAAAAAAAAAAAACCCACACCAGATTTTCATTAAATGGTTTTTCTTTCCTGATACAATGCCATCTAAAATGCCTTCACTTAATCTTTTACTAAGAAGTAAAATTACTTTTCAACTGCAAGTCTGCAACACTTGTAGTAAAAAATTTTACTTTTTAGTAAAATTTTTCTAGCTCAAATTTATAGCAATGATGTATTATAAATATAAGTATTACTGACTAATGCTGTTTTGATTATAAAAAGCTTAATCACTCATATGTATAATTACACATATATTTATATATATAAATCTTAGCACCTATGCTTGCATTTTGGCTTTATTGTGTAATAGTCAGAATACTGAATCACATGGGAAACTACCTGCAAATGAGAATTGTTTAAAGGCTCATGGCCACTAGACATTCCTAATAACAAAATTTCCTTTATCACAAAGTATTCCCCTAAACAAGTTTATCTTGCACTACAAATTACATATTGGCTTACCAATATGTAAAGATAGGGACTAAAATATTTAAGTGTGAAGTGTGAATTCTATCAATGTAAAAAGGAGTCTAAAGTTGGAAACTACACTCTCAAGTCCTATTTGCTCGAATGTAAAGAAAGCATGTATTAATTATTCCTGAAATTGCTCTTCCAGTACTAGATTTTTATAACCACAAAGATCACTTGACACGTAAAGATGACAAGAGTGGTGGATACAATTGTTTTAGTGTCCACAGTACAAACTGACAATTTTTGTACACAGCAAAATGAAGGACAGAAAATAATAAAGGTGGTTCCTCTCAATAAGAATCTTTTAAGATACCAAGCAGGATTATGTGTTTAATGTTTTGACTGGGAGTGGGGCATAGAAACCTGAATTTTTAATGAACATTCTAGGATGCACAAATGATCTGCAGACCACACTTTGAGAAATACCCAAGTTCTCTATTCACCGATGCTGCATTTTAGCTTTTATTTTTCCAACTCTCTGGAAACTGAGTTCCCCACTCCAGCTCCCAGTATACTTCCGGGAAAGGCGACCTAAAACATGTCCTACATTAGGCTCCTCCTTTGGCCAATGAATGCCACAGGGTTCAGAAACCAACTAGTCAGTATAATATACATAAATACTATTTGTTAATCAACTTTATGTTATTGGTAAGGCTTCTGGTCAATAGTAGGCTATTAGTAGTTAAGTTTTTGACAAGTCAAAAGTTATATGCAGATTTTCCACTGTGCGGAGGGGTTGGTGCCCCTAACCCTTGCACTGTTCAAGGTTCAAGTGTACATGGCTTCAAGGCAAAAACATTTATAGTATTGTTTCCTTGTTGCTGATGCAAAAGCAAAACATTTTGCCATGTTACTGTGTAAAATCTGTTTATATGGGCTGATCTGTAATTTGATCATAATCTATAATGATTTTATGGAAAAAAGCAAGCTCCTGGGGCGCCTGGGTGGCTCAGTTGGTTAAGCGACTGCCTTCGGCTCAGGTCATGATCCTGGAGTCCCTGGATCGAGTCCCGCATCGGGCTCCCTGCTCGGCGGGGAGCCTGCTTCTCCCTCTGGCCCTCCCCCATCTCATGCTCTCTATCTCATTCTCTCTCTCAAATAAATAAAATCTTTAAAAAAAAAAAAAAAAAGCAAGCTCCTATTCCAAACTTACATCAGTTTGTATGTTGGGGACTTGTAAATACTATTATTTTTATAGCACTTTAAATTTTTTATGCAGCATACAAAAGAATTATTTTTGCTCTTCACTACAATCCTATGTGTGAGGGAGGGCAAGTGTCAATCCAGCAGGCTGAGAAATAAAAAGTAGGAAGGAAAATGGGGATTTACATAAGCAACAGAATAACCAACTCACTCCTACATTACTCTGCAGACAAATCCAAATTTTCCAAAAATATGAGAACTCTTCACTTTAGAAATTTCTTTAGAAATTGAATATACTGTCCAAAGAGAACTAGGCCAGAATCTTGCCCAAAAGGAAAGCTTTCCTCATCCTTCCTGTGGACAGAACTTTCGGCCCAAGGGCTGGCTCCCCCACACACACACCCTGCCAATTATTAGGGGCCCAATTCTGGAGGTCCCAATTAACCAAGACTTACCAAACACATCAGAAAAATCTTCAATATCAAAGGAAAAAGTTCAAGAAAAACCAACAGAAAAACTGACTCCAGAGTAACACAGAATTTTAAAAAAGGGTAAGGGTGGGGAAGGAAACAGAATGTTTCAATTTATTACCCTCAAAAAGATTGGAGATAATAAAAAGCTCACTAGATAACCAAAGGTGAGAATAAAAAACCTCTTAGAGTATAAAGGAGAAAGATGCTCAATATACAAAAGAGAAGAGAGAAGAAACAAGATGATCAATCTAGAGGATCAAAGCTCCAACTAATGGCCATTTCAGAATTAGGAGAAACAAAAATGGGGAAAAGCCCATTAAGTACCAACTCAAGATAAAGGGAGGGCATAATGCTAACGAATTATGAAGTACTAAATGTTCCCAATGCAAGTGATCACTAACTACAGACTGCATTAGAATGCTTTGTGTCTTGCCAGCTTTATCACCACCAAGTGGTGCTTTAACAAAGAAAGAGGACTGCCAGGATAGCCAATTTATCCAGTTTAGTGAGGTAATGGATACATGCATCCTTCCTTTTATTTTTTTATTTTTGTTAAACATGTATTCTTTCAGTTATCTCAAAATTTATCAATTTTTGATTTAAAAATCTAAGTGTTTAACATACGGAATAGAAAAAAATATATACCGTTTATATATTAATAATTTCTACCTAGATGAAAAATTCATCCTGATCCACACCTTATTCAAAGTATTACTAATAAGCAATTTTTGCTTCAGCTTTTCTAATAGGATTACTTAAGCATTCTAGGCTTTTCTTTTTTCTTATTAGGAAAAATTTCAAATAGGCAGAGAAGTAGACACAACTGTATAATGAACACCCACATCACCTATACTTAATGACTTAATATTATGCAGTATTTGTGCCCTCCCACAGAATAATTTTAAAGTAAGTTACATA
Source organism: Mirounga leonina (assembly GCF_011800145.1). NCBI lineage: Eukaryota > Metazoa > Chordata > Mammalia > Carnivora > Phocidae > Mirounga > Mirounga leonina. The sequence goes on along the minus strand of NW_023270268.1, from coordinate 9,331,015 downwards.
CATTAGTTCATTACGTGGCTATAAAAAGGATATTTTTTTGCATACCAGAACACTTTTATAAAAGTGTTATATACTAGCTGTGACTCAATTTCACAAGGAGTGAATTGGAGCGTCTACTTCACCTTGTATACCTTAAGTGGCCTTCTGTCAAAGTCTATTTGAGAATTCTTGACATGATACAGGTTTCACACTAAAGTTTACTTCTCCAGTTCCCATTAGGACAAATTATCTTAATTACCTTAGATTTCACAAAATGTCAGTATTACTAACTAGGAGTAACTCTGCTATGTAAAAATAAAGCAGATCTATTATAAAGCCACAGTTTTATACTGGCAGTTCATGCAAACAATTCACTTTCCAATAACCCGTACTGGAAGAACCAAAGCCAATCACTTATTCTGTTTTCAAGTAAGAAAGCACAACTCTTATTTCAGGAGCATGATAAACTTACGAAAAATCCTCAGGGATTAAAAACCGTTCTAAGTAATATTTGCTTTGTAAATCTAAAAGCACAAACATAATGCATTTTTTTTTGTGGCTGTTGAATTTTTTTTTTATTTTTATTATGTTAATCACCATACATCATTAGTTTTTGATGTAGTGTTCCATGATTCATTGTTTGTGCATAACACCCAGTGCTCCATGCAGAACGTGCCCTCTTTAATACCCATCACCAGGCTAACCCATCCTCCCACCCCCTTCCCCTCTAGAACCCTCAGTTTGTTTTGCAGAGTCCATCGTCTCTCATGATTCGTCTCCCCCTCTGATGTCCCCTTCATTCTTCCCCTATCTTTTTTTTTTTTAACATATATTGCATTATTTGTTTCAGAGGTACAGATCTGTGATTCAACAGTCTTGCACAATTCACAGCGCTCACCATAGCACACACCCTCCCCAGTGTCCATCACCCAGTCACCCCATCCCTCCCACCCCACCCCCCACTCCAGCACCCTCAGTTTGTTTCCTGAGAAACATAATGCATTTTTATTAACCATCCCTACTAATACCTTGCCAGTTAAAAAATTTACAGTCTCCTCAAATCTTCCTGTTTGGGCACTTTTCATTCATCAGTAACACTTTTAAATCACAACTCACTCTAGTTTCCTTCTTACTTTTACTCCTCAGCTATGTCTTTGTGTATTCTGAGAGGAATCTCCCTTTACCAGCCGATAAAAAACAAATACCTAATGACACTTTTGCTCCTCCAAAACGCCTAACATTAATGCCCTTTGTATTATCTTTAAATACACAGGTGAAAAAATCGCTACTAGAATATGAACTGTGACTAAGAAAAATTAGGACATTTCCCAAATGATCTCTCTCTCTCCCTCCTTCATTTTATTGTCTTCCCTATTCTCTACCCTACCTATAAAGTAAAACATATATATGCTTAGTATAAAATGATATTTTTCCTTATTGTTCCCATCATAATGATACACAGTTAATGACGTTTTGGTATATTCAGTATTTTATTAAATTTACTATCGGTATTCTTTTAATATAAACATACAAAAACCAATTCCTTGTATTGTAGACCCTAACAAAATATTTTCATCTATACTGTATCATAGGTCTGTACTGTAATTTAACCAAATCTCCCTTTCTTGAATATTTAGTCCTCCCCCATTTAGTTTGCTATTCAAACAATGCTGAACAAAAATGTTTGCATATAAACGATTCTCTTAGTTTCTTCCACTTACCTTCCAGGAGGACTGCTCCAACTACTGGGTTAAAAGGGTAACAATTTATAAGGCCTTTGTTACACAGCTCCATAATACTGAGGGAACATAAGCAGACAATTTTCCACAGAAGGCCCCATACGAGTGGCCGCCTACCAAGCAAGGTGTGAGGAGCATCAACTGTTACCTCAGGACAACCTGTAGTAGCCATGTCCATCCATCTAATGTACACACCACCTGCAAGTTTTTCTAAATTCTGAAATTACATGCTTAATTTCTTTTGTTTGTTTGCCACATGTAGCCTTTTCGGCTTGCCAGATCCTTTTTTTTTTTTTTTTAAAGATTTTATTTATTTATTTGAGACCGAGAGACACAGTGAGAGAGGGAACACAAGCAGGGGGAGTGGGAGAGGGAGAAGCAGGCTTCCCGCGGAGCAGGGAGCCCGATGCGGGGCTCGATCCCAGGACCCTGGGATCATGACCCGAGCTGAAGGCAGAAGCTTAACGACTGAGCCACCTAGGCGCCCCTGTCCTTTTATATTTTTATAAAATACATGTATATGTTACATATAAGAAGCTCCTTGAATAATCATTGGTATAGCATATTTAGGCCTCCTGTGTATATCCGAAAATACGATTTTACTATTTAAAATAATCGACTATGGTAATATTCTTTACACTCTGATATATCCTTAGTCTCACCAATGAGTAGCTTCACACAGAATCTTTGGTCAGTAACGTAATCCTAAAACAGTCTGGATCCTTCAGAAAAAAAGATAATGTTTTAAAACACACTTTCACTTTATCCACTTTGAACAAACCACTACAAAAAGCAGATAGTTTTTCTTTAGCCTATATTAATCTAAGCAACCAAAAAGACAGATATTTTAAAACACAGCTATCTCAAAGTACATAGGAAACAGCCTTTATCTACACAGGCACATTTTTATAATTTCCAAATACAATTTTATGCCAGCTAAGTTAAAAAAATGTTTAATGTCGTTGATATTGTTGATGCAGTTAAAGTACAAAGATTACATGCCAGCTTAATACCTGGGTGCAAAGAGAATCAGAAATGAAGGGTATTAAAGATGCCTTCAACTCTCCAGCATTTTTTTAAAGTCAAATATATAGAGCAAAAATACATACATCTCTTAATCTGGGTCACCCATGAGTACATGACTGTTACATTATTCTCTATATCTTGCATAGCAAAAATAACTGATTAAAAATAAAACAAGGAAATGAACATTTCAGGTAAACTCCAAATATGATTTCAAAATATGAGAAAATCTTTGTACTTTACTATTTTCAAACAATTAAAATGGAACTATCCATAAAAGACACAAGTATTTCATGTACATTTTTGTCAAACCAACTAACCCTAACAAACTCAAGTCTCAAAGATGAAGATAAAATAAATACTCTGTCTCCTTAAAGAGGCAGCAGTCACAAAAGCTAACCAGGCTACAAGTCTATTTTAGAAGGCTAAAGACTATAAGCTATGTGGGATGTGGGAGGGTCTGTTTCCATTATATCCTGAAACTGAAAATCCTGTTTCTCTTTCGAGTTCACAAAACGATGATTAGCTAAATACTTTTTAACTTGAGGACTTTCTATAACACTCTAGAGACACTTTCACACCCATTTTAAGTTACAGTGTGACAAGGCTGCACAGAAAGCAGTTCACAGTTAAACTAGATTTTTAATAAAACGGACCATTATGTACAAACTACTTTTTTTTTTTTTAAAGATTTTATTTTTTTGACAGAGAGAGAAACAGCGAGAGAGGGAACACAAGCAGGGGGAGTGGGAGAGGGAGAAGCAGGCTCCCCGCAGAGCAGGGAGCCCGATGCGGGACTCGACCCCAGGACCCCAGGATCATGACCTGAGCTGAAGGCAGTCGCTTAACCAACTGAGCCACCCAGACGCCCGTACAAACTACTTTCTTATATACAAATAGGTTAGAAAAATATAATCACAAAAAGATCTCATTCATGAAAGCAACAATAAAAACAAAGTACATACAAGATTAAATGGAGTTATGTTTTTTGACTGGAAAACTTTTATATTAATAAGATATTGTTGGCTTTCTCTAATTTAGTTTATAAATTTAATGTAGTCCCCCAAATTCTCAGATTTCTTTAGCACTGAAAATGGTTCTTAAGTTCATTTGGAATAGAAGTATAAAGATAATTAAAAAAAAAAAACTGAAATAACTATGAGAAGGGACCAATTCTATCAGATACTAAAATACATTATAAATCAACAGCCACAGCAATTAAAGAATTGCATAATTGGGATATGAATGGGTAAGAGACTACTGTAATCACACAACACCAAGATATAATATGGCAATTTAATAAATCAAAGAGGTGATACTTCAAGTAGCAGGAGACAGGTGGATTATGTGATTAACAGTATCAGGAAACGGGCTTGTCTTCGAAAAAAACATTTCTTTTATCCTTTTTTCATCTATTTTCATTTCACTATGTTAAAATTAAACCTACATTTATCAAATACTTACATGTAAGAAATCAAACAAAACAATGAGATAAAACAAGATATATATAAGCAAGGGTGGTATATATAGAAATACATGATGGTAAGAAGCCAAACAGAAGTATGGCTTGAAACTCTGGACTATTTGTGTGTGTACATAAAATTTTTAAATTCCAGGCAACAACAACAACAAAAACCCACCACATACAAAATAATTTAAAAAATGACACGCTGGACACAAGACAGGTAAAATAAGATTAAAGGCTAATATCCACAGTACACAAAGAACTAAGGACAAATCAGTAAGAAAAAAACATCAGGGAAAGGGCAGGAACCATCATTTCAAAGGAAAAATAGAAAGCAAGCAATAAATATACACAAAAGAATAGAAACTCATTTATTTTGCTTATCAGACCAGTAAAGATAACCAGCAATTTGTTCTCTATGGTTAAGAGTCTGTTTCTTGGTTTGCCTTTTTTTTCTTGCTCATTTGTTTTGTTTTTTAAATTCCACACGAGTGAGATCATATGGTATTTGTCTTTCTCTAACTTATTTCGCTTAGCATTATGCTCTCTAGCTCTCTCCATGCTGTTGCAAATTGCAAGATTTCATTCTTTTTTATGGCTGAATAATATTCCATTACATATAAACTACATCTTCTTTATCCATTCATCTATCAATGGACACTTGGACTGCTTCCATAGTTTGGCTATGCTGCTATAAACATAGGGGTGCATAATATTTTCTCAAATTAGTGTATTTGTATTCTTTGGGTAAATACCCAGTACTGGAATTACTGCATCATATGGTAGTTCTATTTTTAATTTTTCGAGGAAACTCCATACTATTTTCCACAATGGCTGCACCAGTTTGCCTTCCCACCAACAGTGCAAGAGGGTTCCATTTTCTCCACATCCTTGCCAACACTTGTTTCTTGTATACATGGATTTTTTTTTTAATAATACAGTACTGTAATAAAAGTATTTTCTCTTACGATTTTCTTCACATTTTCTTTTCTCTAGCTTACTTTATGGTAAGAATACAGTATATAATACAACACACAAAAAATGTCTTAATCCTCTGTTTATGTTATTAGTAAGGCTTTTTTTTTTTTTTTCCTATCAACAGTAGGCTATAGCAAGTTAAGTTTTGGAGGAGTCAAAGTTATACAGAGACTTTGGACTGTATGGGTCTGGTGCCCCTAATCTCATTATTCAAGAGTTAACTGTAGTTAAACTGGCAGAAACTTTCTGGAGGGTAAGTTGGCACTACCCATTAAATGTAAGTGTAAATACCCTCTCACTTTAAAATTCCATTTTTAAAACAGAAATGTATTATGCAGGAATATTCACAGAAGTACCCCAAGAGGTCTGCACAGTGAAGCAGTCATAGAAATTGCTGGAAATTACCCAAATGCTCATCAACAAGGGAATGAATAAAAAATAATTTATTAAATAGAATATATTTTCATCCATTGAACAAATACGTAACACCTTTCATATTACTGGCACTGCAGTAACAGTGAATAACAGAGTCAGAGTCAAGCTCATACATCTAGTAAAGCTTGCATTCTATGATTAGAAAGTTAATAAAAACAAAACAATTTAAAGAGAACTGCTGTGAAGGAAATAAGGTGAGAACAGAGTAACTGGCTGAGGAGGAAGGCTACTCTCGGTAAGAGTGACGGATGATGGAGGGACATCTGAGCAGAGGAGGAGAAGCCAGTCACCTGAAGACGGGACAGAACACTTCATGCAGAGAAAAAGTGCAAAGGAAGGTTATGAGCTGTTTGGTAAAGGTACTAAAAGGTCACCAGTGTAACAAGATGTCAGGGAACTATGAAAAGAGGAAAGGACCAGGTCAATAAGGATGTAGAATAAAATCCAAAGTGCACTAGGAAGCCACTGAGATGCATGTACTGTGATTTAGGCCTTTTAAAATTCACTCTAGTGTCTGTATGGATAAAAAAGAGGGTGAGGGGCCAAAAGAAAAGCAGGGACACCAATCAGGAAGCTACTATTAATTGTAAATCACCCAAGTGAGAAGGGGTAGTGGATAACTACGTAGCCATTAAAAATAATGAATAGTTTTAGGGAAAAAAATTTTCAACACATATCTGATATGCAAAACATTTGCATATTTTAAGATTTTTGCATACATTCCCAGAATTAAATTTATGTAATACAATAGTATTAGAAATGATATATGTCCAAGAAAATACATCATTTAGCCCCATATGTGTTAGCCAGTGATACTGAACATTAAGGAAACGTTTCTAAGTATGAAAGCTAAGTGGCCTATTTTAAGACTCTCTGCAAAAGAAATGTGGAACCTTCTCAGCCAACCATTAGTACCTCAAGGCAAAAAAAAAAAAGACATATTCTTTGGAAAAATAATGTTTTCTAAAAGCAAGGAAATCAAACGCTGCATTTTTTTGATATTTAGACAAATAACATTTTAATTATATAATTTTCCTATTTTTAGTAGTTTAATAGAAATTTTCATTCAGTTCTTGTTCTATTAAAATGGCACTATTCTAAGAATCAACTGCATCACAAAGTAATGCCAGATTTGGCTGACTTATTTTAAATATATTTTACAGCATAATTTTAGGATGTTGCCTTGTAATATCAGGTAAACATCTAATTTTTCCCTTGACATACTTAACAATGTATCATAATTAAATGCTTAGTAACTTGAGTTCTGAGTCTAATGATACCCCATTGAATGTTTCCAGAAACCTCATAAAGTAGACACATTCCCCAAATTATCAGATTAAAAGCCTGACTAGGAGCAGTTAATATTAAGAGTATAGCTAATAAACTGATCAGTTAAAATTCAAATCCAAATCCAGGTCTTATGTTTAAGCTCAGAGTCATGAAATTTTAATCAAATCATATATCCCACCCCCATCTGAAAGCTAAGAACAATTCGTATTTAACAATGCTGCAAATCAATGCAAGAGAAAGGTTAGCAAAAAGAACTACATTCTTTGAACAGTGACTATAGGGAAAAAACAAAACAAAACAATCTAAGATGCGACTCACTACATACTTCATACTTTGACTCCTGCCTAGCTAGATGGCACTACTGCTGACAAGAAAATGCAAAATTTTCAAACACAAGCTTATTACTCCAAGGAGATGTAAGAGTTTACTTCAAGAAAGTCTCCAGATGTTAATCTCTAGGTTCAGGCTATAGGCAGAATTAACAGCAAGGGACTCAATGACTTCTAGAAGTAATTAATGCATTACTTTATACCCCTTAGCAATAACCTTCCTCTTTTTCACTTGTAAGAGTTTCCCACCATACAGCCCAGAGACCTTAAAAAAAAAAAAAAAAAAAAAGTTCAATGTGTGAACACGGTGAGGGCTGGGGCTATTATCTTTAGTTTTCTCATTGTATCCAAAGTGCTTAGCACATACCAAGCTTTTAAAGATTTGATGGACTGAATGTGCCAATAAGAAAGATGTTCAAAAAAACTAGACAGCAAGACAAATGAAATAATACAAAGGCTGAGATAACCAAAAAACAATTATATATAACCTAGGAGACTTCTTAAATGCCTTTAGGAACATGAAGGATTCATTTATAAAGAACATATATCTGAAACAGAGGTCAGCAAACTTTTTCCGTAAAGGGCCAGACAGTAATTATTTTAGGCTTTGTAGGCCATAAAACGGGACTACACCAAAATAAAAAGCTTTGCACAGCAAAGGAAACCACCAACAAAATGAAAAGGCAGCCTACCAAATGGGAGAAAATATTTGCAAATGATATATCCAATAAAGATTAGTATCCAAAATATATAAAGAACTTACACAACTCAACACCAAAAAAACCCAAACATCTAATTAAAAACTGGACAGAGGACCTGAATAAACATTTTTCCAAAGAAGACCTATAGACAGCCAACAGACGCATGAAAAGATGCTCAACATCATTAATCATCAGGGAAATGCAAATCAAAACCAGTATGTGATATCAGCTCACACAAACCAGAATGGCTAGTATCAAAAAGACAAGAAATAGTGTTGGCAAGGATGTGGTGAAAAGGGAACCCCTGTGCACTGTTGGTGGCAGTGGAAATTGGTGCAACCACTGTGGAAAACAATACGGAGGTTTCTCAAAAAATTAACAGTAGAAATACCATATGATCCAGTAACTCCACAACTAGGTATGTATCCAAAGAAAACGAAAACACTAATTGGAAAAGATATATGCACCCCATGTTTACTGCAGCATTATTTACAATAGCCAAGATACGGAAGCAACCTAAATGTCCATCCATAGATGAATGGATAAAGATACACACACACACACACACACACAACGGGATACTACTCAGCCATTAAAAAAAAAAAAGGAATCGGTGCCATTCATAACAACATGGATGGACCTCTTAGAGGGAATTACGCTGAGTGAACTAAGTCAGACAAAGAAAGACAAATACCATATGATTTCACCTGTATGTGGAATCTAAAAAACAAATGAACAAAAAAGCAGAAAGACTCATAAATACAGAGAACTAGTGGTTGCCAGAGGGAAGGAGTGAGGGATGGGTGAAACAGGTGAAGGGAATTAAGAGGTACAAATTCTCAGTTTTATACATATACACATATATATTTCCCAGTTATGAAATAAATACATCACAGGGATGAAAAGTACAGCATTGGAAACATAGACAATGTAATACAATAATATTGTAATAGCGTTGTATGGTGACAAATGGGGACTATGCTTATCCTGATGAACAGTGAGTAATGTACAGAACTGTCAAATCGTTATGTTGTACACATGAAACTAATACAACATTGTATGTCAACTATACTTCCAACAATAAAAATGTTTTTTTAAAAAAGATCTTTGTTGCAACTACTCAACTCTATCACAGTGTGAAAGCGGCCACAGACAGTATGTACACAAACAAGCATGGCTGTATTCCAGTAAAACTTTACTCATGGAAATCACACATTTGCAATTTCATGTACTTTGACGTGTCATGAGATCTGATCCTTCTTTTGACTTTTTAATCAGCCATTAAAAAATATAAGAACTATTCTTAGTCCTCAGGCCATACAAAAACAGGTGGAGGACAGTAGTTGCCCATCCCCTCACCTATTTATTACATACTTTCACGGAGAACAAACCAAAGGCAACTGAGTTTACATTTTTAATTAAGTACATTAGACCTAAATGTGAAGACCCAGTAAGAGAAAGCGTTTTTTAAGTAAGTTAACAGGTTGCTGAGAGGTCACACACTGCTTTTGCCTGTACCTCCAGAAACAGTTTATGTGAAAAACAAAACTGGAACAAATGACATATGAAAGCCACATCAAGACCATTTATTTGGGAAAAACACTTCCGGCCATTAACACCAGGTATGGACTAAACTAGAATTAGGCCTCAATATATGTATGCCTTTTAAAGTCTTTTTTTTAAAGATCTCCGTGTTTGCTTGAAGGACCCTTTAAACTGGCTACCAGATCCTTCCAATGAATCTAACCTAGAAATTTAAACAGAGGACTCCGCTCCATCCCCATGGTTCTTTAACCCAGTAGGGCTGGGATAGGACCCTGGCATTGCATTTTTTAATTTGTTTAAAGTGTCATACATGTTGCTGACACTGCTACCCCCAGCAAAGGGCTACAGCTGTAGATGAACCATATCCAACTCTATGTATGTAATGGTCAGCAACTCAAGTTAAATAATAAAACAAATGGGACTCCACAGAGTAACCACAGGGTCAGCTCTTTAAGAAACACCTTTCATTAAGACAACACAGATTCTTACTGTAACCTTCTTTTTTAAAAGATTTTATTTATTTGAGAGAGACAGTGAGCACAAGAGGGGGTGTGGCCCTGACCTGAAATCAAGAATCAGATGCTTAACTGACTGAGCCACCCAGGTGCCCCGATTCTTCTTAATCTTTAGCAACCTTCTGTATCTCACCACGCCTATGAAGTTTATGTTACTTTCCCAAACAGAAGGACATTTTTGCTGCCTTTGACAGCCTCACCGTAGTAACAGGTTTCATAATCATGAGGCTCTCTTATATTTAGGAAGAGTAACAGAATATTACAGAAAGTAGAGTGAGCTAGGAAGTTTTATTTTCAAAATGTGACTACTTTCATTATCTCAATACAAAAAAACCTTCAAGGAATAGCTCTAAATCTCTATTTTAAGCCCAAAAATACACCAGTAAATGAGTCATAACCTGGAGGTATATATGAATGCCTCAATGGTATATTATGTTGTTTTCTCGATTTGCCAATTTGTGATGTTAATCAAGATTTTCTGTTCCACAAGTTTCCCCACAATTCCTTCATTTACTGAAAAGTTCAAGGATATAGCAATACCAATGGCATAAATACAACGTATGTGTAGATTTCATTTATTCAACAACTGTTTATGCAAATGCTACATGTGAGAAGGTATAACATTTCTGGGTAGACGGTGGCGATTAAAGCAGACATGGTCCTTGCATCCTTGAAAGAGCGATATGTGTATAACTAAGTAATAAGTAGGAGAAGGGAGTGGAATGACACAAGGACAAGTGGAAGGTCCTACTTATAGTGGCCAAAGGCTTCTTGAAGGTAACCTTCAAAAGCCGAGACCCGAAGAAGGACGCAAAAGAGACAGCATGTAAGGAGCAGAGCAGGAACATTCCAGAAACAGAAGTAACATGTGCAGAAGCCCAGAGTAATAAAGCCCTGATCACGTTTAAGAACGAAACCTCGAGACCAGTGTTTAATTATAGTGAGAAAGTGAGTGCAATGAGATGAGGCTGAAAATAGCCAGATCCTGTAGAGTTCTCTAGCCTTTGGTAAAGAATGCTTTTTTTTCCCTAAGTGCTACTGAAAGTCCATGAAAGGTTATACTCTGAATAACAAAATCCCACTGAGTTTTTAAAGATTTTATTTATTTACTTATTTGAGAGTGAGAGAGAGAGAGAGCACGCTTGCGCATGTGCAGGGACAAGAGGGGGGATGGGGAAATAATCTCAAGCAGACTCCCTGCTGAGCATGAAGATAAAGGCAGGGCTCAGTCCCAGGACCCTGAGATCATGACCTGAGCTGAAACCAAGAGTCTGGATACTTAACTGACTGAGCCACCCAGGCACCCATTGAGTTTTTAAAAGCTGATTTTGTTATAATGGGAAAAACTGAAAAGGGGACAAGAAATAAAGGGAAACCTGTAAAGAAATTATAGCAAATAGTCCAGGTGATGGTGGTGGCTTAAGCTAGGGTAGTATAACTAAGCACTAAAAATAGCTACACTGGAGAAATACTTTGGAAATAGAAACAACAGACGGGTTGTAATAAATGAGAGAACTTAAAGTAGGGTAAGAGGAATTAAAGAAGAATCTTAGGTATCTGGGTTGAGCAATTAGGTTGTTATACTGAGTTTAGTGCAACAAAGGAAAAAAAAATGGGGAGTATTTCCAGAACTGCACTGTCCAATACGGGTAGCTACTTGTCACATGTGGTTATTTACATTTAATTTTATTAAAAATTAGTTCTTCAGATTGCCATATTTCAAATGCTCAATCGCCCCATGTAGCTGTTGGTTACCATACCGGACAATACAGATGTAGAACATCTCCACCACAACAGAAAATTCTACCGGTGAGGGGTGCCTGGGTGGCTCAGTCGTTAAGCGTCTGCCTTTGGCTCAGGTCATGATCCCAGGGTCCTGGGATCGAGTCCCACATCGGGGTCCCTGCTCTGCGGGAAGCCTGCGTCTCCCTCTCCCACTCCCCCTGCTTGTGTTCCTGCTCTCGCTATGTCTCTCTCTGTCAAAAAAATAAATAAAATCTTAAAAAAAAAAAAAAGAAAGAAAAGAAAATTCTACTGGTGAGTGCTGTTATAGAAGGAAGAAAGAAAAAAATAAATAAAAATAAAAAATATATATATCAAATGCTGGGTAGTCCAGCAAGAATAAAGCTAAAAAGTATCCATATAGTTGGTCAACATGCAAGTCCAACAGTGAGCTCAGTGGAGCATATTCACTGGAATAAATGAAAGCAGAGCATGAACTGGAATGGGAGATGAAAAGCGGAGACATGTCCATAGGATAGGAACACACTGTGAAATGGAGCACAGAAATAAAAGGGGCATTAGCTGGAGCAGAACAAAGGGTGTCCAAGTCTAGAATATTCACCCAGCCAACAAACCTTTACTGAGCACCACCTGTAACTTGCAGACACTCTTCTGGGTACCAGGGATACAAAATTAAGACAAGACCAGGAGAGGAAGAAAGAACAAACAAGTAAACAATGTTACTTCAGACTATAAGTAAGTGCCACAAACCAAATAATATGATAAAATGAAAATGAGTGAACAGGAAAGACCTCAATGTAGAAATGATACCTGAACATGAGCCATAAATGACAAGAAGGAACCATCTCTGCAAAGGTCTGGGATATACCTATATGCTATTGGGAATGATCCAAATGAGGTGACAGAACTCGCTCAACACACATTTACCAATTAACTTACTTACGCAGTATGGCTGTAGGCATTGGGAAGAAAACACTCAAGGACACAGACAAAAATCCCTGTCTTTCTGGAGTTTACATCCTAGTAGGCTAAGAAAAAAGAAAATAACAAAACAAATGTTATATTATGTTATCTATTATGTTACAGAGTGATAAGGGCTAAGGAGAAACATAAAGCAAGAAAGGAAATAGGAAGTTAGGGAAGGACTGTGATTTTAGACAGGACAACAAGAAAAAGCCCGAAAGAGGTGAGGAAGTGAGCCATGATATGGGAGCATGCTTCACCAGTTGGAGGAAAAACGTAACAGTGGCACAGAAGAAAAGGAAAGTAATAGGTGATAAAGAGAGTGCTGAACAGAGGGGTTTGTGCTTTTACTGAATGAGACGGTAAGCATCTGGAGGTTTCTGAACAGAAAAGTTACATGATCTACTGCTTTAAAAGGATTACTCTAGCTACTGTGTTGAAAATACATTTTAGGGGAACAAAGGTGTAAGCAGGGAGACCAGTTAGAAGGCCTGTGCAGTAATCTGGGCAAGTGATTACAATGGCATGGCTATGGTAACCAAGAGAAGCAGCCTTATGGAAAACTGGGAGCTCAGCTCTACATGTATATTAAGTTTGTGATGCTTCTTAGACACCCCAAATTTTTTTCAAAATAGTTGGGTATTAGCATGTAGAGTTCAGAGGAGAAACCCAAGCTAGGGATATAAATTTGGAAGTTATCAGCAAATAAATGTTATCTGTTTAAAGCTATGAGACTGGAGTGTATTTAGACGACAAAAAAGGAGAGGTCCTAAAACTAAACTCTCAGCCACATCAACAAAGAGGTCAGAGATAACAGAAAAAGCAAAGGAGACTAAGAAGGAACCACCAGTGAAGTACGAAGAAAACTGCTAGCAGACATGGTGGCCTAGAAGTCAAAGGAAAAAGCATTTCAAGCCAACTGTGCAAAATGCTACTAATAGGTTAAATGAAATGAGGAATGGAAATTTATAACAGTGGTTGTTGGTAGGGTTCAAAAGAAAAGGGAGAGTGAATATAAGCAGAATTTTCAAGGTATTTTGTGTAGGTGGTGGGTGAAAGGGGAGACAGGAAGAGAAATCTGTTTTAAAATGAGATAAACAATCATTTTTGTATGCTCATGGCAAGAGCTAGTAGAGAAGGAAAAACCAATGATGCAAGAGAAGGGAGACTGACAAAGAGTAATACTATTCTTGAGACCAAGAGGGAATGGGATCTTGTGTACAAATGAACTGGTTGTCCTTATCTTGGAACACTAAAGTTCATCCACCGTGACAGAGAAAGTGAAGAGCAGAGTCACAAATACGGGAGCATGCAGGAATTCTTTCAATTATTCAATATGCTTAGTGAAATAGAAAGCAAGGGCATTAGATGAGTGAGGATAGGGGAGGAGGTGCTGGGACATTTGAGAAAAAGAAAAATAGAATCATAAAAGAGGGTGAATAGACCAGGGACCATTGGGCATGAAGCCAGAGAAGAACAAAATTGTTGAGAGTATATATAAGAAAGTGATTATTATTCAACATGAAATTTCAACTGGGTATAAGTGAAGGTGAGGGGATACTGAAAAGCTTAGATGGAGAGATTGTAGTTTCTGGTGGAGATGAAGGGCTGTTGGAACTGGAAGTATTTACTAGAGGAATAAGACAGTGGGACACGTGAAATGAGATTGGGGTGGGGATAGTTACTGATAAAAGACAAGGTATTCTAGGATACGAAATGGGAACACGTGGATGAATTAGATTGAAAAATAAGATCACTGAAGAAGAAATCAAGGAACTAATAGCCCAGAATATTGGAAGCATCTTTTATATCAATGTTCCTCAAAGAGCCAGACCATGACACCATAAGGAGCTTGCACCAGATTATAAATCAACACACTGCGTCCTTTATCAAGAAGAATTTAGTGACAGGTTATTTATATTCTGGCACAAACCCTTTATCATAATCCATGCTAGTAACTAACAGTTCAGACCAGACGACATTTTGAGTAGCACTGTTGACATGGACACTGATATCACCAAGAATTATGACAGAAATAAAGAAGACAGTGAGCCAGGCTAATAGTGTTCAAGGAAGGAAGGAGATGACCCTCCTTACTTTTTCTTCTTTTCTCAAACATCCCAACATCTCCCCAGGAAAGTTGGTAGATGACTAAAATAGAGTGGTAGTGGGTAGTATAATTTGATGGCATGAGAGTCAAAGTTTGAAGTTCTGGAAAATAATGGTTAAGACGTGACAATGAGAAACAAAGACATTTTCTCTACCTCTTGGTTTAGTAGTAAAAGCTGTGCAAAAAGGTACTGAGAGAGCTGCAAAGGAAGTAGCATTATCAGGAGAGAGGCTAGGTTACAGTGGGATTAAGAAAGAGAAGGGAACATTTCCAGAATACACTGAAAATAAAAGGGGTCTCCTGATGACTATGAGTTATAGAATGCACAATAAGTGAATTTGAGGATGATAAAAAGTGGGCAATGGAGAACAACAACAACAAAAATCCCACAAAAAAACAAACAACAACAAAAAACAATGGGATTAGAATCTGGAGGGATAAGACTAACACAGAAAAGTTAGGTATAACTAAAAGAACAAAGTCCTTGAAAAGGCATGAGTCAGGACTGGCCTCTGACCAGGATATATACTCTTTCCTCCATTTTAAAGATGGACATTTGATGCAGATTGATAGATAGGGTGGTGAAGGAGTTCCTGCTTAGCTTCTGATGGGCGAGAGGGGACTCATTTGAAGAGCGGAGGTTAAATAGTCTTCCTGTCTTGGAGCTTTCTAGAGAAATGGAATACAATCTGGGGTATAATGGCAAAGGGAGAAATCTGAGGCCCTTTAGCCTACAGTCAGGGTATTCTTCAAACATGATTATTAAGTATTCTTATAAAAAAAGTCCAATTTTAGTACTTCCCAGCTTCCACTTTTGAGCAATATTAATTTAACTATCATTACTCTGCCTCATGAGTGACCCCCAATCTTTAGGTGTTCCAGACTCTTAATTTCTTAAACTTTCTAGCCTCTTATTTCTTATTCTATGGGAAACAGAATGACTGGCACTCTGATTCAGGACCCAGGAAAAAGGACAGATGACTTAAGGCAGGAAATAGTGACCTACAGGACAACTATCAGAGAGTAACAGTTTTACTACATGAATGGATCACACAAAATATTCATAACTAGAAGTTAGAACAATATAAACCTAATTTCATAGTCTCACGTGTTTTTTTCAACAGACGATAATAAAAAAATAATAAAATAGCTGGACTTAAAAACCAAACTGTAGAATTCAGCAAAATGCCAGAAAACAGACTAAACTTACAAATGTATCGAAAGAGTTACATGTCCATGCATACTAGGTTTCCTATAACATTTAATGTCTACTTTTGCATCTAAATGAACTATTAGGTAGACAGAAGTAATGTCTGACATTGCTGCAATCTTTCAGTAGCTCAGAAAAATAACTGTCTAAGCCAGTACTTTCTACATAGTAGAATGGTACACCACTTGGAAACCTCCACAGTTAGACTGGAAAATATTTCCAAGAAACCCTTGTTCCTGTTTTACACATATGGCACTCATCTAGTATATGGCAAACTTCAAAGACAAACTCACTCCCTATATCCTTACCCCAAACCACTTAATTATACTTAAAAAAAAAGTTTACAACAACCACTCCTCAGTGCAGCAAATTACTACAATCATTTAAGATCATCTTCAAATTGCATTCCCAAGAAATTTTGCAGTAAATCTAACTCCTCACACTTTTATATGAAAAATGTACAATAAAATGTGTGTATATACATACACATACATCACAATTATTCCAGCTATCCTAAAACCCTTTTAATAAAAGCTTATTAAACTAACCCTACAGCCTTTGCACATCTTTTACTTCCAAGTCAGATCAGCTACCAGCATTCACGGTAAGACTTATTAATCACAGATATGGTTCGTATGCCTTGAGAACTGATGAACTTGACAGAACTTAAACAGGTTAAAAATATCTCCCCCCAATATTTTTCACTAATTGTTTAACCTATCTGTTACAAATCAGTTAAAAGGAAACAGTACAGCAACAGGTGAATTACAAAATCACAAGTAAAACTGTGGGAACATTAGTGAAGAAATGAAGAGACAAATAAATACGGGAAAAAATGGGAAGTGCTATGAAGCATTTTCACCTCAGCATCATCCAGCTGTTCACACTATGCAAACTGCTGGGGCGGGGGAGGGAGCCTTTTCAACAAGTTCATAAGAAATCAGAGGCAGGAAATTTCTGGAATATTATAAGAGAAACTTTACAGTGGCTTGACAAAGTTACATGGGGGCAGTGGGATAGGCCAAGGAGTAAGCACCTCTGAGATAAATGTTTTGTGAAAAGTTCACTGATCAGTTTTGTTTGTATTCTATACCATATCATATAAATACAACTGTAGCACTATTCTCAGATACTGCGTTTTATAATCAATGTTGCCCTATGCACTGCATTTTCAGTCCAGACATAGCTTGTCATTTAAACATGTAGCTTGCAGACTAAACACCCAACTTTTCTAACTCCAGAAATGAAAAACTTTGCCCTAGCAACAAAAAGATTTAACCAAAATCTATTTAACTGCCTGCATAAATTTATTCTACCCAAGTAATAGCATGCCATTAATTTAAGAAAAACTTATATTCAATTAATTTTTCATTATCTAAACTTTGCTTTTAAGTTTTGGATTTGGTCTGATAATAGTTTCCGTTAAAAGTGAAGACTTCAGATAAAAACCAGGACGTGATTTAAAGACATCAATAAAATTTCAGGCTGACATGATTATGTACACACAACCAAAACATGTCCAGCATTTTTAATATCTTCACAGATTAAGTTTTGAAATCTCTTTTAAAAATGCTCTTTAAAAAACTATAATTAAGATGACCAAGTTGTTATTTCTCCTTTTCTTTGACCAAAACTATCTTATAATTCCTAAACTCAAGTGTGAGTTTCCCAGATTTCACAAACAAGTTAATAATACAAAAGTGCTTTTAATAGCGGGAGGGGAAGAATGAAGTGGGGGAAATCGGAGGGGTAGACGAACCATGAGAGACGATGGACTCTGAAAAACAAACAGGGTTCTAGAGGGGAGGGGGGTGGGAGGATGGGTTAGCCTGGTGGTGGGTATTGAGGAGGGCACATTCTGCATGGAGCACTGGGTGTTATGCACAAACAATGAATCATGGAACACTACATCTAAAACTAATGATGTAATGTATGGGGATTAACATAAGAATAATAAAAAAAAAAGTGCTTTTAAGTTCCTAATGTATAATCAAGTGATAGAAGGTATTTTCCAAGTGCCTAAACATGACCCTAATAGTTTAACAATCTTATTTCCTATGTTATATGAACCCACAGATTCATATCATCCTCATTTAGTAGAATCATTATCACAAAGAACTGTACTCTAAATGGGACTACCGCGGATGTTACAAACTGGCAGTATCCTGCCAGTAGGTGTATTTAATTTGTGCTGAATAGTGTCTTAAAACATGAATTTCATTCACCAACATGTGCAAATCAAAAGATGCACATTAATCTGATTTCCTGCTTCTCTCAAGAAAAAAAATCAGATGATGTGGCAACATGAACTATATTCCCACACAACAGCTGGAACTGCTGAAGATTGGCTGCTTAGAAGGGATTTGTACTCTCCAATTTGTTGTATTCCACACAGTCCCAGTTACCCTGTACCAAATGGTCCTAGAAACACTGAGTAGCCATTGCCAATGTAATAGAAGACCAATCCTATATGGCTTATGAAAGCAATCTTACTTTAGTTACTTATCTTGAATGTCAAAATGTTTATGTTACAATAATAAAGACAAGCAGCCAATTTCAGAGATAAATTAAGTCCCTAACAGAATTTTTCTGTAAGCTGTATGCACATACTTTTTAGAAGAACTTTCAAATCCACTCTCCTATCTTGTAAAAATTTTGGAAAACTGGAACAGCTGCTATTCAGCCTTAAGAGACAATAAATGATGCAAATACTAAGAATCTACTTGAACATTACTAATTCCAAAAATGATCCATTGTGGGGGGGAAAAAATCCATTCTGAATAACCATTTGTATAAAAACAAGGCATTCTTTTTGTGTTTAAAAAAAAAAAAACTCTTAACAGTATTTCTTAGTCAAAAATCATTATCAATGTTTTCAAAAAATTACTTGAATTCCAAGAGCAAAATGGAGCAGTGATACTGTCATTTTCCTCCCCTACTGTCAACTTTTCGATTTCATTTCAACCACCCATTATGGAAAACAGGCAACATTTTAAAGTTTGTCTGAACTAATTAATTTTCCATAAAATTAACATTTGACTTCCAAAAGTTAATTGAGAATACACTTCATTCTTGTTACTAATCAGAATTCAAACTGAAACAAGTATATTCATAAAAAAATGTTACTAATAGAAACATAAGACCTTTACTACAGGAGCAGGGAGAAAGGTTTTTATTGAAAAATTTAAAGGGCAAAATATTGGCATAATACATCACCACCCACAACCTTATACAATGAGAGCCTATAGTAACCAGGGCATTATAGTCTAGAGTTCATATACACTGACCGAGCTAGTTTTGTTTCTATCTAGTTCCTAACACAGACATACTCCTTGATAATATAACTCAGTTGAGCACTTACTCATGTTTTACTGTGTACTTTATTTGAGACACACTGACAATCTGATTAACTTTTTCTGAGAACTTTAGTTTCTGTAATTCATTAGGACAGCTAAACACATGATCCCTCACCCCCAAATTCTTAGAGTGAGTTTTTGGTTTTATCATCATGATAGATTTAACCTACTTAAAGTGGCTTACATTAAATGTAATCCCTAATTTAACTTTGATCTTTCTCCTACAAATATTGGTTGAGATGACATTTTCTCAAGCCAATCTTTTAATGATCACTATTGATATGAATAAATTATTCTAGAATTCAAAAGGTTTCTTGATTGATGCTTTCTCATCAGAACCGTTCAAAAATATATTCCACACAAACTTGCTGGGGGGAAAAAATCACAAGCATTACATTATATCCACTGGAGGGCACTCAACATGACCAAAGCATGGAATGAAAACATGCCCTAACACTACTCTCACTCTGTAGCTGCATCGGGTTTGAGGGAGACTCTGGGGGTGGGGAACGTCTCTTAAAAGAAGAGATGAGGGGCGCCTGGGTGGCTCAGTCGTTAAGTGTCTGCCTTCGGCTCAGGTCATGATCCCAAGGTCCTGGGATGGAGCCCCACATCGGGCTCCCTGCAAAGCAGGAAGCCTGCTTCTCCCTCTCCCACTCCCCCTGCTTGTGTTCCCTCTCTCTTGCTGTCTTTCTGTCAAATAAATAAAATTGTAAAAAAAAAAAAAAAAAAAAATGCCCACAATTAACAAATTCAAAAAGGCAGTTAAACTTTAAAAAAAGGGTTCCTAATGTAGCTGACTTTCTCTGTTACAAGAGCATCTTTCTTTAGGGAAAGTAGATTTTATACATACTTTTAAGGATAACAGGGTTCAGGCCTCAAAGGATCTAGGTTTCAAACTAAGTCAAGCTCTGTCTTGCATGAAACACAAAAACACAAGCAGCATTCCTAACAGAGGAAATAAAGAACTTTCTCCTGAGTTTAAATGATGAAAAACTATACGAGTTAATTCCTACTCATTTTCAAGCAACACAAATCACATATTTTCTCTTCATGGAGCCTGAGAAGTATATACTTATTTTAGCCTATTAGCCTAGTTATCTATCACACAATTAGAACGTATTACATGAACAATGGTCTGTTAAAGAATGAGAACTGATTCTGCAAATCAGTATCCTCTATTTGAGGGCACAGGAGGCAACAGCTACATGCTCTAGAATAATCACGAAATAGTGCCTTGTCTATGTTTACTATTTACTTTTATGGTATAAAAATGTTTTTAGTCAAGCTATTTCAACAAAAGATATATTCCCAACAAGAAGAGAGCTGCAAGAAAAACTTAATACAACTAATGTTTTCAAAAACAAGGTCACAAGTTAATATGAAGCACTACACAAGAGTTGTAATACTTTTAATTAGAAGTTTGTCCTACACAAAAAGCATTCACCCCTTCCACCCTGGGTTAGCAATCAAGCATACTTCCAACCAAGCTCAAAGTACAAACTTAAAATTTACCACCTACTCATCTGCAATTATTATCAACAACTAGTAAACTATGAAAGAAAAACAAAATCATGTCGTAACTGGACATTTTCTTTCATTTGAGTAACACAAAAGTTTCATCTGGCTGGATATAGATAGTCCATTTTGGGGGGTTATAATTTCACTGCTACTTACAACTATAAAAAAGACATTCAAACTTTTGAATTATCCACATCCCTAGTTTCAACAGTATTTATGCTCCTCTTCCCACCCTCCCAACAACAAAAAAGGGTATCTGCACATAGTTTTTGTAAGTGCTACATCTTAAAATACCCTTTGAGAAATTTACCTACTTCATGTCTTCCCTTCCTATTTGGGGAGGGAAGTATCTATGAAAACAAGCACACAAAAAAAACTTCATATATATGAACAATTTTTATTCTAGTCATGATTAGTAACAGTACGAAGCTCAATTCAGTTTGATGAGTTTTAATATTGGAATATACATTTACTCTACATAATAATCTTGGCAAAGGATAACTAATAACAATTAGTTCAAAAGAAAGAAAACTCTTGAATACTTGACACTTGAACACTGGTAAATGTTTTACTTTTTTATTAACCGCCTTATTTTAAAAACATAGTTTTCCCTGAAAGCTATTTAAAATGTTCCAGCCTCTGGGAGAGTCTCAAGCTTAGGACTCCACAAGGACTCTAAGTTGCACGCTATACTAAACTTCCTAGTGCATTTTTTCCCCCCTCAAGGACTACAGGCCTGAATAGTCTCAGCATTCCTTTAATCCTATAGAATAGTCTTCTGCAAGTTTTTCAAGTTACTGTTGCAATCACTTTAGGGCCTTGTCCTTGTACATGGCCTTCAGAACAAAGACTGGGTCAAAGTAATGAATATTGGGTGCAAATTAAGCAAATTTTGAGAAACGATATTCTCCAGTAAACCTTAATGGTTTTTTTTAAATCTAGAGAATGTGAAAGTAAAATAAATACTGCAGCAGCCTCAGTTGCTCAGGCCCAAAACAGTCTCCAAAGTAAAAGTTTATGTCACTAATTTAAGCAGATAGTTAACGGTAGCGTTATGTAAAGACATTTCAAGCTATGTCTACTATTTTGTAGGATGAAGACAAGTTAACACGAAGATATCTAAAGGTCCTGAATGTTTACCAACTGACAATACTGAAATGGCTTCCTAAATTCCACACAAAATACGTTATAACTTCAGCGATCTGAAAAACATTAGCCTAGACTTTATCAAAGGATAGCCGTCTCTTCACGTTGATGTCTAGTCTAAGCCACCACTATTCATGATACAAAGCTCTCATTTCACTAAAACCACTCCTCGATTTCCTTTTGCCGACCTCTGCATACCAGCAGGCCAGTCTCTCTTCATTCACCACTCACAAACTCAGGGGGGAGGGGAGACCACAGATGTCTGGAAGATAGAAAGTATGGAGACAATGCTCCCTCCAAAAGGGAACAGAAAACGAAGGAAACAACTACACCCAACTGCCAAAGCTTTTAAGTTTCGCGGATTCAGAAGCAGGCTTTGAGAACTTTCAAAGTCTCTGTTCAAAATCCTCCCCCTAGACAAAACACTGAAAGAAGTTGCAATTATTTGGTCAATTTCGTAGCGAGGGAACAATTCACTCTGATGAAAAGAAAACGTGCTCTAAAAATCATGTTTAGCTGCCATAAAAGTATTTGAATAAATCATTTCTCCCAACAAGGTTCTCGAAGCACTCAGGAGCTGAATCCCGCCGTTCACTTGATAAGAAACAGTAAGCCAGTCGCCCTGGCCCCCGCCCCTATTTTTACTAGGGTCTCACACCCACCGCCATAAATCCAAAAGACTCCCGGTACGTTGCATGCCGCTTTCACTCACCTGCACGGTACAAGAAAATATAGGTGCAGCACACGGATTTATACGTGCAAACCCTACTGACGCATCGCACCGTCTGCACTAGTAGTTTGGTTCCTCTAAGGTTTAAAGTTGCTTGGGTCTAAACAAGCGCCAGTGCCAAACTCACATAAGCGTGGCATAAAAAACAAAAAACAATTCTCTTAAGAATTCTCTTAATTTGTCCTTAAGAACGAAAGAGGAAATCTGAACAAAGTCTACTGGCCCTATCGACCCGGCAGATGGGACCTGGGTGGCGTCCCAGGCCCAGCGTCCGTACCCCAACTCCCCGCTGGGGCTGGGAAGGCGGAGCCCCCCACCCCCGTCCCCACCCCACCCCGCCCCCCACTCCGGCCCGGAGCATCCCGAGGCGCAGGGTCCCTCCCCCAAACTCGGCCGCGGCCGGAGTCCCGGACGGAAACCACAGCCTCCCCCGCGCCTGCCCCCGCCAGCCATCGAGCTCCTGGACGCGCCCTCGCGTCGCCCCCTCCCCGCCAGCGGCGCCCCCGGGGCCCCGAGAAGCAGCGCGGCCGGAACCCGGGCCCGGCCGCCGCCCTCCGCCCCCCGGGCGCGGCCCGCCCCCGCCGCCTCCTCGGCGCCCCCAGCCCGCACCCCCCGCTCCCCACCCCGGGCCTCCGCGCCGCGCCGGGCCCGCTCCCAGCCGCCGCCGGGACCGCGCGCCCGCGACTAAGTTTGGCTCCGAAGAGGGAGCGGGGGCAGCCCCGGAAGGGTAAGGAAAGGAGTGCCCAAGCACCTCAGGGGAACAGGCTCCTCCCGCCGCTGGAGTCCGACCGTCCTCGGCCTGCGGTGGCGGCTCGGCGGGGACTGGAGCTGCTCCTCGGACCTTCCTCGTCTCCGCCTCCCCTCGCTCTCTGTTTCTAGGGCCGCGCTAGCGCAGCTGCCACAGACCGAGAGGCTTAAAATGGCGCCGCACAAGGAGCTCTTATAAGTCGCGCAGTGGCCTCTGTATCCTGCCGCCACCGGCGCAGCGCGGAGCGTTCCGCCGTGCGAGGACAAGGGGCGGGGCGCGGACGAGCGCCGAAAAGTAGTCCCCGCGCCGCCGGCGACTGCCGCTGTCCGACAGCCCCGGGCAGGGGCGGGGCGCCCGCTCGCTCCCCGGCCGCTCCTCGGGGGAGAGCCTGGAGGGTATCCCGCCGCGCCGCTCTGCGGGGCGGCCCGCGAGGGTGCCGTGGTCCGAGGCGGGGAGGCCCGGGCGGTCGCAGGCCAGGGGGTTGAGGGAGGGCGGCACCCTGAGCCTCCACTGTCCGGAGCCCGGCGCCCCCGCCCCGTGCGGGTCCCGGCCGTGAGAGCGGACGCGGGCTTGCCGCGCTTCCCGCTGCCTGCGGGCGGCGGCCTCTCGGCCCCGGCCCTCTCGGGCGGGGGCGCTGGGGAGGGGGAAGCGGTGGCGCGGGAGCTGAGGTCGGGGCCCGCCCGCTCCGGGCGCTGTTGGGCGCCGCAGCCGCCCCGCTGTCGGGTCGGGGAACTCCGGCGGGTTAGGGCTTCCGCGGTCGTTGCGGTCTGGGCCTCGCACTCCCCGCAGGACCTGGCTCGCGGGCGAGCCGCACACCGCTCCAAAGCCCCCCACTGTCCGGGTCGTGGATCCCGCATCCCGACCGGGTGCTCAGCCTGAATCTGGAAGTGAACCGCCGGGCCGGGCCGCCTGCGATCCCCACTCCCGAAGGCTGTGAACTCTCTTAGAATGGGCGCCTGGTGCGCAATTCAACAAGTCCTCAGGAGTACGCGCTGTGAACAAATGACTGATGGAAATGGATTAGCTCTAGAGCCCTGTCCATTAGGTTAATTCTTATAGATTACATTTTTATCTGGTTGTACAGTGCTACTAACTATCAGATTTATTTGTGGGGATGTTTCTTTGGAGGAAATGCATTTCTAAGGTAATACTTTCTTGAGAAATCGATTATGTTGTTTATGGAAGGAATTATCAATTAGGCAGCTTGTGATTTTTTTAAATTAATTTTCCATTCCTCAAAAACATTTTTTAATTCGTCTTAGTAGGCTGAAGGTCTCCATTTCCCTTGGAAATGTTTCGATTGTCATCCGTCAAGATTGGCATTTATTTGTCAAAGCTGAAACAATTATGATTGATTCAGTTTCTCTATTGTTTTATGCTTATTTTTCCTCCAAAACAATGGAGAGTGCAAAAAGCAACAGTGAAAGTTGTCTTGAGGCTTTTATCCGTATAATTAATGCATGCAAACAATAGGTCTTTATACATAGGTAAGAGCAGGAAACCTGCTTATTCACTATTCACTCATGGAGTAGAATATGTAGTTTTAGGCAAGCTAATGCTTCAGGGCCAACATGTTCTTTAGATAATTGTGGGTTCCCCGCCCCCCGTCTTAAAGATATTTTACTACGTACAGTGGTAACGTTTAACTGCTATGACTATACCAGTCGAAAAAAGTATACACACTAAAATGATGTTCGGTGAGATCCATTGTCTAGGGTTACTTCCTCATTTGTATCTTTGCTAGTAATTCTGTAGAATGAAATAAGCCAATGGTGGTGATTAACTCTGCTAGTCAGAATTCAAACACATTTTACCGAAAAAGTTATTTCATCAAAGCAGTATTTCCCATATAAACTCAAAAGTGTAAATAGCGTTTCCAGGCACTGACCCCCAATTTTAATCCTCATATATAGTATTAAAGAATATACAGTTGATTTGATTAGAGTCACATTTAAGATCAGATGACTGATTAATCAATATTTGAGGAATTTCTTAAGGATGTCTCCTTTTTCTATATTCAGTTTTTGTGGTGTTTTTGTTTTTGTTTTTCTTTCCTCAGTAAGACACTGTTAAAACTGGTTAAGACATTTGCACCATTTGAACATCTAAAGGATAAAAAGTCTTCTACGTTTGTCTTTCCAGATGCCAAAATAAAATTGAAGCATTTTCTGTAATTTAGATATCTTAATCTAAATTTGGAATTAAGATTTTTAAATCCCTGCTAATGCTTTAAGCAAACACAATGTTATTAAAGGAAATGTAAAATTCTCAACAATGCACTAAGCTGTTTTTCCCATCAAATTTAAGTGTACTGAAGACTTCCTGGGTGACTAGCATTAAAAAAAAATTTTGTTGAATTTAACAGATTGCTCAGAATTTCCTTATTTCTTCTCTCAAACAACAGAAATTGTTCCAGTTGTCTCACCAAAAATATGACATGAATAACTTCTGAGAAATGAAGACAAATGCTACCATTAAACCAAGGAGAAATACAAGCATCAAAATACCTGATGAGCTGGTGAAATAAGTGGTTTTGTAAAAATGATTTTTCAAAACTGACCTCGGGCAGTATGTTTCATAAAAAACACTTGGTTATTTTTTTACACCTTTTTTTTCTAGAGCCGGCCATTTGGGTTTGACATAAATTAATCCACGTTAGTGCAAAAGATGGCATTAAACAAACAAGCAAACAAACAAGCAAACAAACAAAAAAACTGCAAAAGACAAATGGTTCTAAATTTCAGGCTCTGTGCCTAGAAACCCCAAGTGTCTCCAGCTGGTTTAACAGAGGAAGTATTACTTGTCATGATATTAAGACCATTGGCATATCAGCAGTGACTACATGGAACCTGAATGTAAAGCGCCCCTTCACTAAAACACATGCTTTTGAATCACCTTTAGGCAAATAAATAAATGCCCAGATTGTTTGCGCGCTTTCAAAAGAAACATTAATCAAGTCGGCACTGTAAAGAAGGCCTGTTCACTTTTTGGATAGTTAACTATCAAATCCATTAATTAAACATTTATTGAGCACTAAAACAATGAGCTTCCTTTAGAGAGAGGGAAACGAGTGACTGGCTTCTTTTGATGAGGTCCCTTAAATTAATGTATAATTGTAGCTGTTAATCAATCCGACTTAAAAGTAAACAGACAGTAAAAATAAGAGCCATGAGATGAGGGTGTGGTCTCATCTGGACTCTATATCGGAATCTCCTTGGGAAGAAACCTCACCCAGCAGAAAGGTAAGACTAATAACATTCCATGCACTTAGAAAAAATAAGTCCCAATTTCTCTAAGAAGGTCTGTTAAAAATATTTCTTTCTGACAAAGTGAAAACATTGCACAAAAAATCAGATCAGCTTTTCATTTAGCAGCTCATCAAGTGGGCTATTTATGGATTGGGACTTTTGATTTGCAATACCTCATCTCAGGGTTCAGTGTTATCTTTTGATTTCTTTCCAGCTGAACAGGCTAAGTAGTTGTAAATACCTCTTGTCAGCCTACATGGTTGGCTATTCTCGCTCACAGAAGTAATCTAGGAACCCACTGGGCAAATTTGGGCGGAGAGCCCCTGTGGAAAGCTTGCATCTGGTGTGCACTGCAGAGCGAGGGAGGGGTGGTGAAGGTGGTGGGAGGCAATGGCCATGGTGGTGGCCGAGGCAGCGGCAGTGGTAGCTATGATCATGGCGGCTTCACTTATGCCAGGAACAGGCTTCCTGCTTGGAGTTACGTGTTTTCGAGGCCTTCCTTGGCTTGACACAACAGTCCTTGCCATACTAAGGAAGCACATTTAATGGCCACCATAGAAAGTGTGAAGGAAAAGCAATGGAGACATCATCCATGATATTCAAAGAACACAGAGGTATATGTTTCTCAATGTTTATAAGAATTAACACAAATACGGCTGCATTGCAAAGAAATCACGCTTTGGAGACATACTCCCCCCCGCCCCAACACACACACACACACACACACACACACTCCTCTATTAAAATTTTCAAAATGGTTGCAGATATCTCATTCACAAGAAGGTTAAAGGCGTTTCCCATCGCAAGAAGGATTAACTTACCGGAGGATTCTGGGACTGCAGATGTATACTGCGGCAAAATCCTAAATTCATCGAAAAAAATCATTTCTGGACTCCAGCTGCTAAAAATAATAGAATTATAGTAAATCATGGATAAGATTAAAACAAGCCATTTTCACATTCCAAAGTGTTCAGAAAAAAAAATGTTTCTTTTCTTTTAACTCATTTCTTAAACAATGCAAATTTTAAAGTAGCTTTTCTTTCCAGAGCACGCAGCGCCATGAAATCGATAATTTTTGATCTTTCGGTTAGTAGGCAACATGGTGAGCTATTGCAGGGACTGCAGGCAGCGGACATGTTCTTGTCAGCTAAAAATTTTCATATTGTTTTTGAATCCATTGAGATTTGTAGATGTGATATCACCGGTTTTTTGTTTTAGCCTGCACTGGGCTATGGGGACGCAAACTCTCAGTTTATCGACATATACATGTCTATTGCTTTATATATATTAAAAACAGGGAATCTTACTGGATCTTAAACAAAAAATTATGTAAAAGGAGTGGCTGGTGTGATTATAATCCCATCATGCAGGGTCCACGGTTCCCATTTAGTGAAATTTCGCAGAGGGCAACTTCTTAAGAACATCCCTGCTGTGCAGAGTGAAAAGCATGAACAAACCAAAGACAGAATTCATCTGTGTTTATATTTTACAAACAATGAAAAACCTACTCTTTGTATGGCTCTTTTCCCCCACCTTATTATTTCATGAAAACTGCAGCATTTTCCCCGCCCCCATCCAAACACTCACCACCCCAGCACCGCAGTGTTCCGTCCCTCTTTTGCTTCTCCTTCGTCTTCTTTTTCGCTTTCACAAATTCTGCACGCGCCATCTTTGTGTGGGGTGATTCTTTGCTAATTTCAGTTACCCATTCTCTTACAGATCGGTTCAGAAATAGAAAATTATAGTGTGCTTTGGGGCTTAATTTGCCTAAATTTCTTGCAGTCTTCCCTTCTGACATAGAAAAATGGAAACGACAGGGGGGAAGCCAAAAAAAGAGAGATATTTCTATTATTTCCATAACCTGTTGTATACAGTGGTGATAAAAAATATTATTAACATAATAGCAACAGCTGCAGCCTAAATAGAAGCTATGAGATAATTAATGTGCTACAACAAATTAATTTGCTGCAGGTGCCTCTGCTGTGAACTGAGTAACCCATGCCATATAAAGTCTAAATACAATTATGATTCCCCCCACACACTAAAGCAAAATACAGAGCAAATGTCTTGTTCAGTAAACATTATGCATGCCTATTGTAAAAAAAAATAAAATCCTCCCCAGCCCCTTTCCCCCCTGGCCCCCATCAAGCCATCTCAAATGGTTTAGTCATCAGTGGATAAGTGTGGAGTTGGATCGAGTGTGTATGTGTATGAGTGTGTATGTACAGAGTGGAAGGGATGGCATTTTTAAGCATGTGGAGGTTTAATGCTATGTCTTAGTTGGAAAACGTATGGACCAGCTATAGATTTCTTTTGAAAAATTAGAGATAGTTTATAATATTTAAGAGCTCGATTGGTTTTAAACAAAAATTAGGTGGATTCATGTATATAGCTAGAAGGAAAATAACAGTGTTGAGCAGTTGCCCGTCTGAATTAATCTTTTAAAAAAAATCACCTAGCTTATAAAAGAGAGAAATGTGTTTGTAATGTGGCACTCTTCATTGATGTAAAAGAGAGATTTTTTTTTTTTTAACTCTCATTTGCTGTCAAGTTGAGCATTTATGGAGAATGGTTGCTGGTTATATCACAAGTATGTGCCAGAAATACTCTGCGTCAGGGCAGCTCGGACAGGGGCCTGGAGAAGGTCACAATGCCAGGAGCAAATGTCCATTTTCTGTTTTGCACCACTCAGCAAAAAAGAACTTTGGGCCTAGGAAAGTGGAGAAACATACAGATTGAATTTTATTTAACTACCTGACTAAAAAATGCTCTTAGAGTAAGGATCTAGTCATTTCTGACTTTTCTTCCAGTAACACCACTGAAAGAAATGACATTTTTTTGTCGTTGCAGCCTTGGTTTGTTTTTTGTTAAAAGCCAAAAAGTATACATTTTATCATGGTTTAAGTATTCAAGGCTATTGGTTATTAAAATCTATTTTATCAAATGATCTTAAATTTCAATTCTAAATCTTACAATAAAGGAGATTAGTTTCTTAAATAATGGATAGAGTGCTGTGGCATTTTGATTTGACTTTGCAGAAATTTTAGTTCTAGGAGACAATATAAGATTATTCAAACAGAACACTGTTCCAGCTATCCCGAGAAGGGAGACCGCATGTGCACAAGTTTTCTTTAAAATAGATTTTATTTCCCATATTTCTTTTGGGTGGACAAGTGGTACCTGTCACTATCATTCTGATGCAGAAGTGATGTACGTTTGTCCTGCCATTTCTCATGCAGTGACGGGCATGCATTTTACTCCATCTTTCTTTTGTTTATACCAAAGCTTCTTCATAAGCCATCTTCACATCTGCTCATACTTTGAATTTACAATTAGAGAATTTGAGCTGGCGGGGGGAAGAAAAAGAAACAAAGACCATTGGTTTTCTTTTAAAATGAGAAGAAAAAAATAGGCAATTCCTTGGTAAAAAGGAGAAAAGTTGACAAGTGTGTAATACATACGTTTCCTCCAGGATTTTCCAGTAATTTTGATGTCAGCTGACTGGGTCATTCCACACAAACGTAACCCTCTGAAATCATATCGTTCTATAAAATTGTGATTTTGAAATCAATTAGGGAAAAGAAAAAAAATTGCTTTAATTTCTATGGCTCCGACCGATCGTCCATTCAAAATATTTTTCTTCCCACCATAAACTGTATTCAAATCTAAGCTGTAAGAAATCAAGGTAGGAAATGTCTAACACACATATTTGTCTTTCCCATTTGTGTTCTCTTTTCATGGCATAACGATCACTGGTCTCTCAGCCCTGCCTCATATGACTTAGTTTTCCAAACCCGTATTCTTAGATTGTCAAGACAAGTGACACTCTGCAGGTTCTGAGCAATAAAAAAAAAAAAAAAAAAAAAAAAGTTTGTTGTTGAAAGCCAACTCATTTTGGGGTGGTTTGTTACACAGGACAAAGCTGATTCCATTTTTGGCTTGTTTTTTACCAATCACTAATTGATTATTAGGATCAATTTACTAATGGTGATCCTGAGCTGGTTGTCTTCTAAAACAAAAATTTCTAAAGATTTTGCATTGTGTAGTCTTCTTAGGAAAATAATTGTGAGTATGCACCCTCTAGATAAGTATTTATTTAAACGATACACATGTACTGCTGTCAATGCATACATGAAATATCAGTGAAGCTTGACTTTTTTTTTAAGATAAAAAAGTAAATATAGGAGTTGCAGTATTTTATTTTTTCATCCCAATGGATCCTCATGTGCACCTTCTGGGTTTTATTCACTCCACTCAGGACCGCTCATTAAAATTCTGAGATCTTCCACATAATCTGCTTTAAAGCATTATTTCACCCAATTTGAATGGGTGCAATTTGTTTTTTAAAACTAAACTCGGAGCTTTATTTATTATAGTTGCTGATTATTGCAGAATCCTTTAAGGAATTACTCATTGATCTTTTCTATTAACTGACTTTAAATAAACCCTCTGGTAAAGACTGCCATTCACGTTTCTAGCAAATGTACCTGGAATGTATATTGGTAGATGGAGTCTCTTGCATCACTATTTTCTCTTGATATTTAACTCTTTTGTGTGGGTGTCTGCTGTGTCTTTCCCTTCTTTAACTCTGTTTCGACAAGGTGTTAACCTTTTCAACAAAGAAGATGAGGATGCCTTTTCTTTTCTTTTTTTTTTTTTTAAAGATTTTATGTATTTATTTGACAGAGAGAGAAACAGCGAGAGAGGGAACACAAGCAGGGGGAATGGGAGAGGGAGAAGCAGGCTCCCTGCAGAGCAGGGAGCCCGATGCAGAACTAGATCCCAGGACTCTGTGATCATGACCTGAGCCGAAGGCAGTCGCTTAACCGACTGAGCCACCCAGGCGCCTGTGGATGCCTTTTCAAAGTCAAAGATTCTGATACACCTCACGTGATAATAGTTGTACTTTTAGTGTGTGTTGATTGAGAATGCACATGGTGATAAAAAGCTCCTATGAAGTCAGTAATGCTTTTAAGCAAATTTATGTTTTATCAATCCCAGTGGAATCGACATGAATTTGAATAATCACAAACATATGGGGAAGATTCATTTTTCAGTGCACAGACAATTCGTAGTGCCCATATGCGGTTTTGGAGCCCTTGCTTAACTTGGTAGTGAGAAAACCACCATGGTAAGGAAAACAGGAGACACAAATCCTACTCTGCGTGTGCTAGCCATGTGCCCCAGATGGGTTCTCTAATCTCTCTGAGTCTTGGCTTCCCCTCTGCAGTGGCAGTCACAGGAATCCAAATAGCAGCTTCCATTTGCTGAGCTTCTGCCAGATACGAAGCTTTGCCTTTCACAAGGGACCTTCACCTTTTCACATAGAAGACCTCTTTTAACCATCACGGACAGTGGGGTAGGGAGATGTTATTTTCCCCGTTTCACGTTTGGAGAAACTGAGATTTAGGAAAATTAAAGAGTTTTTCAGATTACAAGCTAGATAAACAGAACTGGAATTCAAACTCCAGACCTGTGTTGTCCAGTACAGTAGCCATCGACTGCATGTGGCCATTTTAATTTAAATGGAAATAAATTAAAATTAAATAAAGTTAACATTCAGTTCCCCAGTCTCATTAACACATCTCAAGCACTCAGGAACCAAATGTGGCTATCATTGCATAGCACAGATAAAGAACCATGGTGAGTTCCATTTTCACCGCTGGACTTAACTCTTCCTTACCCATTCGTCCCTTTGCTCATTCACCGAACTAACATTTACTGAATATTTACTACCTGCCAGGCACCATGTTGGACCCTGGAGAGTGTTCTCATTGTGTTGTTGTCCAGAGCAAATGTAATACACATTAAAGAGCTTCTTAAAGCTGTAAGGTTATAGATAAAGTGAGATACTTTTGTGTTGTAGTTACTATAATGTAGTGGGACTCCACTTCACTGAGGGCAGGGTCTCTGTTACTCTTCTTGGAACCCTGTCCTCCCTCGCCCCTCTGGCACTTGGCAGGGTGCAATACCCATCAAAAGTGAATGCAGAGCTTTTCATTAGAGGGCACATATATCTGTTTCTCCCGCCTTCTAAACCCTTTTCCTAAATTTGGCAAATTCATCAGGTGGAGTATTGTGAGCAACATGACGGCTGAAGCATCGGCTTAGTCATTCAGATGTTTCTGCTTGGGATGTTGAAACAGAAGCAAGTGAGATGAAAAAGCTGTAGCAGATTTAATGTCCATTTTCTATACTACTGTCACTTCACTGGACTTGTGATGGGCACTCCTACAAGCAACCTTATTTTTGTCCACCCCACCCAACCCCCCATTAAGCCTCCTCCATTTGCCGTTACCACTGGAAGCCCCATGAAATGAATGCCCGTGACCTTTTGGTCTTCTCCAGGTAACAAAGTCCTTTGGTCATTAACTTGCAAAACACGGTCTCAGTTTATCTATACTTCTATCTTCAGCTGAAGGTAAGAATTCTCCTCCCTATCCCAGCTAGGGCTACAAAGAGGGTGGGTTGACTCCTTCCTCTTCCCATCACATCCTCCCCACTGCCTAGCTACTATTGTTGACTCTTCTGGGGTTAGAGCTAAGAGGGATGAGCCATTTCCTCAAAGACTGGTTACTATCATAAACTGGCTTTTGCTCTCTGGATCTGGCCAATGTTGAAAGGTGGGCCGGTTATGGGCATTTTTGTGGGTTTCTTGGCAGCTCCCCTGCCGGAATGCTCTATCACTCTGTTATGCATGGTGGGACTCCACAACCTTAGGGTCCTCTTCAAGGGTCTGCCTCCAATCTCAGTCTCTAGTCACTTTGATACCCTCACTGTGCCCAATTCTGGGCCGTCTACTTTCACATTTCTGCCTGGTGACCTGCCTCACACCCCGACATCTAAAAGTTGCCATATCTCGGTGCCTCAGTTGAAACTTCTGGTCTGATTTCCTGTTCCCCTAAAGAGGCAGAGGGAACCTGGTCCAGTGGGGCCATGGCCACAGTGTAGTCATCTGATGGTTCTGCTTTTATTTTCAGTCCATTGCTTCTACCTTCCTGGTGATTCTATGAAATATCCAATACCCTTCCAATGAATTATTTTTCTCCTTTAGCCACAGCCAGTCAATTTTTATTCCTTACCTAGTCCAATACATTTTTGCATTTTGATTCTTTTCAACCATTATCTATCTCCCTAGTTTGTATTTAGTCATTATATGTCTACTGTTTTTTTCATATTGCCAAGTAGTACATGCACCACATAAAACATTCAAAGAAATCAGAAAGATAAAGCATAGAATGGAAGAGTGCTACATAATTCCACACACTCCCATATCCACATCCATCAGCATTTTTAAGTTTAATTTTTGAATTAAATAATGTATTCACAATTTTGTATATATTTCATATATATTATACCACCACAACCCTCCCCTTTGCATTGTTATTAATTTCTTCTGTATCTGGCCAGTTTCTCTATCCATATATAAGTAAATATGAGTTTGGGTTACTTTCCCTCCACCACCCTTCTTACAGAAAAGATAGTATAATCTCACCCTTTACTTTTGTCACTTACCAACGTATCTTGGAAATCTCACCACATCAGTACCCCCAGAGTAGTGCCTCATTTGTTTTTACAGCTGCGTGGCATTCCACGGCACCTTGATTTATTTAACTAGTCCTTTCCCATTGATGGACATTAGGCTGTTTCCAAGAGTTTGTCACTGCAAATAGTGCTGCATGAATAATCTCACACATGTGCCATTTGCTAAATGTGCAAATCTTTTTTTAAAAATATTTTATTTATTTATTTGAGAGAGTGAGCAAGCACAGAGGGAGAGGGAGAAGTAGACTCCCTGAGCCAAAGGCAGACGCTTAACTGACAGCCACTCAGACGCCTAAATGCACAAATCTTAACTATAAGATAAATTCCCGGAAGTGGGACTGCTGAGTCAAAGGGTATCTTCACCAGGAGAAAAGAGTCAGTATTAGGTATTGCCAGATTGCCAATAACTCATTGGCACTCTCAATTGCCATAGGTGTCGTAACAATTTCCATTCTCACTAGCAACATACGAGAGTGCCTGTTCCTTGGCAGCCTCATCAATGGAGGAGGAGGAGGATGCCGCGCCCCACCCATGCCTTCTAGACTGTCATCTCTATACTATAGCTGCAACTCTCTGCTCCAGGGCTTTTTTCTGGCTTCAGGAAGCTGGGTTGGTCTGTGTGTGAGTGTGGGAGAAAGGGCAGAAATGCCTGAGAGTTAATTCCCCACAAGCAGCCATCAAAAGTGATGGTCAAGCAGTTGGTGGATAAAGACCCTGGCTTTCTCACCTGTCGAGGGGATAACTCTGACTTGTATTCTGCACTGTCTCCCAGTCTCCCAGCTGAGCTCCAGATACCCATCCTGGCAATTGGCCTGATAACACAGCCTGTCACAACTTCTTTGCCTTCTCCTCACTTTCCTGCTGGCAATTAAACTACTTCCTCTAAACTATTTGTCTCAAGGTCTGCTTCTGGGAAAACCCAGTCCAACAGCTGGTCATCAAACATTTGCAATTTTAGAAATATCTCAGTGTAATTTGAATTTGCATTTCTCTAATAAATGATATTTTCATATATCTGAGCTATTTTTATTGCTACTTCTATGAACTGATGGTCATTATCATCTGCCTCTTGGCTTCTTCAATTTCTATAAAATCAATAGGAAGATTAGCTCTTTGTCTGTGATATGAATATTTTTTCCAGTTTGTTCTTTGTCCTTATGAGGTTTGTAAAATGTTTTATTTTCTTCACTCCACCTTTTCCTCCTCCTCTTCTTTCTTTCTTTCTTTTTTTTTTTTTTAAGATTTTATTTATTTATTTGACAGAAAGAGAGACAGCAAGAGAGGGAACACAAGCAGGGGGAGCTGTAGAGGGAGAAGGAGAAGCAGGCTTCCCTCTGAGCAGGGATCCTGATGCAGGGCTCAATCCCAGGACTCTGGGATCATGACCGGAGCCAAAGGCAGACGCTTAAAGACTGAGCCACCCAGGCGCCCCTCCTCTTCTTTCTTTTTCTTGCTGTTCAGAAGTTTTTATCTTTATGTAGACCAATTAATCGATCTTTTCTTTTTTCATGGTAAAATGCTTACCTCCATCTTAAGATGTAGAGGAAGAAAGTCATGTCTTCTAATGACACTTAAAAATTTTTTTATATATAACTATATCTTTAATCCATTTGGAATTTATCCTAGTAAATGTTTATCAACTTTTACCTTTGCTGTGCTTTTTCTGCACTATGATCTCTCCCAGGATCACCCACTGCTCTGAAACTGCCCTTGGGTTACTTGAACAAAGTGTCATATTTCACTGCTCCAACTTATTTCCTCTTGCAGATGACTGCGGGTCACTTGTCTTTCCTCTTAACTTGGCCTTTACTACCCTTATTAGCAGAAGGGTTTCCCACTGCAGTACTTCTCTATCTGGAATAGCCTCCCTGTATCTTTCACTTTACTAAACCGTATATTATCTCATCTAAAAGTACATATTTTTTTCCTTTCCCACATCTCTGCATTTTTTCCTTTGTTCTGTTCAAAACTGCAGAGCAACTCGTGTGCCGTTTTCATATGGCATTGGACCCAATCTCTCCTAAGATTGCAGTGTTTTTTTTTTTTTTATGTTATGTTAATCACCATACATTACATCATTAGTTTTTGATGTAATGTTCCATGATTCATTGTTTGCATATAACACCCAGTGCTCCATGCAGAATGCAGGGTGTTTTTAATTGCAAGCTCAAAAAAAAAAAAAGAAAAAGAAAAAGAAAAAGAAAAAGAAAAAAGAAAAAGATTGAGAGGGCCACTAACAATTTTGTAAATCTTCAGGATCCTTCTGCAACTCAGCACATTGTGTGTACATTTAAAATTTACTTTTGTCTTAACGGTCCACTCTTAGGGAGAAAAATACAAAAAAAAAAAAAAAATAGGTCAATGAATAGACCTGATCTGTATTCATCCATAGAATGCTAAACAAGTCATGCAAATCATATCTGCACATGAACTTGATTAAATTCTGTTGATTTGGCCAAAGTAGAAAAACTGGAAGAATTAAACCTTTTCGGATTTATTGCTGCCTGTTTGGCCATTTCTTAGGTGTGCTTCTAAAAATATTGTTCCTGCACCTCTGGTGCCCCTTTTTTTGATTTGTGCAAGCCAATCCTACCCTCCAAACGTGGGTGAATTGTACACACTGATCTTCGACTTTCTTTTAGTTGAATAATACCCAGGGAGGCACAGTCTCTTCTTAGAAGGAAAAAGACTCATCATGCTCTATTGGTCTGGTTAACTGTCCTACCATTGAGTCAGAGGCCCTATTGAACACGAGGAAAGGAAACTAGCTTTCATTCCTTCCTCCCATGGGTATGTTAAGCTCCCGTGGCCCACATAGGATACAAAAAAGATGCATCATCTCCACCTGTTTTACTCAACTGTGTACGATCCTGCTTGCTTTACCTGGGAAGAGAATAATGCAACTGGAATAATGCAAGATCCCCTTTCATGGATACTCTCCAGAGCCTTCCTGACTTTTCTTGCAGGAGACCAGGGGAGGGGAACTGGGTGGGGAAATGCCCATCTCCCTACCCGTCCTCCATTCTCTCTGCGAGTTTTCAGTGTAGCCTCTGTGGAAACTTCCATCACAGACATCTCCCCCGGGCACCCCCACCCTCCTCATCAGAATACTCCTCCCCTGAGTGTCACTAGCTGTGGGATTGTAAGACTCCATTATAATAAAGGTGACAACGACAGATCTCAAGGAAGTAGAGCTCCAAAGTGAGGGAGGGAGGCACATCAGAGAGAACGGGCTCCGGGAGGCTGATAATGAGCATGGAGAGGACTTTTTCTGCTTATGGGTGAAAAAGACAGGGAAGTCTCTGTTTGAAGACAAAGCACATAATAATGTGATCACAGAGCCCTCCTAATGGGGCCGATGTGATGTTCAGAAAATGTATTCTTTTCACTGCCTTATTCTTACATTCCAGTGGGAAAGGTCTTCAAATGAGTGTTTACTTAATGTATCTAACTCGGTAACACCATACTCTAGCCAAGATTTTTATACGGCAAAGTTATGCACACACGTATATGTTTAATTGATGACCTTGGGTCTTGTCGATGATTTTTTTCTAAACTCTTTGCCTCCGTTGGAAGAATAAAAAAATGTTTGGTCAGACAGAAATCTCTTAGTAATGTGGTCAATTTATTTCTAAAGGATTTTCTAACATGCTTAGCTGAGTGTCCCCTTGCCTTTCCCTTCTCCTAAAAGGAAAGTTGGGCTTTTTTACCTAAGTGTATAAATTGGTTCAACCAGCATCGCCAGCTTCCTGTGTAGGGAATGCTCTGTTTTCCCCACGCTTGAATTTGGAGAAGCGGGGCCTGTGGAGAGAGTGACCTGACATCGTCTTGGTGTTCAAGAAGGAAACAGGCCACGCCTCTGCCTCGTGTG
Organism: Mirounga leonina; assembly: GCF_011800145.1. Lineage (NCBI taxonomy): Eukaryota > Metazoa > Chordata > Mammalia > Carnivora > Phocidae > Mirounga > Mirounga leonina. Next base: position 9,292,825 of record NW_023270268.1, on the reverse strand, counting down.
CCCGAGGTGACGGCTGCCCTCAGGATAGCTGCGTAGGCAAATGCTCACATTTCTCTTGGACTGTGACACCGGGCCAGATTCATTAGCTTGGCTCGATTGAGTTGATAAGGCCTCTCCTTTACTTTCTTTTGCCAGTCACTGAGCCTGGGGATCAGAAAGGCACTCTAAAGTCATGACTCCCAAGCACCTGGAGATCATGGGGGACTTTCCGGACCTATTCTTTCTCATAGGGCTTTCTGGATGGTTCCTGAGATTAGGAACAAGAAGGATGGCCCACCAGCCCTATCTACTCTTTCGCTTAGCACTGGGAGTTTGGGGTGGGGATCAGGAATGACTGTTAATGGGTATGGGGTTTCTTTTTAGAGTGATGAACATCTCCTAAAATTGATTGCACTACTTTGTTGACTCTACTAAAAATGACTGAAATGTACACTCAAAATAGGAGAATTGTATGATATGTGAATTATACTTCAAAACTGTAATAAAAATTTATTCATATATCTTATTGTTAATAATTAACTTATTCTTCTAGGAGCCCATCCTTAATGAAGCAAATGATATGCATCTCTCAAGAGCCATATGTAGTCACCCATGACTAAGTGCAGGTGTCAAAAGATATGAGCAGACCTTGTACAAAGTTTGTCCTGTGACAGACTCAGCAGCTCATATAGTTCTTGCAAACATTGTGAGGCAATTCATTCATTTCAAAATAGGGAATATGAGTTTTGCATTATATGCTTAGATAGCCTGAGATTAATTTTTTAAATGTTAGGTAAATAAAAGCTCAGAAATAGATCAGATCTTCCAGTCACTACTTGCCTGGCACCCCGGACTTCCTGATTTGTTGGCTGGAGAGATCACACAAGAACATTCTCAGTGGAACCTCAGGGTCACATCCTTCAGCATTTTATGAGAACTGCTGCAGGTAGTCAGTGTGCTAGGATGTCACAGAACCAGGGCGTGTGCTCTGCTCACATCTTAGAAAGGTTGTACCATTTGGGGTCCCTTCTTCCACACTTTGGTGTTCATCTCCAAGAGGTAGCATCTGCATTTCTTTTTAGAAGATTGTCCCCAGTCTGTTGGGGTATAGATTGTCTATATGCACAGAGAGCCAGCGGCGCCTGGGAGTTTATGTGCCCACCCCCACAGGGAATGGCTTGAATCCATGACTGAGGGGTGCAAATGGTGAGAGTTGAAATGCCAGCTTCCTTGTCTCAGGCCTGGATAACTGTGAGATGTCCCTTATATGTGAGAGCTCTTCACGAGATCAGGGGAGGCCACCTTCTGAGGGGTTCTGCCTGGGATCATGCTCTTGCTTAGCTTCCTCTCCTTCCCTGTCCTGCTTCCCTCTGTCCTTACAGGTCTCCCCAGCACTTCCTTTACAAATCACCTGCACACCAATTCTTGTCTCAGAAGCTGCCTTTGGGGGCCTGACCTAAGCCTGCCAACATCTAGGGTAATCGGTGTGCTTGTGGTAAGCATGCCTGGGCACGCTGTGGGTACAGCTAGTCTAAGAGTCTCGATTGACTGCCTGTATGAATCCAGACAGGCCTTGCCCTCTAGAACATTGGAGTGCAAGTGCAGGAATGGGAAAGAAAGAGCTAGAGAAGAAAGACAGTGGGTGCCTGGTGACACTGTTTGAGCCCCTGGCGGGGCCAGCTTTAAGGGCATGCAATCTGTGCAGTCATGTGGGGCTCTGGGCTTAGAAAGACGCCGCGTTAGTTTTAATGCTCTTACATTGTCATCTTGAAATTCTTAATAAGTTTTGAAAAAGGTCCCTGTACTTTCATTTTGTGTTGAGCCCCGCAAATTATGTAGCTGGCTGTGGTGCCTGGATCTAACGATACCTGAAGCTACATTCTCCTGGATTATTTCGATTTCGCAACCCAGCAAATTTCCTTTGGGCTTCCGTTAGCTGCAGCTTGTGGAGCTGTGATCACCATCTGGGCTCCCAGTTGCCAACATCAGAAACTCATCCCAGCCAGTTTAAGCAGGAAAAGAATTTGTTCAGGAATATCAGACATCTCACAGAATCTCTGGGATGTCTAGAGGAACAAACTCTGAAGGCCCACTGATAAAGAACCGTGGCCAGATTCTATGCCAAACAGAATACACCCCTGGGCACAAATATCATGTCCGCCCCTGACTGGTGCTTGAATGCTACTTGGGACCTCTGTCCCTGGGAGCAGAAGACTCTGCTGCTCTGCTCAGCAGCATGGACCCTGTGTGCCACCCCATCCTTTAGGGCACTAGCTTCCCGCTCAGAGTCTCGTGTGGGTGTGTCAGAACAGTGAATCCCAAACCTGCACCTTAGTGGCAAGAGAAATCCCAGCTTCTGTCGTGAGGAGGCATGGGGACATAAACCAGGGAATTTCCCCCCAAATAAGAAAGGGATTGAAAGATGCTGGGAAACCTCCAGTACCTTCTGCTTACTTACATACAGCTGGCTTCTGCTGAGGGCTGGGCAATAGGAAGTGCTTCCGAAATAGAGTCGGTGCACATACTTTCTGCTGCTCTCAGCAATTCTGGGGTCCCTCTGGGTGTCACCCCAACCAATCCTTGGGACATCCTATCCCTTGTTGCCCTTTGAGGGGCTGCCCTGGGTTCAGTTTTTGACTCCACTTCTCTGGTAATTTACTATTTTCTACCCACCTGGAGTCATAACCAGGGCAAGATGGGTACATTTCTCAAAGCAAAATAGAACGCAGCCCTTAGGTTATAGGGTGTCGGTTTACATGGAGGCAGATGGAAAGGTGTCTGCTAGATTTTGCTGGCCGCCACAAAGCGAGTCCCACACACGTACTGCAGCTGGCAGGAAATAAACCGATTTCTATGCAAAAAGAGCTCTTTACTGCTAATAATTTTTATGCCAGCTTCCAGCCCGGTCAGAAGGAATAGTTCTCAGAATCGGATCTTAACAAAATAAGGAACAAAATAAAATGTACCAGGTCAGTAATTATCAGTTTCCTTGGATGAATCAGCCCCAGCGTTTGTTATCACAAATCTGATATAAAAATTAAATAGAAGAACAAAAAGAGTGCCTTTAGGAGGGGCATGAAATCAGCATTTAAAAACAACTTCCATCCAATTTATACCTTTGTCTTGAATACACTGATTTCAAAGGAGTGGCTGGAACACAGAAAGCGGGGATAGGTGGAGGGGCTGCTGCGGACCCCATGGTCCTCAAGGCGGGGCTTCCTGGCTCTTCTGCCAGAGGCTCTAGGTGGTCTATTAGGAGAACGCCTTGGTGTCAGAGAGGCGAGGTTGAGCAGACATCGGCAGGGCCAGATTCATGCTGATGGGTGCGTGACTGTGCCAGGTGCTTGAGGATGTACAGGGTTTATAACTGAGAAAGAGAGAAGATCGTACCTCTGCCCTGGGTCAGCTCATGGACTCGGTTTTTCTGAGGTTGTACTGCTAGATGGGGAGGGGTTGGCATGAACTGGGGCTCCTCTGAAATGCCACGCTCTGTCCGCTGGCTGGAAGAATTGACAACATGCCTTCATTCTCCCAGAGAGGCACTACAGGATCCTCCAGAGTGTCCTTGAGGGTGATGTGGCCCTGAACTTTTTATCTGGGAATCAGCCAGTGGTGTGTAATAGGTGCTCAGTAAATGTTCACTGTAAACCTTCATCTCTGCTATTTCCACTACCTGGAATATTCTTTCCTTTTCCTTGCTTCCCATCAGTCACTAGAGCATCTTGGAATTTTGACAGAAAGTGTTCAAACATAAAATAAAGTCATAAATCTTAAAGGAGCTGTATTCTCCTGAATGCCAGGAGTACACATGCACCCAGGAGACTGCCTTCCAGTCAAGTTCACCTCCAAATCTCAAGCATTGCTCCTCTGTACCGCACAGGGAGTGTGGATAACCCATGCTGAATTCCGTGTTACCTCTTCAAAGGAAACAGCCTCGTCCTCAGAGCCAGTTCCTGAATCAGCTGTGTGATATGTTTCCACTAACCTTGAAGCCAAAACAACATAAAGGAAGAACAGTCACAAGGATGAGAGAGGCAGGTTGAGGATTCAGTTTTTAAGGAATCAGTCACATCTGGGAAATCTTATCTCTGCTCCCACATGCAGGTCTTCACAACTGATACAACTCTTATTATGCAACTCAGCCTGAGACCCTCCCTGTCCGGCATCTTTTGGGCTGTGGTCTCACCTCCTGTCATCCGTGGGAGGTGTCAAGGGTTTCTCTGCATTGGAGGGGAGACACAGAACCCACACAACTCAGCTACCATCTCCGAGATGCCATGGCACACTCTCTCCCATGCCTAGCAGAGCCCTTGCAATGGCTTTAAATTCATAATCAAACCCATTTCTGGGCATTTCTGGGTGGGAGCTCACCTCCTGAACTGAATTCTCTGCCTGCAGCCTCTGGGAACAGAGTGACCAAGTAGAGCTTCCTCCCCCCACCCCACCCCCCCCGCCCAAATTTGGCCAAGACAGGTTCTTCCATGTTTGGTAGGCCAAGCTGCAACTCACCACCATGGTGCTTCTGAATCTTTTCTATTAAAAGGATGCATACATTGTCAAAGGTGACCAAAACATCTTTTCAGAAGAGGTGCCAACACATGCTGGAAGGACACACTCAAAAATAAACAATGTGCTGTAGAGTGCTCTCCCCATTCTGAACTCTTTGTTTTTTTAGATCTTTATTTATTTATTTGAGAGAGAGAGAGAGTGCGAACGAAAGAGCAGAGGCAGAAGGAGCAGCAGAGGGAGAGGGAGAAGCAGACTCCCCGCTGAACAGGGAGCCTGCTGCGGGGCTCTATCCCAGGACCCTGGGATCATGACTGGATCCGAAGGCAGCTGCTTAACAGACTGAGCCACCCAGGTGCCCCAGCCCATTTTGAACTTTAAAGCAACCCCTGCTTCCTAAACCCAGGGAACAGTATGGCCTACCTGTGACTATGAACCCCAGCTCTGCCACTTTCCATCTGTGGATCTTAGGCAAGCTACTTGACCTCTGGATCTCAAATTGGTCATCTGCAAAATGGGGATAATAATTGTACTGTCTTATAGGGATGCTGCAAAGATTAATGAGACAGGCAGGTGATGGGCTCGGCATGGGCCCTGGAACATGCAATAGGAGCTCAGTGAGCATCAATCATTACCCATTCCTCGGATGTGACTGGGGGAGAGGTGTGGCCTGACAGGAGTCTGGATGACTGAGAGAGGCTCTCTTGCGGGGTGCAAGAGCATGAACAGGGGCTTGGGGCCAGCAATGGATGCTGTTGCTCTGTAGAGTCTGAGCCAGGAGCCTTCAACCCTGGCCTCCCTGGCTTGGATGGCTGCCTCTGCCTGGATGATCTTTAAAATGGGCAAACCATGAGACCAGAAAGTTTTGCTCTCTCTGTGATTGACTTGTCTAATTATCACTCCCTGGGGTTTGACTGGCCAGAGATGAGCTCAAGAGGAAAGAAGGGGCCAGATTCCAATAGGACTTCTATCCAACACAAAGGAATTTGGAGTCATCTGGAAACTAGAGCATACCTTCCAAGGATTTTAAGCAGGAGGGTGGTAGGGTCAGAATTATGTTTCTGAAAAAAATCACAAGGGAAGATGTTGTATACCCACCAGTGTCCATAGAAGGCCATACAGTCAGGTAAGAGGTCAGAGGTGAGGGACACCAGATGGGGACCCCCCAGTCATTCAGGTAAGAGATGATCCATGTAGACAAAGACAGGGCAATGGGAATGGAGAGAGGAGAGTGAGGAGAGAATGGACATGAGAGAGACCAAAGGGTAGAATTAGCTGTGCTTGGTGAGTGGTTGGGTGCAGAAGTGGGGCAGGGTGGAGTGTGACTCTCAAGTTTCTAGCTTGAACACATTGCTCCAGGCAGGATGAAGGGCAGATGTGGGGGAAGATGAGCTTGCAGACATGCTGAGATTGGAGTAATGTGGGAGGCTCTAGTGGTGGTTCCTTCCCATAGATTCAGGCCCGGAGCGTGGTGCGGTCTGCCCCAGGGTGTGAGCTCCAGCTGTGGATGAGCTGCCCAAGGAGGGAAGACTGACCACAAACACAGCAACAGTTTCAGTGTCAACCCAGCCCCAGCCAGTAACCAACCGTCATGATTTCAGCATAGCCATACACTGCCTACCCCAGGGGTCCTCGGAGGTACAGGCTGCACCCCTGGGGCTGCTGCTTCTGGAGAACTTGGAGGAGAAGCAATAGGGAGATTCCAGGCAGGGAGAGAGGCTGAGGAGATGAGCAGTCTCGGAGGAGTGTTACTCCTCCCCTCTGGTTCCTTGGGCTTCCATATGGCTGCCCCGCTCTCTCCTCACGCCTCGCACATACCACCATTGAGTGGGAGGAAAGCCTACCCCTAGGAGAATTCTCCAGCTGCCCTGAATCCCTGGGGATGCCTGCCAGGGAGCACTGGGACTCTGGGGAGCTTTGCTTTCTTGCCTCCGAAGCTCTGCAGAGCCCTAGCTGTAAGGGGAAAAAGGGAGGGCAGGTTCCCTGAGGCTTGGTACTACTATGGAGGAAGCCCATTGGCTCCAGGAGCCTTCACTCTGGCAAAGGAGGAGGTGAAAGTGGTGGCTGTGCCTGGTGGCAATTCACAGGTGAGTACTGGAAAGCGCGATCCACAGCTGCCAAGGAAAGAAAGAAACACAGGCTGTGCCCTGTAGAACCAAGTAAAGCAAAGATGGGTAAAGTGACTTAGTCTCCCCGAGAACCTGCTTGAAGCACAAACTTGACCACTGGGTCCTCTGTAATTAGGGATGTTATTTATTTACTTATCGTAGATCTTGGGGACGCACCATGGCAAAACAGCATCTCTAACTGTATCACACAATGCTTTCTCTCCGTAGCTTGATGTTAGGAAGGGTCTTTACCTAATAATTTCCAGGACTTCGGCTCTGTGATATTAGATCTTCCTCTGTGTTCTAGAATCAGTTACCAAAGTTTCTGAGAAGAACCTCCTCGGTGTTAATGATGATCTGATTCGAGCCCAGGGAAGCAGGGCTGACATTTTTTTCTTCTGCTCTAGAATTCAGGACAAGCACAATCCATGTTGTGAACTCCTTTCCTCTTGACTTCAACACAAGACTCCAGTTTGGTGTTGTAATTAACTGTGCCCTAAAGCACTGTTTCTCAACCTCGGTATTATTGACATTCTGGGGCCTGATAATTCTTTGTTGTTCAGGGATGTCCAGCAGCATCCCTGGCCTCCAGATGCCAGTTGCAGTCCCTCCATTTGTGGCAACCAAAAATGTCTCCAGACATTGCCAAATATACCCTGGTGGGCAAAATGACCCTTACTTGAAAATCACTGTTCAGAAGGAGGGCCTCTGGTTAGAAGCAGTGTCTGGCTCTTTGATACACAGTAGGGAGAGCCCAATTCTGCTCTGATATTTGTCCCTGAGAAAAGTGAGGAGGGTGTGGACACATGAGTCTAAACATCATTCCTAATAATGGGATAGCCTTCCTGTCAGATCCATTGAGTGAGCCAGATTTTGAAACCTGGTACCCACCTCACTGGGGATTTCAGGTGGGTCATAGATGCAGCCTTAGAAAATGATGAATCAAGAGCACAAAGCTTGTTTTCTTGCTAAATTTCTTTTAGACATACCCAAATCTCGGATTGGTGCTAGCCTCTTTTCTACCTCGGTAACATCCCTTGCTATTTTCCTATTTTTCTTCCATTTTCCCTCTCATATTAGCTTTTCTGCTATGTTTTGTAGTACCATTGTTTTAGTTGTTACTCTAGAAATGACAAAATATGTCTTTAAATTAGTGTAGTCTGTCTTGAATTAGTACTCTTACTGCATCCTGAGTGATGCAAGACCCTTACAACAGTTTAAATCCACGTATCGCTCTCCTGCCTTTTTGCTCCCATTGTTACATATCTTACTCCAAATATGTCATATGTTATTATTACCCTTGGTCTAAACAGTCCATAATTTTTTATATTTACCTTTTAAGTTCGCTACCTTTCTTCCTGTTCTTCGTTCCTTCTATCTGGGATCAGTTTCGTTCCGCACATAGAGGTTTCTTTAGTTATTTCTTCTCTTTTCATTGACACAGGGAGAGCAGGCCTCAGGCCAAGAATATTTCTCAGACATTAATATCTGAATTTAGTCAAAACTGATTCCACTGTGTTTATTGCAGTTCCCTTCTATTAAAAAAAAAGTGATTTTTTTCCTCCACTTACCATAGTAATACATTGGGTTGATTTAAAGAAAAATATTAAGCAAATGACTGTCCAGATACCAATCAAAAACTGAGAAGGTGGTATGGAGGTTTCCAAAGGTTGGTAGTGATAGCTTGTGAGTTTCAGGTATTCGTATAGCTCTAGGTTGCTTACAGTTACCTTATAGTTATCTTTTGAAAACTGCCATTTAGAGCCTAAACACCAGGTGTCAGGCAATGTGCTAAAGACCTTTACACTAACCAGAGGTCAGGTTTTTTTTTTTTTTAATTATTATTATCAACTGATATGCCACTTTTCCTTAACTACCAAATTCCCCGTACTTGTCAGCTTTCTTCATGTACTCACTCAGTGAATGGTTATTGGGCATCTCCTCTGTCCTGGTCCTGGTTTTGGTGCTCAGCATACTGTGGAGACCAAAAGCTCTCCCTAGCTGTGCTTACGGCAGAAGGCAGACATCAATCTCAAAATCTCCAAAGTCAGTATGTAATTGCAAACTAGCTGAGGGCTGGAAATAGGAACAATGCTGTTCTGAGGTTCTGGCACCATCTGGGAGGTTAGGGGGAGCTTTCTGAGGCTGAGAGGCTCTCCTCTTGCCCCCACCTTCCTCACCTGGCCCCTCTCCCAGACCCTTCAGGTCCCCACTTATTTCCCCAGAGCCTTTCTCTGATCCCTGCATCCAGTTAGATAGTTGCACCCACTGTTAGCCTGCACCCTAGTGAACACCCTAGACTTTTCTTTTTATAGAATGTCCCATTGTTATAATTACAGTTGACCCTTGAATAACATGGGTTTGAATTGCATGGGTCCATTTACACATGAATTTTTTTACAGTGCAGTACTGTAAATGTACTTTCTCTTTCTTCTGCTTTTCTTGATATTTTTTTCCTCTAGCTTACTTTATTGTAGAATAAAGGAAATACTACATATAATACATAAAATATGTGTTAATCCACTATTATGTTATCAGTAAGGCTTCCTGTCAACAGTAAGCTCTGGAAGAGTTGAAAATTAGACACAGATTTTCCACTGTGCAGAGGGTTGTTGCCTCTAGTCCCTGTGTTATTCAAGGGTCAACTGTACATAATTATTTGGGTAATCCTTTGTTCGCTATCTGAGAGCTCACTGGACTCTAAGTGTCATGAAGGCTGAGAAAATGTCTGTCATGTTCACTGCTATGTGCTGGTACACAGTAGGCTCTCAGCAATGTGAATGAATCAAAGCAAACTTCTGACTTCAGGTTCCTCATCCGTAAAATGAGTGTAATGATATTGAACTCACTAGCATTTGCTTTTGTTTTTGTGTTTTGCAAAAACAAAGTAAATGTGTGAAGTACAAGGTATGTAGATAATTTTACATGTTATTCCCTGCCTCATTTTTCTTGCTTACCTACCAGAAGGTGCCTGCTTCCTTGGCTTTTTTTTTTTTTTAATTTCTTGCCTGCAATTCTGTGACATCCTGCATTAACCCATTCTCAGAGCTCCACATTCTTCTCCCCTCTGCCTCCATAAGTCCATCACCCAGGCAGTCTTCCAGTTTTCCCCTGCGGTTAGGGAAGACTTCTCCCCACCCTGTGGTCTCTGGCAGACATGTGCTTAATCATGAACAGATTTACAGCTTAATTACAGGTCACTTAAGCTGGCCCCAGCCGGACTGGGGATGCTCCAAAACTCACCTTTGATGGGGGAGAGGGATTAATTAAATCCCTTAATAAAATCCTGTATCCCCACCCAAAAAACAAGCAGAAATAGTTCTCACACACTTTCAGGAAAAGTAAACACATGTATTCTAGGTCAAAGAAGGAATGGCTGGTTGTCACCAAGCTGGGCAGGCCATCGAACACATCAGAACAAGTCCCTCCATTTCACAGGTAAGGAAACTGAGGCCCAAGGAGCATAGCCAGTTACTGGCAGAGCTCAAACCAGTGTCAGAACCAAGACTTTTGCTGTTGTTCTGTAGCAGCCACTTAAATGATACATCTTTTCCCTTCTTGTCCACATTTAATGAATGAACATTTTCCTGGGCAACTAGACTGTTTCTTTATGTCATTGAAAGGGGACTAATTAGTTAATTCAACAACATTTTCTAAATACTAACTCTGGGCCAGATGCTGTGTCAGGGACTGGGTAAGCAAAGATAATAGGACAAGCTCACTGAGCTTCACCCAGGAGAATGGTTGAATTCTGGGACATCTATACACAGGAATATTCTGAGTGGGATGCTCAGTCCAACTCCTTCCAAATCTTTATTCTTGGCTTCATCCTGATCAGAGTGTTCGTAAAGAGGAAAAAAAAAAAAAAAAGATTAAGGACTTGCCAGAAAGAATAGCTTAAGCGACTTTGTCTTTCTTTTTCTTCCTTTCTTTCTTTCTTTCTTTCTTTCTTTCTTTCTTTCTTTCTTTCTTTCTTTCTTTCTTTCTTTCTTTCTTTCTTTCTTTCTTTTCTCCTTCCCTCCTATCTTTCTTTCGAGAGAGAGAGAAAGAGAGAGAAAGAGAGAGTGAGAGAGAGAGTGCCAGTGGGGAGGGACAGAGGGAGAAGGAGAGAGAGAATCTCAAGAAGGCTTCATGCCCCTCGTGGAGCCCAACACCGGGCCTGATCCCACAATGCCAAGACCAGGACCTGAGCTGAAACCAAGAGTCAGACACTCAACTAACTGAGCCGTCCTGGCACCCCGATTTTGTTTTTCTTTATCTCTACTTCTCCCCTGACAAGTTTGGACCCAAAAGTATGAGGGTTCCCCTGGAAAAGAGAGGATGCAGGGCAAATTTATGCTTGTTCTTGGCTGTTACACTCCTCACTCCAGCCAGCTATTCCTATTTACCTCTTTCCACTGGCTGGACTTTAGATCCTGCCTGGGAAGAGGCAGGCAGCCCAGCGGGAATGAAAGTGTGATCCCCAAAACTGTTACCTCATTTGTCCTCTGTCCTCCAGAGATTTCTGTAGGAATTCTGATCTCTGCTGTCTGGCCTTGCCCTCTGGCATTTGGTCCTTTCTGCTGCTTATTCGCTTTGCTTTGATTACTAACATGTTCTTAGGTCAGTCTGCTTGTACTTTCAGTCTCTATTAAACTGCCCAATAGAACTTACTATGGTGATGGAAATGCTCTATAATCTGTGCCATCCAAACAGTAATCACTAGCTACTAGTGAGCACTTGAAATGTGGCTAATATGACTGAGGAATTGAATTTTTAATTTTGTCTACTTTTAATTCATTTAAATTTAAAAAGCCACAAATAGTGGCTACCCAAACTGGACAGTACAGATCTAAATACAGACTCTGCCTGGCCTGGATCTCTAGCAAATCTTTGGGCTTTCATGTTCATGGACCGCCTACACTCTTGACATCATCCATCCATCCGTCCATCCATCCATCCGTCCATCCATCCATCCGTCCATCCATCCA
>NW_023270268.1:9216363-9281252 GCF_011800145.1 Mirounga leonina | reverse complement strand
TCCGTCCATCCATCCATCCATCCATCCATCCGTCCATCCATCCATCCCAGAGATTGCCACTTGTGCCACACTCTCAGATGCATGTTTAGAACACAGAGGTGAATCAGACATGAACCTTACCCCTAAGAAATCCACAGCCTGGAAGAGGAAGAGAGATAAACAAACATGGCCACCATTACCTCCAACATTATAGCCTCCCTGGAAGGATTAATAGACTTCAGAACAATGGTAGGGACACAAAAGTGGGCATGATCAGTTCCACTTAGGTTTGGGCAGGTGGCTAGTCAGAGAGGACATAGCTTTTGTGATTAGTCTTGGAAAAAAGCAAGAGGAATATTTAGCAATATGCTATTCTGTGTATCTCTAACACCTTCCTGAAATTCTAGTAGTTAATCTTTGGTACCTTGAACTAAAGACCAAACTGGAGGTCTCTGAGGGTGGGGGTGGATTGAAGAGCAATTGATTCTTTTTAATGTCCTGCTTAGATATTTGGGTACTACTTACGATTAGTTTTTCCAAATATTTCAAAATACGAATAAGTGGACTAAATTCCACTGAAAGGAAAATTAGTTTTTTTCCAGCAACCCTGGTTGTTGTCCAAAGAAAGAAAAGGGATGGCCAAAGAGAGTTTTCTTTTTTTCTACCAATGGGCCTTTATAACTTTTAGGGAAGAGGATCCTAAAATATGGAAATTGTTATCACTCATTTTTATTCTTTTTCATAATCACTTGATTCTGTTAAAAAGAGGTTTTGTTTTGTTTTGTTTTTTGAGAGAAAGAGAGAGAGAGAGCACGTGTACAAGAGCGGTGGTGGGGGAGAGGGTCAGAGGGAGAGAGAGATTCCTAAGCAGGCTCCATGCCCAGCACAGAACCTGACATGTGGCTCAATCTCACATCCCTGAGATCATGACCTGAGCTGGATGCTTAATTTACTGAGCTACCCAGGCACCCCTGTTAAAAAGAGTTTTTAAAAACCCCTCATTATTTAAATGATCTTTTAGAAATGTGTAGATAGACAAGAGTTCCAAGATGTCAGAAAGAATGAAAGCCCTGCTTCCTTAAGATGCATATTGGTGTCACATGGGTTATCAGTAGTATTTTGTCTGTTCCAACACTCTCCTTCCTTGGTCTGGGGAATTGCTCATCCCCAGCTTCAAGCATGATGGGTGGGGTCAGGCAGTCACAAGACTCTGATCACTTCCTGCGGAGTCATGTGATCCAAGTAAGGCCAATTAGGATCCTTCTCAGATTTTTCAGTTGGGTTTGGAGAGGGGCCCGGTCCCTGGGGTTATGGATCAAAAAGGAGTTGAAGTTGGAGAATGGTGGCCTTGTTCTCAGCCACCCAGAGAAAGCTTGTCTGCTAGGAGAAGATAAGCCATGCAGATACAAGCAAGGAAGAGAGAAAGAGAGAACTCTGGTCTTGTTTCTCACCCTTAAAAGGGCACATAAAAATGAGCACTGAATGGCTCAACAGGATTAGGGGAAACAGGTCAATTAAGAGAATCCAAATGTAAGTGGTTCATTGAGAACACTCAGTGTGGTTCTATAAACACAAGATTTTTTTTCCCTACTCATTGTTGTGCTCTGTAATATATGCTTTTTTGATCTTTAACTTTTTTTGGCAGATTCCATAACTGTCTGGCCATGTCCAATGATTAAACACAGCCAGGTCCCATTAAAAATATGTCTTCTATCCAATGCCATGATTTCTCCTCTGCCACTGCTGTCTAGACTTGCAGCTCAGAGAACTTATATGGAGGAAAAACATGGTCTTCCTTTTCCTTATTGCCCCTCCCTCTTATTTCTAGCTTGTCTACACTGAGACAGTGGGGGAGGGATGGGAAGAAGGGGTCAATTTACATGACTCTTATGTGGTGAGGTGGTCTTAATTTCTCTCTGGTTCAATCTGGTTCTGTCTGCAGCTTGAGGTCTTTTTGGTTTTCCTGGGGCAGTACTCAGTTTTGTTCCATCTCTTTTTATTGCTAAAGACTATTCAGAGGTGACCAGGTCTTCCCACATGCAGTTCAGGTTCCAACACCCTTTCAGATGGGGTGTCTCTTCTTTTGGCTGGGGGACACCTGGGCAGCCCCATACTTCCAAACTCCCCTCTACCTCTGTGTTTCTTCTGTTGAGGTGGAGGTGCCCCTCTCTCTTTCTTCCTGAGCATCCTTATGAGTCTTTTCTCCAGGTAAGACAAAGATGTTCACATGTGCCCTTCACTTTCAGGAGACATTTACAAGTTCCCCAAGCACTCCCCAAACACATTCCTCTTTGCCTGTTGCTGGCACTAGAGAGATCCAGGGAGATGAAATCTTCCCTTCTTGTAGATATCCCAAATATCCATGAGTGATTTTCCTGATCCTTTCTGCCCACTGGTGTGAAGAGGAGGAATCCCTCCTATCTCCCCATCATTAGTGGGCAGATACAGGGTTTAGTCTTTCCAGGAACACTGTGCTCACCAAAAAGCCACACAAACTCTCCACTGATCCCCACTTCCTTTCCTCTCCACAGTGCTCTCTTTATAAGTACCACCAAGGGGCAGGGCTGGTGATTGATTATAGAATGGACACTGCTGCTGCCTCTTAATAAGCCATGAAGGAGGTGCCATCTTTTTAGAATATGGAGGTCATTAGCACTAAGAGTATCAGTTGTCAATTCTATGTCGACAAGAAGGACCGGTCAGAGCATGTTACAATCATTTGTAAAGGTCTTCCCACCACTAGACCAAAGACACAAAGGAAGAATCTGTCACTCAATAGCTCAGGTCATTTTTCCTGATGGGTGTGGATTTCAGACAGGTTCTGGATGTCTATGCAGATATCCATAGGTGGGCAGGAGCTTGCCAAATGCTGAATAAGATGCTCATCCCCAGGATGGGTACCTTACATTCAGGCCAGTATACAAGTATTCTTGGAGAGAGATTCCATAGTTTGGAAGATATATCCTCACCTGGAAAACTGCCACCAATATGAAAAGATGCTTGCTTCTCCCAGTGACTACCTGTGTGACCCAAGGCAATCACTTTTGCGTTTCTTAACCTCATTTTCCTCATCTGCAAGATGGGGTGCTACTATTGACCTTTCTGTATGGATTAGAGATGCATCATGAGTCCAGTAAGCAGTAAGTATTAATCTTATTTCTGTTCTTATTCTCTATAACAAAGATGACATCAGAGATTTACTTCTCAAAATGAGTAGGTTTAGTAGATTTCTTACCACCAAGAGGTATGATAATTGGCATGGTGAGGCGGAAGTATCTAGGAGCTGATGTGGGTACTACTGGTGTAGCTGCTCAGGTCCCAGCAGTTGCTGTGAGGCCTTGTCCTTGCTATACCCCCATTCTCTTCAGGGAATAGCTCTTCCTCCAACGGATACCTAAAGCTGCATGAGGTTTTAGTAAAGGCTGCCATTCCTGGGAACCCACACTCTTGACCTGATGTGGCCAATCATAGTGCTTCAGCTCCTGACAACAGTGATCAGTCTTGGGATGGAGAAATAAGGGTCTTTTCTGGGATTTATCTAATTGGAGATTTCTTCTTGGATGATGAAGTTGGCACACATTATAGAGTTCCAGGGAGCCATGATTTCATCTCATGAAAGGAACTGCAACCTCCTAACAGAGAGCAGAGGAAAGAGATGAGGAGGGAGAATGGACAGCCATTGGGTCCCTGGTTGCAGATGACCTTGCCTTCCTATGCTGTGGTTCTAATATAGAGTAATATTTGCCTCAGCTAATTTAAAATGAGTTTCTGTCACTGTGAACCAAGTGAACCCTGACCAATATAGGTCCCTTCCTCTTGAGATTAGATATTGATACCAGGTTCATCACTGATGAGCTTGGAAATACCCTGCTGGGCTAGTTGCTCTCGAAGATACTCAAATAAAAGGTCAAAGGTGACTTTAAATTGGCAGTACTTCCAGGGTGAGCCTACTAGAATTGGCATGTAAATATTTTCTTCAAATGGGATCCTCTGGATTGTCCCCAGTGACCTCCTAGATACAAAGCAAGTCTCCGCAGACTGGAAAAGGAGAGTGTTTTCTCCTCTGTCTCCAAAGGTTTCTGCCCTGACTGCAGACTGTCCTGCTCTATTGCCTTTATGGATGACACCTTGGCCCCAGGCTAGATTTTTTTTTTAATTTTTAAATTTTTTTATGAACATATAATGTATTATTTGTTTCAGGGGTACAAGTCTGTGATTCATCCATCTTACACAATTCACAGCGTTCCCAGGCTAGATTCTTTATGAGAAATTCTAACTCTTGAAAATCCATTTGGGTTCCTTGAAGCTTCTTTAGCTGGTTCTCAAAGCTGGTTCCACCCTATGGAAATGCTTGGTTCTTTTACCCCTTCTCTTGTTTGAGCTCAGGGGCCTGAGCTTACAGGGACAATGTGGCCTCAATGGCAACTTCCACTGCACTTCTGTAACACCCCTATTCTGCTGCTGCTTGTTCCTTGTCATTTCCAAAGAAGGGCAAGGACCTTGGAATCACAAAAAACTGGGTCTAACCCCTGGGCCTATTATTTTCTAGCTGGGTGAATTTGGGCACAAGCTTCATCTTGCTGACCCTCGGGTTATTCAATCATAAAATGGGAATATTATTAGTACCTCCCTCATGGGGTCACTGACCCTGTAATCAAGTCCTTGTCCCTCTGACTGTATGTTTAAAATAGGAAAGGTACAATGGCCCAAAGGAAAGGTACAGAGGGCTAGACAGAAGAAGCACTGATGTCCTTGTGACCCCAAATGTCCTTACTAATGGGAAGGCTTTTCTGGAACATGCTGTCATCTGTTACCACTTTAACAATCAATCACTCTGGCCCATTTCTGAGTCAACACCTGAGCCACTGCTGCCTCTGCTCTAGGATGAGACCTAGATCGTTGGTGGTTTCTAAAGGACCGAAGGCTGTGTTCATCCATGAAGGCTGTAATACATCATTGTTTTTTAGGCACCAAAAATTCACTCTGGTCAGCCAGTAAAATACCTTCAACAATTTGCATCATTCCAATGCCTCTAAGGGAAAAGCTATATATTTTAGGGTTATAACTCCCAAAAGAGGGCCTGGTTTCACCCAAGAATGGCTGCTCACATTAATAATTTCAAATATTCTATCTACATGAGATGATGGTTATTAACTCAACCTATTGCTGTAATCATTTCATGACATATGTGAATCAAGCCATCATGCTATCTACCTTAAACTTACACAGTGACATATGTAATTATTTCTTAATTAAACTGGAAAAAAAGAAACCATTAAGCTCAGGATGGGTAGAGGAAATGTTGCTGATGAACCCAAACAGAGTAAATGTTGAAGAAATAAGAAATTAAAATGTAAAAGAAAAATCTGAAGCTAGTCCCCAATAGCCACATGCATCTTAATTTGCAAGCAAGTGTGCCCTTTGAATGAACCTTTCTGTGATTTGATCTCTATTTTCCCAAGTTTGAGATGAAGGATAATGATGACTTTTGTTTAAGGAACGTATTGAGCACAGGCAGCAGATTGGGTACTGAGTAGTACCAGGGATACAAAAGTGATCAAAAGATACCATCCTTGGGGCGCCTGGGTGGCTCAGTAGTTAAGTGTCTGCCTTCGGCTCAGGTCATGATCCCAGGGTCCTGGGATTGAGCCCCACATTGGGCTCCCTGCTCCGCAGGAAGCCTGCTTCTCCCTCTCCCACTCCCCCTCCTTGAGTTCCCCCTCTCGCTGTGTCTCTCTGTCAAATAAATAAATAAAATCTTCAAAAAAAAAAAAAGATACCATCCTTACCATTGATGACTTTGCAAATAATTGTAGTACCCTATGGTAAATGCGACACTAGAGATGTTCACAGGATGAGGGCAGCTTGGCCAACTAAGAAGGGATTGCAGGTGGATCTTACAGTCATGCACTGTGAAATCAACCAAGAGCTGGGCATGCATTATGTGTTT
Source organism: Mirounga leonina (assembly GCF_011800145.1). Lineage (NCBI taxonomy): Eukaryota > Metazoa > Chordata > Mammalia > Carnivora > Phocidae > Mirounga > Mirounga leonina. The sequence goes on along the minus strand of NW_023270268.1, from coordinate 9,275,323 downwards.
CCTGCTGTTCTCTGAACACACTTAGCATGCTTTCACTACAGAACCTTTGCACATTTGATTTTTTTTCTTCGCCCAGATTACTTTTCCCCCAAATATCCTTATGGATCTCTCCCTTACTTTATCCAACATCCACATTCAAATGCTATTTTATCAAAGTAGGTCTTCCCCTGACCATCCCATATAGAAGACTACCCTCAGTACATTTACTTTCTATTCCATACCTGGCTCTGTTTTTTTCATTATATTTATCACCTCTGACATATTATATGTTTGTTTGTTTTTATCTGTCATCTTTTGACACACACACACACACACACACACGATTGTTAAAATTAGGAAAGCAGGGACCTAGTATTTTTTCCCCTTACTTCTATGTCCCCAGTACCTGGAACACTGTTTGCCACAGAGTAGACATGCAGTAAATACAAATTATAAATATGTGAATGGGCTAAGATGCCTGGATGGTTCAAACTTGATCCCTTCATTAATATTGCACCATTTGTTTGGGAAGAAGAATAGTCCAACAAAATAGAAGAAAATCTGGTTGCTGGTTTAATTAAAATGTGTGTAAAGTGCTACTAGAACTTGGAAGAGAAAGCTATTCATTTCCTCTCTGTGGAGAGACAGTGAGGAAGGAAGTGAAAGCTCAGAGGAGGTCACATTTCACCTGGATCTTGAAAGACAAATAAGAATTTGCCAGGCAAAATGGGGATTAAGAGTAGCAGTGTCTGTGTGTGCATTACCCATATCCTGAGCTCACTGTCCACTATATGGTTCCAGTTGCTTATTGCATGCACATAGAGCTCTGGGCCTGAGGCTTTCTCTTGGAAGTATGCTAGGCAGGCTGTGGAAGTGCTGAGGAGCTAGCGCCCAGAAGTTGCCCTCAGCCTATGGTGGGTGGGCATTGGAAGAGAGAGGCCCCAACTTTGTTGCCCCTCCACTGGAACAACTTGGAGGTACACTTTATGCTGTTTGTCCGAAGTCTCTGAGAGGGCTGGGTCCCTCTCATCCATGGTAATATGCTTGGTAACACATTCTTTATTGACTTTCTTTCCTTCCCCACCTCACTTCCACACTTCCTTCAGTGTTTCCTGAGGTCACTTCCCAAACAATTTCCTTTTGAATTCTTGCCTCAAGGCTACTTCTGGGAGAACTTCCAAAGGCAGTCATGGTCCCAGAAGCAGCAGGAATGTGGACAAAGGGGGCTGGACTGCACCCTGCACACCTGGGAGACAGAGAGACCAGAGCAAGAGGGGCTGGTCGGCAGCTCGACTGTGAGATGTGTCTACACATCAGGTTGAATAGCAGCAAGATTATGCTGACAAGCACATGGAAAATCAGCTTGGAGCCAGCATTTCCTTCTTCCTCAGCCACAGCTTTTAGATGCTGACTTAGACGTTCAGTTTTTCATCATTCTGTTTGCTGCCCTTTCAGTCCAGATTTTTCCTTCTCTCTGTCACTGGAAGAGAAATGATACCCCTGCTGTGGGAGCCAAATCTCTCTTGTGTGGAGTGGGCCTTGGGAAAATGCTCTTTGGGCAGAGAGTGCCCAACACAGAAATGCCACCTGGTAACATATCATGGCCCCAGGGCAGATACTCGCTGGCGGACGGGTTCGACGAGTGGGTGGGCTAGGCAAAGGAAAGGAAGAAAAATAAGTACAGGAAATGGGGGACATAGATGTGAGCTATTAGTTCCTTTGGAGTTGCATGTTCACATCAGGCATCATTGTCATTTCAGTGAAGTCTCCTTGTCTGAGTGGCCAATTGTTCTGAGAGATCATTAAACAGTACCCAAAGCAGGGACAATCAATAGAAGGGTTGCTTCTGAATGGGGATGACAAGAGTAGCAAGGGTTTTGAGATATAAATCCATTCTCATGATAGCTGTAAATCTTGCAAAGAGGGAGATGCCCAGACCTGGTGGTGCAGGTTCTCATGGCTCCCAGTGTGCCTTCCCTAGATAAGTGACCGGGGGGCCTTTGTCTCATCCAGTAGGCTGAGAGGAAATTGAGCTGCCAAGCCATATGAAGCTCCCGCTAGAGATTTGGAAGAAGATGAATGGTACTTAAGTAACAAGAAGACCGTGAAATCAAACGATTAAAAAACAATTTCAAGTCCAGTCAACTTCCCTCACCTTCTTTTCACTGTGATGAAACCCCCAGAAGTCATTGGATGGCTCCTTTGATCTTGCTCAAGTTGGTGTGTTGACTTTCTCACCACTTTCCATTGGAGTATACAGGTGCTCCCTGCATTGGGGAAATGCTGCCTTTGGGAGAGGGTGGGGAAAGGAGAGGTTCCTCCACCCCCTAACCCCCATTTCTCTTGTTGTTTTCCAGCCTGGGGACGAAGCTGGGATTCTTGGAGTTGAAGTCACCAAGGTTGTCTGCAGGCATTCCTAGGAGAGAGTCTCACTAGGTTTATTGTTCTCTCATTTTAAGTTAAGTTCTTTCATCCCATCTGAGATCTCTGTCACTTTCTACCCCAGAGGGCTAGACATCCTGAATGGACTTGTGTGGGGTTTTGGCCCATAAATCAGGGTGACTTTAAATCTGGTGGTGATGGTGATGGTGATGGTGTCACCTAGGATGACACAAATCTCTCCTGCTCCAAAGTCCCAGCCTCTATTTTGCAGTTTTTAATTTAAAAATTAATTATATAAATTACAGAGAAATGAATTCGCCTTGTGAAAAATTAAATGAAAACCCTTTGGATAAGATTAAAGGCCACTTTGACCAACAGTACACCCAACCCAAAGAGGTAACAGCTATTCTAGGAAGATGTATACCCCTCTTGTCCTTTTTCTATTCATTAACATACATGTTAATGCATGTATGTCCCCACAGAAAATATAAAGAATGTGTGTTTAAATATATTAAAGTGGTAATATTTTACATACTACACTGCAACTTATTTTTCCACTTGACACAGTCCTCTAGATTGGTAGGACTAAATTCAGAAGCTACCTCTCTGGTCACATAGCTGGGAGGGCATGAAGGATGCTGGAACTCAGCCCATCTCTGCTAGGTTAGCCCAAAGGGAGGGCTGCTTTTCTTTATCTGGTTTACCCAGAGGGGGCTATCTTTCTCTAATTAATATGAAGATATGGTATGTGATGTGTTGGTCCTGGATGGATTTTTATGCTCTATTTAATTGATGGTAATATTCCACAGTGTGGATAGACTGCATTTTATGTATCCATCCCCATGGTTAGACACTTAAGTCATTTCTAATTTCTCAACAATTGTAGGTAATGCTGCCATGAACAGTCTTGTATATGTCTTTGTGTCCACTTGTGTAGCTGTTTCTCTAGAGAGGTATGGGGATTGCTGAATCATAGAGATGCATGTTTTAAATTCTATTAGACAATGTTAGCTTGTCCTCTGAAGGGCCCTACCAATATGCAATCCCACCAGCAGTGTACAAGAGTGCCCATTTCCATCATTTTCACCAACATTTTATACTACCAGACTTGGATGTTTCCTAATTTTCTTCTTCTCCTCCTCCTCCTCCTTCTTCTTCTTTTTAGATTTTATTTATTTATTTAAGAGAGACAGAGTGAGAGAGAGAGTACAGGAGACAAGGGGCAGAGGCAGAGGGAGAACCAGACTCCCTGCTCAGCAGGGAACCTGATGTGGGCTCAATCCCAGGACCCTGAGATCATGACCTGAGCCGAAGGCTGACGCTTAACCGACTGAGACACCCAGCCGCCCCATTTCTTCCCCTTCTTAATGTGCATCTGGTCAACCCTGCTGTTCTGAGGTTCTAGGTCTCTAGTTCTGGTCTGAAGAAGACTAACAATTTCACTTCACAAAGGCACTGTTGCCCCCATCAGAGCTAGGCACTATTTGGTTCGGTTGAAATGTTTTACTGTGAGTGCACACACTCAGACATGAATCATTTGAGGAGTTAATGGGTAGGTACATATTATATTGCTCCAATAATTTATATCACATTCATTTCTGTGTTTTCATGGGTAGGGCCAGGTGATGGAGAAAGAACCTTTTGGTGTTTACCAGGTACTGAATATTTCTCACATCAATCAGTCCCACTTTCACCTCAGTGGTCACTTCCCTCTTGGTCTTCAGGCCACACCTTCCTCATTCATTCAACAAGTATCTACTGAACACCTACAATGTCTCCTTTTGGAAGGAGTGAGAGTGGAATATGCAGGGTAGTGGAAAGTGCTGTTATGAGCTCTCCTGGTTCTGTTCAGTGTTTAAGATGATAGAAAAGTTCTGCAAAATCTGTGCTGTCCAATATGGACAAACCCCCAAGTGCCTTGGAGGAAGCAATACAATGCTGGGGACTTTGCAGCAAACACTCCAGAATTCAGTCCTCTCTATCCTTTCTTTGAGGCCTCAGTCTCTTTATTTGTAGAGAATTGGTTTGAGGATCAAAGGTTGTAGAATGTCTATACCTGGCACAGGGCCTGGCCCACTGTAGATTCCAATTCCCCTATGTGTGTTCTCTAGGTTCTCAGGATTCCCAATAGGCTTTGGTCAAGTAAAAGTCTCCCCCCAGAGGAGGTGGGACTCAGGGAGCAGAGCCTATGCTTCTAGGAGGGGCAGACTGAAGAGGCCACCTCCCCCTTCAGAGGCTTCCTCAAAGCTCAGACTCAGATTCACCCAGGTGAGTCACACAAATTTATGGACACCACAAGTCAGATCACTCTCCTTGTGGGGATTTTCAATGGTGGGAATTTCCCTCCCCCACTACTGCCTACCTAGACAGGTGCTGGAATATAATAGGTGCTCAGTAAACAATTGTGGGTGGATTAATCACCCAAAGTCATCACAGTTGAGCGGAAGCCAGGAGCTAGGAGTTTTAGCCTCCCCGCCTCCCCTGGCCCAGCTCTGCCTCTCCAGGAAAATGCCAGGACTCCAGGGTGGCAAGCTACAGTCTGACTCTCAGCTTTGCTGCTGCCAGGCTCTATGATCTTAGCAAGTGTTGACTCTGCTTGGTGTCTTGGTTTCCCTATTTGTCCCTGGGTGCCCTCAAATCCTGTGACCTGAATACACATGGACTGCATTTGCTGGGCAGGTCCTGAGGCTGGCATTGGGGTCCCATACACATTTCTCCTCAGGTTGGGGTTTGTCCAGGCTGGTCACTCTCCTGCCACCCCTGCCCCCTCTCTATACAGCGGGAGTTAGCATTTGGCTTCCTGCCACTCCAGCAACAGGCGGGCGGTGTTCTCCTTCCCTTCCCTGACCTCACCCAGCAAGCAGTCCAGAGGCGGTCAGAGCAAACAGGACTTGCTCGACCTGGCCAGGAAATCCAGAACAAAAGAGGGCTTCTTGAATCAGCTGTTTCCTTTTGTCAGAAGATAAATTGTGAGCAATAACCTTAAAAAAAAAAACTGGAACAGAGGAGAAAAAAAGTAAGTCATATATACTTTGATGAAATTAAGGCATTCATTTATTTTTCATCCAGCGAGCATGTGAATATTATGACAGGTGTGTGGAACTCTGGCTGGGTAATGGTGCCCTGGACATGGAGCGTGACCTAGGAGGGGTCACGCTTTAGTGGAGATTAGAAGTAGGAACCAGGGCAGATTACCATATAGTATGACTAGGGGTCACTGACTTTGCCTTTTTCATTACTGTGTCCCACTGTTTAGATTTCAGCTAGGTGGTGATATGTATTCTTTATATATTGTGCTCATAAACACACACATATATATATAGTGATAAATCAAATTGGGTTAATGGTCAGCAAATATCCATTCTTTGGTATTAACCTATGTGTGTACATATGTACACAGTTGGTGCTTAATAATGATTTGTTGAGTAAATGAATGAGTGAATAAAGATGGGATTTTGGGGGAGTCCCTAGAAGGGGACCCTAATCCTGTAACCAAGAAATGACAGAGAGGCCAGAAGTCTTGGGAAAAAGGGTAGAAGTGAGTAAAGGAGACAAAGTGAGGTGGGGTAGGTAGGGGAATGATTAGGGGTTGAGAAGGGGTTGGGGCTCGCAAACCCAAGATGCAGCACACAGTTGAGGATGAAGGCCTTGGGTAGGTTCAACCATATAAAGTCGCCAATAACTGGCCATGTTTGACTAAGAAAAACAACAACCAAATAGAGTTGAACCAGATGCTTCAAACATCCTGAACAGTTAGGGACAAGAGCGTGTGGGGCCTTATGAGTTACATAAAAAGACTGACTTTTCTCCTGAGAGCATGGAGAGGCAATGAGGTTTTACTTTTTCTTTTCCTTAAAATAAGACCATTTTTGGGGGGGGGGGGGGGTATGGCTATGTAACTTACATACGTCATTATTTTTAAAAATTCATATTATAGCAACAGTATTAAGAAAGAGGATAATAATCATCTTTGTTCTCACTACCCAGATAACCATAGTCACTTTGAACTGACATGTCAGTCATAAAAATTTGGAATGCCTTTTCTGGACTGTTTGATTTTTCTCCCCTCAAGTTGTATATATGAAGAGGAGTAGGGCATGAAGCTGCTCTTTAAAAGTTGCCAGTGGCCTTTGTGTCTAACGGAGGAGGCTGTAGGTTACCATGGAAAAATTCATTTTTGTTTTGTGAGCAATCAGAGTGGGAGAATGGCAGTAGCTGGACTTTTCTGGGGCCTCGCTGCTGTATCCTTTCATATATGCCTCTTGTGAGGCTGCTAGGGACAAGCTGGGCACATTTCTACGAGGCTCAAAGAGTTCCCTGGGATGCAGGGCATGGAGATCTAACATCTTCTCTAAGAAACCAAACCCAAACCAAAAACATTGGACATTTGAAAAATAGAGAAAAATCCAAAAATGAAAATGATCATCTGTAGTCCCAGCATGCAGAATCTCATTATTGACGTTTTTGGTATATTTGCTCCCTCTTTTTTCTTTATATATTTTCACATATATAGTGATAAATTGAATTGGATTAATGGTCAGTAAATACTCACTTTTTGGTATTTGCATATGTGTGTACATATATAAATATAGATACATATTAAACATGTATATATAAATACATGTACATATCTACATATGAATTTTTGTTATGTATGGACATATATAAATACACACACACACACACACACACACACTAAACACTATTGTTTTGTATTTCTCTCCCTCTGGCCACTTTATTTTAGAATTCTAGCTTGGAAATTCCCAAAGGGATCTTATTATCCTGAAATAATCCTTCACAACTCTTTGATGATATGCCCTTGACTCCAAGGAAGTCTTTCTTTCCCTAAAATTGGTGGGCTGAAGCTACTTTTGGTATCTCTTCAGAATCAGAGTCTCCTCCTTTTTGTGGTGTTAGGTTTCTTACCTAATTTACCAAGGGTAGGCATACCTGACATTTGTCAAGCGCCAAGTCTAGTCCTGCAGCTTTTCGAAATGGTAAGTGGGACACACACAGCTTCTCTCTGCCTCTGTGGCTGGCTTTCATTGAATGTGGAAGCACGGCCAGGATGTCCACGCAGAGCCCAGCCCTGCTGCCTAGAGTGGAGTATGAACACCTGAAACTGATCAAGGGGATGGTTGTTCATTTGACAGACCCTGCGTCCTTCCCACCACCACCTCCCTCTTCCTGGAGCCCCCTCCCCTATGTTCCAGCCTGACTGCCTCTCCATCTTGGTTTTGGGGGGTGGGGTAGGGAAACTTCTACCACAGGCCCCACCTTCCAAACCCAAATCCTCTGGGTTGGCCAGGAGAGCCAAAACGAATAGAGACTTGTGACATTTCACTGATGTGCTGAGCACTGAATCCATTTTATCTTGGCTTCCCTGTTTCTCTTGGGGACAGACTTCAGCCGCTGGTGATGATTTCAGTGCAAGATGGTAAAACCCTTCTTTAAATCTCCTTCGGTTTTCTGACTTTCTCTAAGGGCGTTTAACTTTTGCAGTTTTAGAGAGGAATTCTCTTTCTGAACCTACTCATTTTGCTTATCCTCTCCCTCCCAGTGGCTTGTCCTGGGCTCCCAGTGTTGTCCCTTTCCCTGCCTGTCCCCAGAAGTGCAGGGGTGACACCTGCAGTTTCAGATCTCACTGCCCAGCCACCAGGGTTCTGTGGGTTTCCTTGAAGTCCCCTCAGTTGTTGTGTGTTCCTTTTCTATTGTCTTGGGCTTCAACCTCTTCCTCTGTCTTCTCACATTCATTTTATTAGCTGGAAGAAATTCAGGATTCCCTGTCGTCTGGCAATCAGAACTAGAGTTTTGATAATGACACCTTCTTTGTTTATTGTCTCTTTTTTCTCTACTACTTTCCATAAGAAACCTTCCAGGTGCATGACAAAGACCTTTTCCTCTTCTTATATAATATTAATAACCACTCAAAATCATGATAAAACAATGACAATAATACTAGCTTACGTTTATTGGGTGCTTACTATGTAGCAGGTACTATTTGATGTGCTTTACAGATATGATCTCTTTTGACCCTAATGACAATCCCCACTCTACAGGTGAGAAAAATTAGGCACAAAAAATTTAAGTAACTTGCGAAGTGCTAGAACCAACGTATGAACCCAGTTGCCATCCTAGATTAAGAGCCATGGGAATATACCGTGTTTAGAAATATTTGCATATCTCATTGGCCCCCTTCCCAAAGCCTGCTTAAGTGGTCCTGGACATTCAGACATGGTTACTGAAACACTGTTTGTCTGGAGGACATGAATTGTTGCATATGTCCTTTTGAAGGCTCTGTGTTCAGACTCTTTTTTTGGTTGTTACTGTCTACACTGGCTGCAGTTGTTCCTATAGGGTCTCAGGGTCATGTTTTATTGGGATTCAGTGTCCCCTCCTCGGGCCCTAGCAGCACTTTCTGAGACACATTTCTGACCATAGCCCCTCCAGTATGTTCCTGATGCCTTTGCCTGGCCTTTGCATGATTCTGTGACATGCTCAGGGCCCCGGCTGAAGGGAGGAAACTGCATGCATCAGCCGGGGACTGACCCTCTGCTTCAAAGGGACATCTGTGAGACAGGCATAGCCGTCAACTTGCAGATCCCTGGGGCAACTATGAAGGTCCCTAGTCCCGGACATGAGTGTCACGTTCCTGCAGGCATACCTTGCCCCCAGGTACTTCCCCCAAGGTGCTCCCTTGAGTCAATGTGCCTGGGTTTCCCACAGCCTTTTTGACCCCAGTGAGACTAGGGGGTGCACTGGGGCCAGGCTGTTAGGATCGGTCTGCCTAAATGGCCCTATCTATAATTTCACGGTCATTTTGACTGATATACGTGACAATGGTGGAAAAAATAATCCTACGTGCAGGATGGCTCTGGTGGGGTGGGTTGGCCTGTGGCAGAGTGTGGGTTATGGTTGTTGTGAGGCTTCACTAGAATTTACACAGACCCAGCACCCCGTATCAGAGTCCCAGGCCTCCTGGAAATAAGAGGATTTCCTAAAAGAAACAGTATTACCAGGGGTCCCGTGTGTGCTGTGGGACCACTCCTCCTTCCCTCCTTCCAGTAACTGGATGGGTTAGAAGAGAATGGTGTCCCACCTGCTGGAATTGGGAACCAGAGATGAGGAAGTAGAGGGTGAAAAACTCCCACTGATGGTGGAGGAAGAGCTGATATGAGGGTTTGGGTTAGTGGTACCTGAAGGGGATGTGAAGACATGATCAGCAGCATGGAAGTGGTACGTCCCAGAGGCCCCCGGCCTCACCAAGGGGAGCTGGGGCCAAGGCGCTCAGACGGCAGCTGATAGGCTATGCCAGAAGGTCTTCTAATGGCAAGATAACTCTGGCAAAGTGCCTCACCTCACTTAGGACATTTATTTATTCGTTTGTTTGTTTAATTTATTTTTTAAAGATTCTATTTATTTATTTGAGAGAGAGAGAGAGAGAGAAGGGATGAGAGGGGGGAGGGTCAGAAGGAGAAGCAGACTCCCTGGGCACCCCTCTTAGGATTTTTGAAAATCATATTAGTAAAGATGAAAACAACTTAATGAAAATGACACCCTCATACTCTGCTGGGGGGAAGCATGAATTAACACTGGTCCGCAATCCTTTACCTGAAACCCGTGGGGCCAGAAGTACATTGGAATTTAGAATTTTTCAGATTTTTGAAGAACAATATGATGTATAAATTGTATATCATATAACACTCCCTGCAGGAACCAGGGAGATACACACATTTATGAGTCTGCCTGAAATGTACAAACATTCATACTTAGTGGGATAAATAAAGACTGTCAAATAGCCTTGTGTCCATTCAGGTCAGGGTCTGACACCAAATGAGTTTGGATATTCAACTTGTGAAAGCAAGTTTTTAGAGTTTTGTGGATAAGGGATTAGAGACCTTGTAACCTTTCTGCAGGGCATTTTGACAATATGTATTAAGAGTCTTAAAATATACACGCCCTTTCACCCAGCAACTTTACTTCTAGGACTTAGTTCTAAGGAAATAATCATGATTACAAGCAACAATCTAGCAATAAGGATGTTCATTACTGCATTGCTTTTGTTTGAAAAAAAAATGAAAGAAAAGGAGAAACAATCTAAAAGTCTACCAATAGGGGATTGATTTTTTTTCTTTAAAGATTTATTTATTTATTTTTAGAGGGAGAGAGCATGTATGAGTTGGGGGAGGGGCAGAAGAAGAGAGAATCTTAAGCAGACTTAGTGCTGAGTGGGGAGCTTGAGGCAGGGCTCGATCTCACGACCCTGAGATTGAAGCCTGAGCCAAAACCAAGAGTCAGACACTGAACATACTGCACCACCCAGGGGCCCCAGGGGAACTGTTTAAGTAAATATAGTACATCCATGCAATGGAATATGAGGTGATCTTTAAAACTGTAATGTTTGCTTGTTGACTTGGAAAGATGTGCACGATTTATTACTTAGCGACAGATTTTAGCTATGAGTACAGTCTTATTTGTGTAATGAAGCCTCGAAGAGTAGACGCACACCAGCAGGGTTATCTCCAGGGCTTCGCAGGATTTTTATTTCTTTACTGGTAATGTGGATTTTCTCATTTCTCTCTTCTAAGTTCGAAAAGCAATACTTTCAAACTTTCAAAGAATTTAGCTGTATCTAAGCTAAAACAAGACTTCTGCTCCTCTCACCCTTTCTTATCCCCTTAAAGGTAACCCATATCCATGGGTGGGTATCTTTCCAGACCCTCTTCCCTATAAATGCAGAAAAACTTTTTTTAAAAGATTTTATTTATTTATTTGACAGAGAGAGACACAGCGAGAGAGGGAACACAAGCAGGGAGCCTGATGGGGGGGCTCGATCCCAGGACCCTGGGATCATGACCTGAGCAGAAGGCAGATGCTTAACGACTGAGCCACCCAGGCACCCTGCATAAAAACTTTTAAAGTAATTCTTCCATCCATGGAATCATACCATGGATACTGTTCTTTGCCTTCCTCTTTCACTTGACACTATCAATAACCTCCTTCCATGCTGCAATGGTGTAGTTTTTTCTTTTATTGAAGCATGGTTGACACACAATGTTACATTAGTTTCAGGTGTACAACACAGTGACTCAAGAACTCTATATATGTGGGAGGGGGGAGAGATGGCGGAGGAGTAGGGGACCCTATTTCAACCTGTCCCTGGAATTGAGCTGGATATCTACCAGGCCACTCTGAGCACCCACAAAACCAGCCTGAGATGTAAGAAGATCTGGATCTCTACAAACAGAATATCGCAGGCAGTTGGTTTTGAGGTATGAAGCGGAGAGCCGTGATCCTGCCGGCAGATATCGGAGGATAAACGGAGGCGGGAGGGTGCCTGGCCATGGGGATCCTACACCGCCAGTGAGTGACAGCCTTGTGTGCTGCGGAGGGGGCACAGACTCGCAGACCGGTAGCGGCGGGAAAGAACTTTAGGGCAGCCCCCAGGGTGGAAAACCAGACCGGCGGGGTTGCGCACACGTGCACTGCAGCCTCCGAGACGGAAACCCGGTGCACCAGGGTCCCGCGGGTGAACTGCAACCCCCAGGGTGGAATCTCCAAGTGGCGGAGTCGTGTGCACGCGAACTGCAGTCCCCAGGACAGAACCCCAAGCAGCGGATTTGTGCGCGCGCGCGCGCGAACTGGGAGCGGCTAGCGGTTTTAGAAGCACAAAGGGCAGAGACATGTCCCAACTTGGAGGCAGGACTGGGATCGCTGTGGAGGGGCCAAACCCAGACGCTGCAGTTTATAGCAGCACAGACAGAAACGGAGACAGGGTGGCCTGGAGAGCTCACTGAAGAACAGGCTGCGATCTCTCTGCTCTGAGGCAGAGGGTTGGAAACGGTCTCTTCTGCTCTGACTCGTGGAAGAGACATGGAAAGCCACCAGGGAAAGCCGCCAGAGAACAAAAGCCCCAAAGACTGATTCCCGCTGAGCCCATCCCCTGCCACAGGGGTGCAGGGCAACTCCGCCCAAACAGGGTTGCCTGAGTAACAGCGCAGCAGGCCCCTCCCGCAGAAGACAGGCTGGGAAAACAAGAGGCCAGCAACCCTAAGGTCCCAAGAACACAGGTGCATCTTGCTTGGGTTCTGGTCAATAATTTGGACTCTATACATTCCCTCAAACACCCATCAACAGAATGACTAGGAGGAGGAGCCCCCAAAACAGAAAAGACTCAGAGATTATGACTCATGCTGCAGATTTACAAAAGGATGCAGATATAACCAAAATGTCAGAGATGGAATTCAGGCTAGCAATTGTGAAGACAATGGCTAGAATGGAGAAATCAATTAATGGCAACATAGAGTCTCTAAGGGCAGAAATAAAAGGTGAATTGGCAGAACTTAAAAATGCTACCAATGAGATCCAATCCAATCTAGATAATCTAACAGCTAGGGTAACTGAGACAGAAGAGAGAATAAGCAATCTGGAAGACAGTGTAATAGATAAAAAGGGAAAAGAGGAGGCCAGGGAAAAACAACTCAGAATCCATGGAAATAGAATCAGAGAAATAAGTGACACCATGAGGCGTTCCAATGTCAGAATCATTGGAATCCTGGAGGGAGTGGAGAGAGAGAGAGGGCTAGAAGATGTACTTGAGCAAATCGTAGCTGAGAACTTCCCTAATCTGGGGAATGAAACAAACATTCGAGTCCTAGAGGCAGAGAGGACCCCTCCTAAGATCAAGGAAAACGGGCCAACACCCCGGCATGTAATAGTAAAACTTGCAAATCTTAGAACCAAGGAAACCATCTTAAGGGCAGTTAGGGGGAAGAGATTCCTTACGTACAGAGAGAGGAACATCAGAATAACGTCAGACCTATCCACAGAGACCTGGCAAGCCAGAAAGGCCTGGCAAGACATATTCAGCGTACTAAATGAGAAGAACATGCAGCCAAGAATACTTTATCCGGCAAGGCTTTCATTTAGAATGGATGGAGAGATGCAGAGCTTCCACGACTGGCAGAAGTTGAAAGAATATGTGACCACTAAGTCGGCCCTGCAAGAAATATTAAGGGGGGTTCTATAAAAGGAGAAAAACCCCAAGAGTGATCTACAATAGAAATTTACAGGGACAATCTATAAAAACAACGTCTTCACAGGCAACATGATGACAATTAATTCATATCTTTCAATAATCACTCTCAACGTGAATGGCCTAAATGCTCCCATAAAATGGCACAGGGTTGCAGATTGGATAAAAAGACAGGACCCATCCATATGCTGTCTTCAAGAGACTCATTTTGAACCTAAAGATACATCCAGACTGAAAGTGAAGGGATGGAGATCTATCTTCCATGCCAGCGGACCTCAAAAGAAAGCTGGGGTAGCAATTCTTATATCAGACAAATTAGATTTTAAACTAAAGTCTGTAATAAGAGACACAGAAGGACACTATATCATTCTTAAAGGGTCTATCCAACAAGAAGATCTAACAATTGTAAATATCTATGCCCCCAACATGGGAGCAGCCATCTACATAAGCCAACTGTTAACCAAAATAAAGAGTCATATTGATAACAATATGTTAATTGTAAGAGACCTCAATACTCCACTCTCAGCAACAGACAGATCATCTAAGCAGAAAATCAACAAGGAAACAAGAGCTTTGAATGATACATTGGACCAGATGGACCTCATAGATATTTATAGAACATTCCACCCTAAAACAACAGAATACTCATTCTTCTCGAGCGCACATGGAACTTCCTCCAGAATAGACCATATACTGGGTCACAAATCAGGTCTCAACCGATACCAAAAGATTGAGATTATTCCCTGCATATTCTCAGACCACAATGCTCTAAAACTGGAACTCAATCACAAAAAAAAAAAAAAAAAATTGGCAGAAATTCAAACACTTGGAAGCTAAAGACCACTCTGCTCAAAAATGTTTGGGTCAACCAAGAAATCAAAGAAGAACTTAAACAATTCATGGAAATCAATGAGAATGAAAACACATTGGTCCAAAACCTATGGGATACTGCAAAGGCGGTCCTAAGGGGGAAATACATAGCCATCCAAGCCTCACTCAAAAAAATAGAAAAATCCCAAATTCACCAACTAACTCTACACCTTAAAGAACTAGAGAAAAAGCAACAAATGACGCCTAAGCCATGCATTAGAAGAGAAATAATTAAAATTAGAGCAGAAATCAATGAATTAGAAACCAGAAACACAGTAGATCAGATCAATGAAACTAGAAGTTGGTTCTTTGAAAAAATTAATAAGATTGATAAACCACTGGCCAGACTTATCCAAAAGAAGAGAGAAAGGACCCAAATTAATAAAATTATGAATGAAAGGGGAGAGATCATGACTAACACCAAGGAAATAGAAACAATTATTAGAAATTATTATCAACAACTATATGCCAATAAACTGAGCAATCTGGATGAAATGGAGGCCTTCCTGGAAACCTATAAGCTGCCAAGTCTGAAACAGGAAGAAATTGACAACCTGAATAGGCCAATAACCAGTAACGAGATTGAAGCAGCGATCCAAAACCTCCCAAAAAACAAGAGTCCAGGGCCTGATGGATTCCCTGGGGAATTCTACCAAACATTCAAAGAAGAAATAATACCTATTCTACTGAAGCTGTTTCAAAAAATAGAAACAGAAGGAAAACTTCCAAACTCATTCTATGAGGCCAGCATTACCTTAATCCCCAAACCAGGCAAAGACCCCATCAAAAAGGAGAATTTCAGACCAATATCCCTGTTGAATATGGATTCCAAAATCCTCAACAAAATCCTAGCTAATAGGATCCAACAATACATTAAAAGGATCATCCACCACGACCAAGTGGGATTTATCCCCGGGATGCAAGGGTGGTTCAACATTCGCAAATTAATCAATGTGATAGAACACATTAATAAGAGGAGGGAGAAGAACCCTCTCAATTGATGCAGAAAAAGCATTTGACAAAATACAACATCCTTTCCTGATTAATACTCTCCAGAGTATAGGAATAGAGGGAACATTCCTCAAGCTCATAAAATCCATCTATGAAAAACCCACAGCGAATATCATCCTCAATGGGGAAAAGCTGAGAGCCTTTCCCTTAAGATCAGGAACACGTCAAGGGTGCCCACTCTCACCACTGTTGTTCAACATAGTACTAGAAGTCCTAGCAACAGCAATCAGACAACAAAAAGAAATAAAAGGTATTCAAATTGGCAAAGAAGAAGTCCAACTCTCTCTTTTCACAGACGACATGATACTTTATGTGGAAAACCCAAAAGACTCCATCCCCAAATTACTAGAACTCATCCAGCAATTCAGTAATGTGGCAGGATACAAAATCAATGCACAGAAATCAGTTGCTTTCTTATACACTAACAACGCAACTGTTGAAAGAGAAATTAAAGAAACGATTCCATTTACAATAGCACCAAAAACCATAAGATACCTTGGAATAAACCTAACCAAAGAGGTAAAGGATCTATACTCTAGGAACTACAAAACACTCATGAAAGAAATTGAAGAAGACACAAAAAGATGGAAAAATATTCCATGCTCATGGATCGAAAGAATAAACATGGTTAAAATGTCTATGCTACCCAGAGCAATCTATACCTTCAATGCCATCCCAATCAAAATTCCAATGACATTTTTCAAAGTGCTGGAACAAACAATCCTAAAATTTGTATGGAATCAGAAAAGACCCCGAATCGCCAAGGAAATGTTGAAAAAGAAAAACAAAGCTGGGGGCATCATGTTGCCCAATTTCAAGCTATATTACAAAGTTGTGATCACCAAGACAGCATGGTACTGGCACAAAAACAGACATACAGACCAATGGAACAGAATAGAGAACCCAGATATGGACCCTCAACTCTATGGTCAAATAATCTTTGACAAAGCAGGAAAAAACATGCAATGGAAAAAAGACAGTCTCTTCAATAAATGGTGCTGGGAAAATTGGACAGCCACATGCAGAAGAATGAAACTCAACCATTCTCGAACACAAAGATAAACTCAAAGTGGATGAAAGACCTCAATGTGAGACAGGAATCCATCAAAATCCTAGAGGAAAACATAGGCAGTAACCTCTTTGACATCGGCCACAGCAACTTCTTTCAAGATACATCTCCAAAAGCTAGTGAAACAAAAACAAAAATGAACTTTTGGGACTTCATCAAGATAAAAAGCTTCTGCACAGCAAAGGAAATAGTCAACAAAACAAAGAGGCAACCCACAGAATGGGAGAAGATATTTGCAAATGACACTACAGATAAAGGGCTGGTATCCAAAATGTATAAAGAACTTCTCAAACTCAACACCCAAAAAACAAATAATCAAGTCAAAAAGTGGGCAGAAGAGATGAACAGACACTTCTCTGAAGAAGACATACAAATGACTAACAGACACGTGAAAAAATGTTCATCATCATTAGCCATCAGGGAAATCCAAATCAAAACCACACTGAGATACCACCTTACACCAGTTAGAATGGCAAAAATTGACAGGGAAAGAAACAACAAATGTTGGAGAAGTTGTGGAGAAAGGGGAACCCTCTTACACTGTTGGTGGGAATGCAAGTTGGTACAGCCACTTTAGAAAACAGTGTGGAGGTTCCTCGAAAATTTAAAAATAGAGCTACCCTATGGCCCAGCAATTGCACTCCTGGGTATTTACCCCAAAGACACAGATTTAGTGAAAAGAAGGGCCATATGCACCCCAATGTTCATAGCAGCAATGTCTGCAATAGCCAAACTGTGGAAAGAGCCGAGATGCCCTTCAACAGATGAATATTGATGTGGTCCATAAATACAATGGAATATTACTCAGCCATCAGAAAAGATGAATACCCAACTTTTAGATCAACATGGATGGGACTGGAGGAGATTATGCTAAGTGAAATAAGTCAAGCAGAGAAAGTCAATTATCATATGGTTTCACTTATTTGTGGAACATAAGGAATAACATGGAGGACATTAGGAGAAGGAAGGGGAAAATGGGCGGGGGGAATTGGAGGGAGAGATGAACCATGAAGACCATGGGCCTGAGAAACAAACAGGGTTTTAGAGGGGAGGGGGGAGGAGGGATTGGTTAGCCCGGTGATGGGTGTTAAGGAGGGCACGTACTGCATGGAGCACTGGGTGTTATACGAAAACAATGAAGCGTGGATCACTACATCAAAAACTAATGATGTATTGTATGGTGACTAACATAACATAATAAAATTAAAAACTACAAAAAAAAAAAAAAGAACTCTATATATGTTATCCTGTGCTCACAAGTGTAGCTCCCATCTGTCACCATACAGCACGAGTATAATACCATTGACTAGATTCCCTATGCTGTGCCTTTCATCCTGCAAGGGTGAACTTTAATTTACTCAACCCTTTCCACCTCCTTGGACACTTAAGTACTTTCTATTTATTTACTATCTCAAACAATGTTGCAAAGAACATTCTATTTATTTACTATCTCAAACAATGTTGCAAAGAACATTCTTGTGCCTGTGTTCTTGTGGGCATGGGCCTGCATTTTTGTAGAGGAGTTCTGAGTTTTCATTTCTCTGTAATGAACTTGTGTTATTTCGATTATTAAAAATAGTCAACATATTAAAAGATTCCATTAGACTGTTTCTAATAGCCTGAAGGCACTCAGTGGGCCCATTTTTTCCCCTCAGGATAAATGAGCTATTCACTAGCACCACCTTGTAAATAAATACCACATATTTTGGGGTCATGCATAAGGTGGCTACAGTTGCCAAGCCTCGAGAGGGAGTGCGGGGTGGATTGTCCTTGATGGCTCTGGATGTTCACTTTTCACAGACTGGTGACCCAAAGGCCTTTCCTTGGAAGTTGGTGGTCGCTGACACTCCTGGGAAGGCTTCAGTTGCTGATCACATGGGCTGATGGCCTCCTGGGGGTGGGGGTGGGGGGGTGAGGTGGGCTGGGTTCTCTGGAGCTTGGACTTGGTGGATTTTCTGGAGATACAAGGGGCTGATAGCTCCAGAGTGGAGCTCCTAGTGTGTGTGTTTTGGGGGTGGGCAGAGAGAATGGGTCCTCATCCTGGACCCAAACCCTCCAGCCTTTCTCTTCCTCTTGCGTCTGCAAACTAGACACCACATTCCCTCAATGTTCAGATACCCACTTTTATTTTCCATTGCAGTGCTCCCACAATGGGAGGTGGACCTTGAGTGTGGGAGTGTCCCTCCCCCGGCTCTTTCTGAAGCCTGTTATTAAATAGGGGGTGTGTCGTCCTACAGTTGGTGGGGTCCTGGAGTCAGGGAACATAGATGCTCCCCTCTTATTCCCCTTCATGTCCAGCCCCATCACCTATATAGCTCTGCTGGCCCACCAGATCAGGGGCTGCAAAATCCCACCCCTTGTATGTAGAGAATGAAGCTGTCAAAATCTTTTCTTGAATTCAGACTGGACGCAAGTGCAAAGCAAAAGCCAAGCTTGTCATCTCTCTCCTGGGCTGCTTGGTGCCCATCCCTTCCCATAATGCTGCCTGAACCTTTCTGTGTAATTAGTGGGGGCATAATTAATACATGAGAGGAGGCTTTCTAACAGATCTGAGCCAGTGTGTCCTCTTAAAATAGGAGAGGAGGCAGAACCTTACAGGCTTCTACATGTCCACCTGAAATGTCCAGTCAGACAATCCCATCATTGTCTCCAGCCACATGCATTTATGTGCTTCTGGGATGGACCAGCCCGTGGAGCAAATCATGGGTTGAGGATGAGTTCTGGGTGCCTGGGGTTGGGGGCGGGGGGCTTCAGTAACGAGCTGGGAAAACCGTGATAGTGTTACTATTTCAATATGAGCATCTTCACCAGGTGGATAATGGACAGTGAGAATGACTGGGGAAGACACTGAGTATTAAACAAGTATTTATGAAGCACCTACTGTGTGCCAGCACTGAGCCGCTGTTTTGTGTAATTCCTGAGATAAGGGTCAAGAGCTCTTCATTTACAGGCTGCAGCAGGTTTCCACAGTGGTGAGGTGACCCGCTGAAAGCCACGGTTAGAGATTCAGGTTTGTCTGGCTCCTGAAGCTTAAGGGAAAATCATTCTTACCGCAATCTAAAATTCCCTTGCTCTTTTCTTCAATCTTTCCCCACCAGTCCATCCAGCACAGCAGTGCTAGGATAAACTTTCTAGAAGGAGTCCTGGTGCCCATATTTCCTCCACAACCTGGCTCGTCCTTCCCTCTACAATCTCATCGCCTATAGATGGAAATGTGCTCCTCTTTCAAGGCTTTGCTTAGGTGACGTGAAGATATTGGTCTCCATGTTCTCTGAAGTTGCTTCCAGGCCTACTGGTCATGGTCTTATGGTTGGAAGGGCCGACTCTTTCATAAATATTTTCCCAATTAATTTTATAAACTCCTGACCGCCAGTAGGCACAAAGAACCACCCTTGTCCCCAACCAAATTTGCTTATCCTAGTGACGATCCCCCCTCAGTTGACCAAGCAGGACCTGAGTCTCAACCTAGATACTTCTTTTCCCTTTCACCCTGATATCCCAGTCACTGATGCCCAAACAGCTCCTAACCCACCTCCAGCTTTCCAATCACACGGTCAGAACCCTAGTTCATCACTTGTTTGGAATTGCTTGCCATCTGTCTTGTGTACCCTCATTTTTACCCTCCACTCTTTCCCATATCACATTCTTCACATTGCAGCCAAATGATCTTTCTAGAATATAAAGCTGAGCATGTCACTCTGCTATTTTAAACCCCTTCAATGGCTCCCTCACGCCCTCAAACTCCTTAACATAACTTACAAGGACTTCATCATCTGGCCACTGATATCTCTCCAGCTTTGTCTCCCTCTTCCCTCTTCCTGTCTTTCCCATACTGCTATATACCCCAGTCATGTGGACCACTTAGAGTTTCACAAAAATACATGTGTGTGGAGGGGGCAACTGTGGCAACATTTTACATAATCACTGAGATCAGCTTTGAAGAAATGAAAGTTAATTTTTCTATAACTAAACTCAAATTATTACATGTCCTCTTCTCTATCCCCTCTCCCTCTGCTCTGCTCATGCTCTCTCAAATAAATAAAATCTTTTAAAAAATAAATAAAGTGTACCATTTTAACCAGTTTTTTAAAAAGATTTATTTATTTGAGAGAGAGAGCATGAGTGGGGGGGAGGGGCAGAGGGAGAAGCAGACCCCTGCTGAGCAGGGACCCCGATGTGGGGCTCGATCCCAGGACCTGGGCTCATGACCTGAGCCGAAGGCAGATGCTTAACCGACTGAGCCACCCTGTTAAAACTAGTTTTAAGTGTTTGGTTCAGTGGCATTAAGTCACTCACATGGTTGTGCAACCATCAACATTACCCATCTCTAGAAGTTTTTTATTATCCCAAACAGAAACTCCATACCCTTCAAATAACTCTCCCTGCCCCCAGCGCCTGACAACCCCCATTTCCCTTCCTGCCTCTGTGAATTGCACTGGTCAATACTCAGTGTTTTGGTGACTACTAGGCAACTTAGGGTTCCTTCCTATTCCTTCTCCCCTTTCTCCAGGGGGATTTAAGTTTCTAGGTGTCAAGGAAGATTCACAACCTTGCTACTCTGTTGGCATAAACACTGTCTGTGGTTCATGTCCTTGGTCCTACTGTGGCTACTGGTTGACTGGTTCACATACCATTCATGTGTCCACATAGGCCTCACCAGTCCACTGGCCCTCTCGGCCCTTCTGCACACTGCCCCAGCTCCAGGAGTTCCAGATGCACACCCATTCCTCAGCCCAGGTCCCACTTTGAGGGCTAGGCCCCAGGGGCCTGAATCACCATTGCCTGTTTCAGGATACTTGGATCTTCTCCGGCACTCTTCCAGCCACCCTGGGTTATACCTGGAAGGCCAAAGGTCAGTCCCACCTGCCCCTCGAGTGCCTTCTTCCTATCTGAGGAATCCATCACCCCCCATTCTCAGAATTTCAACTAGGGGTCCTCTCCTTCTCCTACCACTGGCTATGAATTCTCTCCATTTGGGCAGGAGAAAGCTATTTCTTTCCAACCTATGGCATAAATTTTCTCCCTCTATTTCAGGATTCATATATTATGGGAACTCAGAAATTTTTTTTCTCTAGTTCTTACCATGGAAAATTTGGGTTCTCCAGACTACATCCCTGCTGAGGATTTCTATATTTATTCATTTTTAGAATAACTATTTGTTGAGCATTCATTATGTTCCCAGCAACTTTCTAGTCCTAGTGAACAAAAGAGAGAGAGACATCTGTCCTCCCCATATAATCCAGTGGGGAAAGATAGAGAATAAACAAGTTAAGTAAAATAAATGTTAGATGGTAGTAAATGCATAGGAGAAAAATGAAGCTGAGGAGAGGGATGGGGAGTATTTTTGTAGAGTTGCCGTTTGGAAGGAGGTTGTCAGAGAAGACCTTGCTAAGGAGCGATATCTGAGTAAAGGCAAGGCAAAGGTGAGGGAGACAGCCCTGCAGAGTTGGGAGAAGAGCTTTCCAGCTGAGAGCTTGGGAAGTGAAGTGGTCCTGAGCATTTAGTGGGGTTAATGTGCTTGGGATACAACAGAAAGGTCAATGCGGTTGCCTTGGTGTGAGTAAATAGAAGGTGAAATCCAAGAGGCAGTGGGGGTTGTGGGGAGGCAAGCAGATGATACAGAACTTTCTAGGTCATTGTGTGGCTTGGGATTTTACTCAGAGTGAGAGGGAAAGCCTTTGGAGGGTATGAGTACAGGAGAGATGTGGGCGAACAAGTCTTAGATGATTACCTACCATACACAGCCACACTTTCTCTTACCAGCAGACTTTGCTTTCCTTTTGTCCTTGAACCCTCTTCTTCCCCTCCTGGTTGGTGGATTCCTACTCATCTTTCAAGGGTCTCACCTCAGAGGCACTTCTTCCAAGATGCCTTGGAGCCATTTGACCCCCAGATTGGGATTGGGAGCCCCTCGTACACCTTCCTGTGCAGAATGACCTAGCCCACAGGGTTATTCTGTGTTGTTCACGAGTTAACAAATGTAAAGGTGATTTTAATCTATAAAGTACCATTCAAACATATCTCCTGCTTTCCCCCCTTTTTGTTCTTCTTACTATTCTTTCTTATTTTCAGTCTTCTTCCTCCTCCTTATTTAGCAGAGGTCCTTCATCTGAGGGCCAGTGGAAGGGTAAGCAGCATTTCCTATGTTTGGGTGTATGTATATATTCCTGGAGGCGGGCTCCAGAGCGTTCATCAGTGTCTCAGGATTACTTGACCCAAAAAAGGTTAAGAATCACTATAAATTTTCTTGACACAAAACGGGAGTAAGATGGGGGAGTCTTTATTCTTTAGCCCTTTGTCATTCCCTCTGCCCTGCTTTGCCTTTCTAGAACACAGACACAACCTCAAAATGTTAAACCAAACTCTCAAATCTAGATTGAGGAATTATTTGAAATCTGAAATTCAACCTCAAAGCAATCTCTTCTCTCAGAGTTGTTTGTCCCCATGAAGGCAGCTCTAATACACAGGGCTTCCTTTAAATGCTGGGTAGAGTGGAAGGCCAGGTGCCCTGTGGGGCTCTACTTTCCATGGGGGAGCAATTGGGGCAAGAAGGTGCTGAGCAGGATTTGCACCCAGGATCAGAAGCACTGTCCCTACAGTCCCTGGAGAGCTGCCTTCCTGCCTTGTGGGCCATGCTGCCCAGCATCGCCAACTGCTCTGTCCCCATGAGGGCTGAGCCTCCTTCCAGAAGCGATCATTATCACTCAGTTTAATTCCCATTTAATATAGCATCAAGATAAAGACTGAGGATTCATGAATCCAGCCTGTGAAGGTGCAGAGCAAATGTGTGAAAATAAAACATCTCCCGACCTTGCTGTCAGAGACCAAGATTTTATTTATTTTCTTAGGAGTGGAGTGTCTGGTGGGGTTTCCTACCCACCTCCCTTTCTTTGATTGTTGCTGTTGTAGCTCAGTGGGGCATTAAATTTAGGGAGCCATCTGATCTGTCATATCCAGAGCTGGTGGGAGTGTGGATGATGTGGCCTGGAGCTACAGGCCTATGAGCTTTGTTATAAATACTTCAGTCTGCAGCTGGGGCCCTGAGGGAGGGCTCCAGCCCTGGCCTGCTCTGAACAAGTGTGGAGTCATAAAAGCATCATCATCAGAGTGCATTTTGAGGCCTTGACTGAGTTTGGGTACCCCCCCAAAGCAGGTCCCAGGAAGCATTATTGGTTTAGGGAAGTGAGACAGGGAAACAAAGAAGCAGATCCAGTGTGAGTTAAGGAGCAGGTCTCCTCTGTGGGCAAGTTGGGGTTCCATCCACAGGGGTCCTTGAGAGACTGCCCTGGGTGGGGGGAGGAAGATGGGATATTTATTCATAAACTCTTGTGTCTTGCTAGCAGGGAGGGGGTTGTTCCCTGGGTCATTTTTTAGTTTTGTGACACACTGTTCTGCTACATCTCCATTGGTTTTCAGGCTACTTTTTGGGTTCCTCCTCCAACTTCCATCATTAACTGTGTAGAAGTGCCTTAGCCTTGGTTTCCCCATTTCCTTAGTTATCTACACCATCATCTGACACTATCTTATCTGCTCCCTTGGCTTTAGTTCTACCTGTACACTCATGACTGTAATTACTGGCTTGGGGAGACTACTAGCTGCACCCCCGATCTGTTCTTCTTTCTTCCATATTAATTCAGTTGCAGCCAGACCCTGGGCTTCCTAGCTTGATGCAACATTCTCTGTCTTTCTTGTGGCTAGCTGTGGCCAGCTTTGAGGTTTGGCCAAGTTTGAGTCAATTGGTTGTGAGCCGAAGTGATGTGGGCAATTTTTGGTTAAGTCCAAGTCACTTGCCTTGGACCTCCCCTCTTCCCTCCTTCCCAGGGCCTGGGATACAGAAAGAGCAGTAACCTAGCTTTGTCAACCCCAGTGAGGACACACTCTGAGTATGGTGGAGGGAAGAGATGGAAGAGCCTGGGTGCCTGAATTACCTCGTGGAGCAGTCATACTACACTAAAATTTTATTTTTTTTAACATCTGTATTTGCAGCTTTGTTACATTATAGCAGGTTAGCCTGTTAATGAAGTAATAAACTAGACCAGACTCCTCTTCTGAGGTCCTGACCCATTTATCCAAATTCAACTCCACATTTCTACTTGGATGACCCTTGCTCCCTCAATTAAAACTGAAATCTTGGGGCGACTGTGTGCTGCAGTCAGTTAAGCATCCGACTCCTGGTTTTGGCTCAGGTCATGGTCTCAGGGGTGTGAGATCCAACCCTGCATCAGGCTCTGTGCTCAGCATGGAGTCTGCTCAAGTTTCTCTCCCTCCCCCATTTCCCTTCCCACTCATGCTCTCTCTCTCAAATAAAAAAATTAATTAATTAAAAAAACCCCGAACTCTTAGTTTTTACTCCTTTCCTCCTTTAATGTCCCTCTCTGATATTCTCTTTTTCTATCAGCATCATGTAGGCTGAATTTCTATATTACCAGGATGTTGGTGTTTATTTTTAATACTCCCTTTAAAAAAATTTTTTTTATTATGTTATGTTAATCACCATACATTACATCATTAGTTTTTATGTAGTGTTCCATGATTCATTGTTTGCATATAACACCCAGTGCTCCATTCAATATGTGCCCTCTTTAATACCCATCATCAGGCTAACCCATCCTTTTTCTTAACTCCACTTCCGATCCATCACACAATTCTCATTGATTCTATTTTCAAGATATATCACACGTTCACTCATTTATCCCATATCCTTTCTCCCTATAGGCATTCTGATATGTTTGGTATGTATTTTGGAAAAATACATAGTATTTGTGTATGCAACTGTTTTGGTTTATAACAGAGATCTCATTCTTACTTCTGTAACCAACATTAAGCTTTCTAAGATTTATCTATGTTACTATGAACTTCTAGTCATTATGTCTATTGCTTCTGTGTGTTCCATAATGAGTTGGCACCATATTTTTCTTATCCATTCCCCTAATTATGTATGCCTCAGTTATCATAAAACCCCTGCTAGGAAAAAAAAATATTGTTACCAAAAAAAAAAAAAAAATCCCCAGGCATATTCTTTCATGGACCTTCTTGGATGTGTACCTGAGTGGGATTGCTGGGCCACAGGCTATAACCATACTTAAATAGTGCTAGATTGTTTTTCAGGATGGCTGTATCTGGTCTTCTTTCTTACCTTTAGTCAATAAATGTTCCTTCCCCCCAGATATTTGCCTATTTATGCTTAAAGATATTGGTACTGACTTTTTAATTTTGCCAATTTCATGGATATATAGTAAGTGGTATCTCATAATTATTTTAATTCAGTTAATTAGACTGTTAAACAGTTGAGTAAACTGAATCAATGATTCAGTTCATTGTGTCAGTGTGAGCATCAATTCTCATGCTTGTTGGCCATTCAACCTCCACTTCTTTGAATTGACTGTGCATATTTTTTGCACATTCTTTTCCTATTGAGTTTCCTGTCTTCTTGTGGATTTGAAGGGAGGTGTTTCCTTTTGTCATGGGAACTATCCTAACCAAGTACTGTCCCTGTTTACCTTCATGTTTATGAGCATGATGGTAAAGCTCAAACAAACCATAGGAATGAAGGACTTACAGTAGTTCCTATAGAGAAAGGAGGTGGGAGGAATGAGTTGTTTTCCCATCCAGGATAGTACAAGAGGGTACCACTCCCTGGAGCCTACGCTGTGGCATTAGAACCACACTCATGGCACAGGGCTGTGCCGCACAGCTACCTCTTTGTACAAACCAACCTTCAACAGTTCATTAACAATAAGGTATTAGTAATTGTGCACTGAAGACGTTTTCATTAAGTGGTGCTTTAAATTTTTCAGCACTGTATTTGGGAATGCACCATTAAATTGATTGGCCCATTAAAAATCAGTGGTTAAAAATGAGTTCATTGTTAAAACAGAAAAATAATGTTAATGATACTGACAGTGACTGAAACAATGGACCATCCTGCTCAAAATCAAAAGAATCAAGCCATTAACACGTGAAATGTAAGACGTGCAAATGAATTTTCCCACCGTTAGGTCCAATGTTGGTGATTTACTTTGAACAAAACAACATCATTAATCATGCTAAAGAAATGTGGTTAGTTTCCATTTCATTCGTTTTAGTTGGCTTGTGTTTAATTTGCAAATTGGTTTTTATAGCGTTTTTTTTTTTAGATTTTGTAACCATGAGAATTTTATAACTATTTTTATGTTTCTACATTTTAAATAACATTGTAATAAAAATAATTTTGACAAACATTGGGGGTCTGTAATAATTTTTCCATTAAAGTTTGAGAAATGCTGTGTACATTTAGTGTACTGAAAGATTATAGACTAACTGTTTGACAGAGTTGGGGGAATAGTGGTTACCAAAATGAATTAAAAAGTGTCAGGCACTGCAGACAATTCAATTATGTGTAAATCTGAGGGTCAGATCAGAGGCAAAGTTAACATACCTATAGATTTGTGGCAGCCATTCCACTCTTTTTCTAGGATCTTCTCTTCTTGTAGAGGCTGGAATGTCAAGAACTACATTTCCCAGACTCCCTTGCAGGTCAAGTTTTAGATAGGATCAAGACTTAGCTTATCGGGTGCACTTACATGAATGTAGGGAGGCTGAAGTGAGCAGATGATTAGCTTCTGCTTTTTCTGTTGTCAGGCATGTTTATGGAGCCATATGTATTTGTCTCAGGGTCCAGTCATTGTCTTTAAGGGTGTCAAAAGGCAGGGTGCAGGTGGGGCATGCTTCCAGTGTTGTGGATCATGCGATATGTGGTGGTCTCTTGGCTGTGGGACTGATGATGTCCCCAGGGGTTTCCTGACTGTAAGAGACACAGTAGCTTTTTTGGTGACCCAATTATTCCTGTGGCTTTGAGAGTCATTTAGGAAAGCTCAACCTATTTGTTGAGTACTTCCAGTGATCTTTTAAGCTGTGAGTATCCTATAATAATTCATTCCTGCATAACCTGGCTAGAATAGCTTCTATTCTTTGTGTATAAGACTGAATGATATAAAGTCAGGTCCTTGTAGAATGAGATTTTCTGGCTATTAAAACCAATTTCTGCACAGGATGTGATCACCTTTTGTGTGTAGAGGGTATGGTTTTGGTCTTTGCCATCAGGTAGCCAGAGACAAGACTGTGTGTGCTCAGTAGCACATGAATAGCACAAACTGTGGTCCCTGCATTCAGGGATGGGTGAGGTGTGGTGGCACTATCTGTGGATGGCCAGGGAATCCTCATGGGAAAGACGGAATCTGAACTGAACTTAATGAGTTGAGTCTAGAGAGGAGGCAGGCAGGAAGAGAGGACACGGGAGGAAGGGAGAACAGCAGATATAGCATCCAGATGTGGAGGGAAAGGTTTTGGCTAGATATTGGAAAACCTTGAATACTAGGAGAAGGATATAGTAATGCTTCATTGTCTAAACATTGGAGAACCATTTCAGGTTTTGAGTAGAAGTGATGTGATTGAAGCTGTGCTTCTCCCATAATTCCTCCCCCTTACCATTTCATGGGGATAAAGAAAGTGTTAACACAATAAGCTTTTGGAGTGAATGGTGATATTTTATGGGTGAGAGTGGGACTGGGATATTCTTATGTGGCCCATTAGTTTGGAACTTCAGAAAGTGGGACTCATGGGAGACTTAGCTTTGGATAAATCTTACCTGGAAGACATTGGAAGGGCTACACAATTCCCAGCGAGCAGCCAGCCCACAAGGTAGCTACTAAAGGGGAAACCAAGATTCCACCCAGGTTCTAAAGAGCCATCTCTAAGCTTAGGGGTATGTAAAAAAAAAACAAAAAACAAAAACTGCAAAGGATGTTGTGCAACTTTGATTTCTTGAAGTGGCAAAGTGGGGGATATTTGATTGTAAGACTATACTTTCTCTGAGACAACAATGGAGAGCTGATGACATTGTTGGAAATTCTATATTTTCTAAGAACTTTAATTTTTGTGTGGAAACTTTGTAATAGTCTGGGGAGTCTTAATTTAATTTTTATCCTGCTGGTTGGGGCTGAGCTCTTTGCATAACCTTTTCTGATGAGCTAGATTGGATGATGTAGCTGGGATATAGAATGGGGGCAAATTCTTAAGTAATGGACTTGGGAGTTAAATGAGTGGCCTTTCTTGACCCACTTCAGAGATTTCTGGGGGGCAATGCAAATGAGACACTGCTGATGGAGTGAAAGTATAGACAAGGGACCACAATAATGGAGGAAGAGGTATCCCTGATACTCTGTGGATTTTTCTCCCCTGAGTCAGATAGTTCAGGTTTGACTGAAAATAGACTTAACTATTGAGCCCGATGGTTAGCAAAAACAAAAAGCATGGGTAGGTTTCTAAAGAAAGAAATATACTCATGGCCTGTTCTCTTACCCATTTTCATTCCTTCTTGGAGGAGGAAACACCAACCAGCCTAACGGTTAGTTGAGGGTGAGCAGTATGGGTGGGTGGACACTGATTTCCTTGTTTCCTCTTGACTCCATCACGTATCTATGGCACCCTGGATGGTCCCACTTCCAGGTTTAAACTAGGCCTGTGTATTCCCCTCCTGGAATCACTGTGTCATGATAATACAGGGAGGAGTTTGACTTCCCAGCGTCCCTTACTTAGTGTCTGTGTAGTCCTTTCTTGGCGACAACTTGATAGATGATTTTCTTTCAGGGCATGTACAAACAACGTTAAGCTTCTGTGACCCAAACTGCATGGGCTAGACTTATACCTTCCATTTTTCCTTACAGATGCTACTAATGTGAAACTAAACTACCTATCTTTTCACTGTCCTTGTAATTTTGGTTGTGTCTTTTTGGTGCCAGCCCATTTTGCCTCAGATTATTGTCTACTTGTTTCACAAATATCTTTTTAACCTAAGCATACAGATGCATTTTATGGTCATCTTCCTCCTCTTCATTTTCCTCTCCAACATCCTATTTGGAAGGAGGCTCCCTTGCCTTATTTCTTTCAGTGCTCTGCTTTCTTCCTCTTGTTTCCTGGCAGCTGGAAGAGTAAGTGAACACATTTCTCTATTCTGCAGTCATGTGCACATGGATACTGTCCTTTCCTCAGTCTTGGGTGCTGGGTCATGGAGAGTTTTTTCTTGAGCTGAGGGGGAGGACATCTTCCTTGTCCGTGGCTCAGACATAGTCTCTGGTCTTTTTATCTAATAAGTGCTACATTAGGATTTTAAGTCTACAAATGTCAACAGTATCTTGTTTCTCACTTGTCCCTTGTGAACAATGGTAAACTCATCTCAGAAGCTCACTGGGCCAAAGGTAAGATTTGGCATTTCTGGATTCCTTATTCAGATGTCAGTTAAAACCCATCATGCATCTGGTGGATGATATTCCTGGAGCTAAACTGGGGATGGACTATGGTGGTAAGGGGCAGGGGACTGCTGGCAATCACTGAGGCATGCAGTGATGAGGTCTCCATTAAAGGTTGTAGTGCAGGAGGAAGAGCAGGTATGGGTGTGAGAGACAGGGGGGAAGAATTCAAAGGGCTTCAAATTGGTGATAAAAATTGGTCCTAAGTATGAGCAAGCAAATGATATGGATTAAAAAGAAAGGAAAAGATGGAATAAAAAAATGTGGTTATAGGACAATAAGAATTTAAGAAAATATATAAAAAGGTGTCAAAAACAGTTTTTTGGATAAGATTTTAAAACTCTGCTTGCTCACACAATTTTTCTTCAATTGGTACTGCCCACATCTACCTGGAGGCTGACGCAGGTTTAGAGAAAGTCAACACTAGTTAGTCCAAAAAGGGGGAGGCTTTTGAAAGGAGCTGGGCCTTGTGTTTCCAAAAGCCTTCACCATAGAGCAGGTCAGTTGCTCTGAGATTATGGTTTCTGAGGTCTCTGTGCCCTAATCCATCCCGAAGTAATGAGCACCTTGAACCTTGTCTTCTTGGTGGTGCTTTCCCTGATTCCTCCCATCTTGTGTTCACCTGAAAGCAGAGCCTGAGATAAGGGCCCTGGGAGTGACTCCTGGAAGCAGGAGTGAGGGGCAGGGAAGAGCAGAAGCTGGTATACAGATGCTCTATGGAGGTCTTACTCCTGGGACTGTGGGGAAGGACTGTTCACTGAAGGGGAGGAGGCAAGTGTCTCTCTAGCGTATCTCCTCCCCTCCCTACCGATGGTCGAGGGTTGCCTCAGGGAATGTTGGTGACCTTCACTTCTGGGTTGAGCTGAAGCATGTTGACAGCTCTGGGGCAGAAAATGGAAAGACAGTGGCACTTGAGGTAAAACACTGTCAGCTTGTGGAACAGTCCACCGCAGCTGTGGTTGAAGTCATAGGCAGGATGAAGGGATGTGGCAGGGCATCCAAGCATTTGCCCAGCTAATAACCTTCTCCTCTGGGACCACCCCTGGCTTGCACCAACTACACCACATTGTACCAGTGCTGCTGTTCAGCTGATGTTCCAAACACGGAACTGAGAACCCCACGCCCCAAACCCATGCCAGCCCTCAGCCTCTCCCTGAAACCTGTGGATGATCCCATAAGCTAGCAAATAAAGAGTTAATTCCTGGCTCGGCAGGTCCCTGCTCTGTTCTGATTGGTCAGGGACCTGTGCCCCATTGGTTGTAAAATATTTTGAATATCGCTCCTGATTGTAATCATCTACCCACATGTCTGTCTGTCTCTTTCATCAGGTTGCGTGTCTTCCGGCAAGGACTGTTTATTTATTTTTATATTCTCATCACCCAGTAAAGGGCATGCCACATTTGGCGGCTCAATACTAGAAACAGGAATGGTATCAAAATAAAAATATCCACTTAATACCAAGGTTACCCAAAGCTTGGCTTAAATCAGATAATGACTATTGTGCATGTGGCTTATGACTACATTGAACAGTGAATATTTCAAGTCTTACTTTAACCTTGGGCATAATCTTATTCTAAACTGTAACCTAAATCCATTAAAAAGCTGGGTTTTGAAGATAATATCTTGCAAACTTTGGTTCTTTGAGAGTGGATATGATGTTTAGAAATGACCCAGATTTGTTCAGAGATAAGTCTGACAAATTCCAGTAGATTTTCAAAGTGAGAAAGACTGTTTTGATTATAAATAAGGTATATGACTCTGAAGTAATGAGTTTTGTTTCTTCTGTTGCTTTAAGCTTCACTGGAATGCATTTCCAAAGGATAAAGTCCAAAAATATTTTCAGCAATGGAAGATTTGCTAAAAATAAATGCATAGCCACAATGAGATGCCACCTTCAACCCATTAGGATGGCTAATATATTAAAAACAACAACAAAAACAGAAAATGACAAGTGTTAGTGAGGATGTTGAGAAGTTGGAATCCTTGTGCACTGTTGGTGAGAAAACAAATGGTGCAGCCACTGTGGAAAACAGTGCAGGGATTCCTCAAAAAATTAAAAATAGAATCAGCCTATGATCCAACAATTCTGCTTCTGAGTGTAGACTCATAGGAATTGAAAGCAGGGACTCAAAGAGATATTTGTACACCGTGTTCCTAGCAGCATTATTCACAATAGCCAAAAGATGGAAAATAAACCCAAGTGTCCATTGACAGATGAATGGGTAAACAAAATAATATAAATACATACAAGGGAATATTTTTCTGCCTTAAAAACGAAAGGAATTCTGACAAATGCTACAACATAGATGAACAGTGTGGACATTATCCTAAGTAAAATAGTCACAAAAAGACAAAGACTGCATGATTCCACTTACGTGAGATATCTAAGGTTGCCACCCTCACAGAGACAGAAAGTAGAATGGTGGTGGCCAGAGGAAGTGGCGGGGCAGGGGCAGGGGGGGAGATGAGTTATTGTTTCATGTGTCCAGAGTATTGGTTTTGCAAGATGAAATGAGGTCTGTGGATGGATGGTGGTGATTGTTGCACAGTAGTGTGAATGACTTAATGACCCTGACTGTACACTTAAAAATGGCTAAGATAATAGATTTTATATAATGTGTATTTTCCCACAACTTAAAGAAAAGATAGACTTGAAAAAATATAAGTATACAGCTTCCCAAGGTGACTACTTTGAAAGGAAGCACTTGTTTGGATATTGAAGTATGTTTAATATGATCAGTCATAGGAAATTATGGCCACAATTCATCTATAGGTGAACACACACCACATTCTCAAATGCTGAGACACATCATTATCTTCTCTCACTTGTGTTAAATGGAGTCTATGTTTGTAGCAAGTGGGGAAAGCAGAGCATGATGGCAACATATCCTACTACCCATTTTCTTGCTTTTAAAGTTGCTAAATATCACTACTGTCCATTTCTTCCCTTGAGAAGGTGGTTAGGTATCTTTTCTGGTGCAAGAATGTCATAAGTCAGTGGGTCATTATCATTCCAGAATGTAGAATGACTCAGTAAATCCAACCAGTACATGCTGCTAAAATAGAAAGAAAGAGCCAGCTGTACTTCATGAAGATAAAAATCAGCCACCTAAAATTCAGTTTCCACTGTTAATTTGAGTTTGGGTCATGTGAAAGTGGGCAGAGTCCCTGCTCTTCCACCCTCTGTTCTCTTGGACATTCAGCTTGGTTGGAGACTCTTACTCCTTTAAGTCAAGATTTCTCAAGCTCAACACTTTTGACATTTTGGGTTGGATAATTGTTACAGTGGGCTGTCCTGTGTATTGTAGGATGTTTGGCAGCATCCCTGGCTTCTACTTGCTAGAAGCCAGTAGCAATGTCCTCACCCCCCATCCTGTAACAAACAAAAATATCGCTAGATATTGCTAAATGTCCCCGAGGAGCAACCCCACTCCCACCCACATTGAGAACTGCTGCTTTAAATGGAGGACAAACCACTCAGCACCTCTTTGAGAATAACATGACTTAAGTGGCAGAGAACTTTGCCACGTCTACCATGGCAGTGTAGAGCATTCTGCAAATGGTGTGGTTTTGTCAAATGCTGGAGGGAAACCCAGGCTTTTTACCCAAAGGCCATCCATGCCTCTTGTGGTGAGAGGCAGCTGTTAGCTGAAGTTTCCTACCCTTCTGTGACTTTAGTGTGGTTTAAGGACAGAGCAGAGACTTCAGGGCCATATGGTTCTGGGCTCAGATCCTGCTCTGCAGATAAGTTACCCAATCCGTCCGAGCATGGGTTTTCTCTGCATAAGTGGGGATTTCAAGCCCCATCTCATGGAAGAGTTGGGGGCAAAATGATGCCTGAGGATATGCTAATGACAAATCCTTACTTCCCCATCTTCTTCCCAAACCACCTGAGTCAGTTGTAGCAGACAGACCTGATCCTCTGCTCAGGTCCTTTTGAGTCCCTTTTACGTTTCCACGCACTCCTTCCCTAACATCTGTGTGCTTTGCTTTACAGGGGAGCTCAGGTGACTCTTCAGAGGATTGCCCTTGGGGCTACTGGAGCCACTTTGTGCCATGTAGAGAGAGGGAAGTGTTTAAGATTCACACCCTCTATGTCTCCCCGTGGGCAACAGCCAATTACTCACAGGTATAGAAATAGGAAGTCTCCATTCCTTCTCTCAAGTTGGGTCAAATTCTCAGGCATCAACTCCAGAACTCATCTCTGGAT
Source organism: Mirounga leonina (assembly GCF_011800145.1). NCBI lineage: Eukaryota > Metazoa > Chordata > Mammalia > Carnivora > Phocidae > Mirounga > Mirounga leonina. The sequence goes on along the minus strand of NW_023270268.1, from coordinate 9,241,481 downwards.
TCAGGGTGAGGCTAGAACTTTGCCCCAAATCACACCTGCTGGGCTTCTTCCTGTTCCCTGATGTGCTCCCCTATTCTCTTACTCAGTTTCTCCTGGGAGCACTTCTTCTATCATTTGCTCGCACATGAATCATTGACTCAAGGCCTACTCTGGGGAACTGTTTAATCTGCAAAAATGGTCTCCGTCAATTCCTTCCTTCCCTATGCATGTCATTCCTTGCATTAAGAGGTGGATTCCAATTTCTCGCCCCTGAATCTGACCTTAGTGAGCAGGACTTAGTGACCTGCTCACCTAGTGGAAAGCAGCAGAATGATGTTCTGAGCCTGCTGAGACTAGGTCACAAGAAGCTGCCACTTGGGTCTCTTGCTTCCTCTTTGAACCCAGTCTCCACGCTGTGAATACCCAAGCCAAATGGGGAGGACACTTGTAGGTACCCCAGTCAACAGCTCCAGTTGAGCTTCCAGCCTATAGCCACCAATGACCACCGGCCATGAGGGAGACATCTTGGATGTCCAGCCCAGCTGAGCCTTCCAACAGCTCCAGCAGCATCTGACGGTCACTGCATGATGGACACCAAGTAAGAGCTACCCAGGGGAGCCCAGTTAACCCACAGACTCATAAGAGATCCTACTAAATTGCTTTAAGCCATTAACTTTTCAGATGTTTGTTTCACAGCAATAGATACCTATAACAGGAACTGGACTGAAGACTCCAGTTAGAAGGAGATTCTCCCAGAGGACATAAGGTTGAGCAGAGATGTGCACACCTGCCCTGCTGGGCTAAGAAGAACATTCTCAGGGCAGCTCTGCATAGGTGAAAGGCAGTGCAAAAGTTGCCAGCTACTTGAGGGATGTGCAGGTAGTATGGACCCTGGTCTATTGTGTCCCCCCCTGCAGGATGGACTGGGGAGTGAGCCATTGTGTTCCTTGTGTGTTTTGTTCTGCTGAATCTCCCAGCAAGATGTTTATGTGTTGCTCCTTCCACAGTTCAGCTAATTAGCTGCTATGTCTGATTAACTGCTTGCCTTCTAAAAATGGGTCTGTGAAAATGATACTTCCCTGTTCAAGAGTTTTATTGGCTTTCTATGAGACGCTAGTGCTTCATGACAATCTTAGGCCCAAACCCCAATGATGCAAAGATAAATATCCCCCCAAAACGAGGTGTTGTTACCTGTGCTGGACAATCAACCGCACAAGCCACTTGCTCAAGCTGCTGTCTCTGCCTGTGTCCTGGGTTGATGTAAAGTGAGCTAAGTTTTAAGCTGCTATTTACAATGTAGTCAGAGATCTGATCAGAAAGTAGGCACATGGGGTAGAAGGAGTGGGTATGAAAGGGGTCCAAGGTGAGGTTTTGGGGACCAGGGAAGATGACTCACTTGACCCTGACTAATCTCGTGTGTGTGTGTGTGTGTGTGTGTGTGTGTGTGGTGGGGTTGGGTGGATGTGTGGGTGTGTAACCAAAACAATAAGAAGTAATGGAAAGAAACTGCAACAAAAAGAGTCTCTGTTTACTCTTTCACACCTTTTAAGGGCAAGACATATGCTAGAGGCTCAGATGTGGGGAGGAGGAATGGAGGCTCATTGTTTCTCTGCCCAGTCCAAAGAGCCAAGCAAGTCAGATTTGTCATCGGTAGAGGTGATGCTGGGTCATGCCATTGTCCTCTGGCTTCTGAAATCACAGGTCATGGGAAGGAGGAAATGAGTAAGAGGTTTTGGAGGTCAGATTGAACTTCTCCCTCACCTCAGGTTCTCCATCAAAGTGCAGCTCAACCCCCCAAACCAACCTTGTCACAACCTAGTAAGGAAAGTGAGGGCTTGAGCCAGAAGTGCTTAGCTTTGTTCACACATATCAAGATGAGATTAGGCCTAACGTGCCTCCAGGGATAGGAGGTAATGTAGTCACTACACTTCACAACTCAAGGAACATTATAATAGTCTATGTGAACTGTAGTTAGGCAGTGCACAACCTGTGCAACTGTGCTTAGTGGCCCTGGTGGAAAAGGAAACTGTATGGACTTCTGTAACTAGCACTGAGCTGGGGCCTAGAAGATGGTTTCTAACCTCAAAGCTGCTTGATCTTGCCACTGTTCTACTCAATAGCATCTTAGCAAAAGTCCTTAATAGCACTACACGTTCTGGCTCCTTACTACTTCTGTTTTTATCCCCAAAGTCTCATCCCCTCACTCACTCTGCTCCAGCCACACTGGTCTTCTTTCTGCTTTTCATATATACTGAGTGTTTTTCTTTCTTGGGGCTTTTTCCCTTCTACCTAGAATGCTCTTCCCACAGGTGTCTGCATGGCACACTTTATTCTGGTCCTGTGCTCAAATATCAGCTCTTCAGAGAAGCCCTTTCTTCACCACCCTGTCCAAAACACTGTCCCTAGCACTCTCCACCTCCACCCCAGCTTGGGTTTATATCATAGCACTTAACACCATGAGAAAGTATCTTGCATTCTCTTTGTTTGTGAAGGGCAGAGTCTTGGCTCTGTCTTTATCTTTAACCCTGAGAACAGTGCCTAGAATATAATAGAAGTCCTCAAAACATATTGGATGAATAAATGAGAGAATGTTCCTCAGGTCTGCCGATTGTGTACTGCATGACCTCAGACAATTCAATTGGTCCTTTTGAGTAGCCCATCTGTTCCATGAGGAGATGACAGGACACCCTGCCTCTGCAGTCATGGCTGGGCGCTTTGCTTCTCCCCTCTTTGGGGCAAAGGACAATACGAAGATACTGGACCCTGCATAGGATGTGTGGAAGGATCTAGAAGGGGAAGAAAGAAGCAGCAGGAATGAAGACATGGAGAGTAAGGGATGATGTAGAAAATGCTGGCTCAAGACGACTTCCAGGCCAGATGGCATAAAAATGTCCTCCACGTTGGCTGTGTCAGAAGCAGGCAGAAAAGTCTCACCAGGGAGGGAAGAATCCAGCTTGGGCATGGCTCCAGAGTGGCCAGGGTAGTGGACAGTTGCACATGGAGTCCACAGATCCAGTACTGAATAACACTGAATCACATTATGGTAATTATGTCCTTATCAGTGCTCCCACTGATATGTGAAGGAGATAGTCCCCATCAGACACTGGTAAGCTTTACTCTCTCTTTTTAATCTCTGTAGTAAAGAGGTCACAGGCCTTAGGCCCAGATCCTGAAGCAGGCAAAATTTCCAGATAGAATTTAGTAATTTTGTTTTACTTGTAGTTATTTTTTGGGATTACCGTCCATTTATGGCAAATGACACAGAATTCCAACTTCTCTTGGAAAGCTGAAAAGTCTGGCAAGCCCAGATCTTCTTTCCCTCATGGCCACAATTTACTGGGATGAGGAGCAGCCCCTCACTTTAGGTGGGCAGTTCTCTCGAATCACCCCCACCTCATTCACTTTATAGAGAAATAAAGGCTGAGAGTTTAAGGGCTGGCCCCAGTGACATAGAATATGTCCAGGATTAGAGCTTAGGTTTGTTTGGAGAAGGGATTATTAATCATGCATAGGCATCAGCATCACCAGGGCAGTTTTTTAAAAAAAATGCATACCTGAATTGTTTAGAAGCCCTCCAGGTGTTTCTGATAAGCACTGCTTGGTTGGTTTATATTGTATTGACCTGTAGGAAGAGATGTCAAAAAGGTTAGCCTACTCACCTATACCCTTTCTCTATGGATCTGTTAGGTTTCTTTGATAGTAAGCAACAGAAAGTAACATTTATTGGTTTAATTTAAAAAATAACTTATTGGAAGGATGGTGGGTAGTTGATAGAATCACAGAAAAAGCTGACCAAGTGAGCTACGGGAATCAGCAGAACCATGAAAATCTTAGTCAAAAACTGGTGAGCTCTCTTGTTTGGGGTCTTTCCATCAGATGTCTCAGTTCTGTCTCTCCACTCGAAATTCTAATTTCCAGAAGAACCTCAACAGTCTCAGTTGAGTCATGTTCCTATCTCTTGGCCAAATGGGGTGGTGGGACATTTTGACCCATCAGGACCCCAGAAGAAAAACTGAGTTCTGTTACCAAGGAAAGAGGGAGAGATGCTGGGAAGGTATAAACAGTAAGTGTCTACTACATTTTGTGAGGGTCTCCTCAGATACAACTGAAACCATATAATGGTTTCCATTTGGCTTGTTTTAGGAGCCCTGGATGGAGGGTTAATCCTACTTGCAGATGGAAGCCTGAGTCTTTGAGATAATGAGATATAATTAGATTTTCAGGGGGAATCCTTGATTGACATTTTAATGGAACCTAAATTTCTTGACTTTTCTCTAAGACTTTGGAACTGATTTTCTTATAGGTTTAAGAGAAATCACCCGTCACTCCATTTGGAAGATCCACCTTAGTTTTTTGAGGCTCAGATAAGGAGATTTTTTTGTTTGTTTGTTTTCAGGCAAATTGATTCTTCATTTTTAAAAATTATGTTATGTTAATCACCATACATTACATCATTAGTTTTTGACTCAGATAAGGAGATTTTTATTTTGAACTTTGCCATGGTTCTCAGAACCTGTGCTAAACCAGTAACAGGATTGTATATTTCAAGGAATGAGCCTTTAGCTGGTGGGTCCAGGTGCTTCCTGAGTGAGGCTGATTTGAATAGCATACTTCTTGGGATGAGAAATGAATCTAAGCCTTTTCAAGGCAAGTTTTCTCTATAATGCTGGCTCTTGATTTTGGCACATCATTTACAACTAAAACTATGTGACTAATCTTGTTTCCTTTTTTGCTTAGGCTGCCAGGATATCTTGAATTATACCAACCGTGCAGGACTTTGTTGAGATCTTTTTCTTCTCAGCCCTTATATCCTGTTCTAATTCCTATGTTTTCCTGTTTCTGTTGCTTATTGCACTATTTTATTATGTGCATTTACTATGCCATCTTCATTCCCTTTGTGGAGAAAAACTGGGTAGAAATAACATGACTCTCCTCTGATGGTTATTAGCTGGGCGTTCTCAGGAAATACGTTCAAAATCTTTGCACCTCAATTTTCTATAAACATCCTGCCAACTTCACTGGGCAGTTTTAAGGGTCAAATAAGTTGATGTGCATGAGAGGGATTTGTTCTGCAATATAATCCTACAAAGTATTATTAGGCGTTGTAGCAGCAACATGATTAAGGGTAATATTTGGCTGAGGCTCATGCAGATTTTACTTTAGTTCTGAAATTCAGCCAAGCAAAAGGAAAGGAAAAACCAAAGGGTGGGATGGGGGGCCTATTTCCAAAATCAGGAGAGAGGGGCCGTCAGCTCTGGGCCTCTCTGAATTCACCTCACCCTTGGTTGGCTCTGTCTGCAGCGGCTGCAAAGCTGCTCTGGATCAGCCTTCTGCCATGAGTGCTGGTCTCATGGTACAACATGTGGGGTTCCTGAGCTGAGGGATTACAGTTTTCCTAGCAACATGTCCACCCCTGCCCTGAGAATGCGGGAGGCCTGTGAGATGGACTGCAGGCTTCTCTGCACACCAAGGCTGAGATGGGAGAGGCTGAGTCGTGGATCAGGGAACTGGCCAGCTCAGTGCTCCTCTGTCTCCCTACTGTCCCGTTGGTAACCTGAACAAATGAGTGGGAATAAAAAGAAGCCATTTTAAGGGCCTCTTTGCTTCCATAGAATCTATCTCATTCCATTGAAGAGCACATCCCATCTTTACCACGTATGAAAATATTGGAGAGTGACATCTCTCGACCTGTGACGATTATTTGCATTTTCCGGGGGTTAGGAATATCATATTTGCCTTTTAGAGAACTCTGGGAGGAGATTTTTCTCCTTTAATTGGGCTTGACAAAAGCATCAACACCTTTGAAATAATCTCTTCCTCCTGGCCTGGGTTGATTTGGGAGATATGCTCCCATCAGTATGGACACTTCCCAAGCCTGCTCTGGGTCACTGTCAGCCACAGCACATCTAAGGGGAGGAGGGCACTGGTGAGTCTGGGGAACTGCCAATGGCGAGGTGGTAGGGGGCCATAGCTTGCCCTAACCATGAGCCACAATTCTTCAAAATCACGATTCTTAATTCTGCCTTCTCTCTCTTCAGTTAAAACTAGCCTTTGTTGGCCGAAGTAGAACATGGCTATGGGCACCCTGACCTGCCTGTCCACTTAGCTGCCTTTTAGACTAGTTTTCTTAAGGATCTGTTCCATGTTTATGTAGCAGGGGTAGGGGGCATTGATTTCCTAATAATAAAAGCCCTACATAATGAAAGATGAATTTATGCATTCCCACTGGATCAAAAGTTTGAAGAAACTCAACAAAAATATTTCTTACTTTTTGGTGGCTCTTCTTTGTAAAGGAATTAATTTAAATTTCTTGCAAGTAAATGCTGCATATTGAAAAAAAATCAATAGGTTGGGAAAAAAGTCAAATAGGGCCATAAAATTTAAAATATAAAACGGGAATTTGCTTCTTGCCCCCCCTCTGCCTTTTCATGACCCCAAATACCCAAAGGTTTCCACCTCTTGTTTGCCCTCCTAAACAATATATATATTATTATATGCATTAAGTTATTGCACTATTTCTTTTAAAAATTTTTGGTTCTTCCTTTTTTAAAAAGGAGATATAATTGACATAAAACATTGTATTAGTTTTAGGTGTACAACATAACGATTTGATATATGCATGTATTGAGGACATGATCACCAAAAATAAGTTCAGTTAACATCCATCACCACCCATAGTTAGAATTTTTTTTCTTGTGATGAGAACTTTTAAGATCTACTTTCTTAGCAACTTTCAAATATATAATACAGTGTCATTAACTATAGGCACCATGCTATACATTACATCCCCAGGACTTATTTATCTTATAACTGGAAGGCTGTACCTTTAGACTTCCTTTTGTACTATATCTTGATATGTCAGTTGGCATGCTATTTATTAACTTCTCTTATGATGGTTGAGAATTAAACATCCTACCATCACTTGCACTATTCCTTCCCCTCAATCTCAATACCACAACTTTTGGTTACTCAAATCCTTGTTTCCATTAAAACTATGAAACTCTCGCTCACTGATGGATCAAGTAGTGTAATATGATTATGTTTCAATACTTGAAAAAGTGCTCCACTTTTCCCCTTTGCTTAGTTGTCTATATGTCCAAGGCAATTCCTTCACCCCCAGCCCATGCCCAGTACGTCTGCAGATCTGTCAATCTCATCAACATTTCTCTCAAATCCATCAAATAACCTCTCATTCCCCTCCTAACTCACACTGCTGCTGTCTTCCCTGTGTGCCTCCCCATCCTAAATGCTTTTTAGGACAGTACAAATCCTTTATCCAGGCATGTCCTGTCACTCTCTGCTCTGATTTACTGCTGTTCCTTCTCTCTCTCTTTTAAGATTTATTTATTTGAGAGAGAGAGAGCATGAGTGGCAGAAGGAGAGGGAGAGAGAATCTCAAGCAGACTCAGAGCTGAGCATGGAGCCGATACAGGGCTTGATCTCACGACCCTGAGGTCATAACTTGAGCCGAAATCAAGAGTCGGACGCTTAACCAACTAAGCCACCCAGGCGCCTCTGCAGTTCCTTCTCTTTATGGGTTTATGATTTTGTCTTGCCAAAACACATTCTCCGGGAGCTTCCTGAGAAAGGATACATGGCAGATCTTTTTTTTTTTTTTTTTTGAGTCATTGTATGTGACCATGTCTTCATCCTACCCTCATACTTGACTGTTTGTCTGGATATAGAATCAGTTGGATGTTCTCACCATTCTCACCTTTGTGACCCTGGAGCCTAGAACAGTGTCTGGCACATGGCTGCCCCTCAAATCCTGCTGAGATGCCTGAATGGAGAGCTCAGAATTCCAGTCAGGCGCTGTAGACCCCAGAGCCAATCTGTCTGCGTGTCTTGCTGCCCTGCCAAGGTGGACAGCTAGATGGTTTAGGAGTTCCTAGCTCCTTCCTCACCTGGCCGTCGCCTCTTTGCTGTCAAAAAGTTCTAGGAAGTGTGCTTTAGCTGAGGAGAGCTCACTAGCCTTCAAGCAGGCATTGCTATGAGCAAACTTGTTGAGAATGTAGAGACAGGGTGGGGTAGTCTTACTAACAGATGTAGACCCTAGAACTGGATTGTCTGGGTTGGCACCCCAGATCTGCCCCATCCTACTTGCATGGTGTTGGCAAATTTCTTAACCTTTCTGTGCCTCAGTTTCCTCATCTGTAAGTGGGGAAAATGGTGGTCTCAACCTCATGAGGTTACCATGAAGATGAAATGAGAAAATTCATGAAAAACACTCAGAACAAGACCAAGCAGATAATAACTGCTCAATAAATGGTAGTTGATATCTGCCCTCAAATGTCCTGTCCCTGTCCCTGTCCATCTGATGCCCCATCCTTTTTTTTTTCAGCAAGATTCTTACATTTGAAATTTTATTCTAATTTTTAAAAAATTTTTATTGTTATGTTAATCCCCATACATTACATCATTAGTTTTAGATGTAGTGTTCCATGATTCATTGTTTGTGCATAACACCCAGTGCTCCATGCAGAACGTGCCCTCCTCAATACCCATCACCAGGCTAACCCATCCTCCCACCCCCCTCCCCTCTAGGACCCTCAGTTTGTTTTTCAGAGTCCATCGTCTCTCATGGTTCTTCTCCCCCTCCAATTTCCCCCCCTTCATTCTTCCCCTCCTGCTACATTCTTCTTCTTCTTTTTTTTTTCTTTCTTAACATATATTGCATTATTTGTTTCAGAGGTACAGATCTGAGATTCAACAGTCTTGCACAATTCACAGCGCTTACCAGAGCACATACCCTCCCCAGTGTCCATCACCCAGTCACCCCATCCCTCCCCCCCAACCCCCCACTCCAGCAACCCTCAGTTTGTTTCCTGAGATCAAGAATTCCTCATATCGGGTGCCTGGGTGGCTCAGTTGGTTAAGCGACTGCCTTCGGCTCAGGTCATGATCCTGGAATCCCGGGATTGAGTCCCGCATCAGGCTTCCTGCTCAGCAGGGAGTCTGCTTCTCCCTCTGATCCTCCCCCATCTCATGCTCTCTCTCTCTCTGTCTCATTCTCTCTCTCAAATAAATAAATAAAATCTTTAAAAAAAAAAAAGAATTCCTCATATCAGTGAGGTCATATGATACATGTCTTTCTCTGTTTGACTTATTTCGCTCAGCATAATACCCTCCAGTTCCATCCACGTCGTTGCAAATTGATGCCCCATCCTTTTGTTCCTTGTTTCTTCGTTCTGCCCAACTGGTCAAGTAGCAAACATTTGGAATTTGGGATCAAAGAGTTTGAGCAGCTCACTAACAGTGTGACTGGAGACAAGTCACAGGTCCTCCCTGAGCCTCTGTGTCCTTGCCAGGACAGTGGACTCCTTCCTCAGCTGCCCATACAGGCTCTGGCTCCTGGGGAAGATACCAGTGTTCTTTAGAATCATCGCTGCTGCCCTGTTCACATGGAGGGGCCTGTGTGGCCACTGGGAATCCCTGCTGTACTCCTAGCCCGCCCTACTCCAGGGCCTGCTGGCCTGATTCCCAATAGGCAGAGGCTCTGTTTGTCTTCTGGCCACCGAGGTCCATGTGCCAGATCCACATGAAAGCCTGGACATGCTAGGAATTAACACCTCCCTTGTCTCTTCCCTCCTTCCCCAACTGGCTCACCTTCAAATCAAGACTGCAGGAGTTGGTGTAAAAATGCTCCAGCTCATGGGTGAATAATCTACCCGAGCTCCCGGTTTTCCCAGGGGTTTAAACCCTAGTGACCTGTAGCCAACTCATCAACACAGTACTATATATTCCCTAACTTCCCCAGGCTCTTATATTCCAAATAAACTGCTTGCACTTGAGTCCTTGTCTCAGGAGCTGCTTCATGGGGAACCCACATCTGATATAATTTACTAGGTGATGCTTCTCAGCCTCTTGGGGAGACTTACATTATAAATAGTGGCTTGAGGAAACTCTGTCTCCCTGGGGAAAGTTTGCTCCGACCCTGTAGGAAGGAACGAGTTTCAGCCTTGGGCCCTACTACTGCACGGGTATTTCTGATCAAAGACAGGATATGGCCCCCATGTGGGCAGGTGCAGGAGATAGCTTCTCCCACAGACATGTGAGGCCTGGACCATGTGAAGAAGGGCCTTACTCCAAGTGATGATGAAGCTTGGCACAAACTGGAGCCACCCCAGAGCATTTTTGCCTTCTGTCAAGGATCAGCCTTGGCACCCCTCATGCCCACCTGTCCATTGGCAAACCCCTGAAAGCAGATGGGCCTCCCAGGAGCCCTTGACCTTCCAGCTCATGCTGGGCCCTTTACAGTGGCCTTAAGGAGCAGGAGAGCTCAGGCTCAGGAGTAGGAGGTCATCATTGTACAACTGATTACGGGGCGGGGTGGTGGTGTTGGTTATTCTTTATTGGCTCCTTCAGGGTTAACAAGAGGGTGTGTGGCTGAGCCCTGCTATTTATTTTAATAACTGTCTTATATCTTGAGGGGGAAAACAGAGAAAGAGTTGAGCTGGGCTGGACTCTACCCAAGCTTAGCTTTGAGCCAAGTGTAGTCTGTGGCATTCTGGGGAGCTTGGTGGGCAGTGCGGAGGAGGCCTGGGCTGGTGCAGGAAGGAGTCTCAGGTAAGGGGGAAGAGGGAGTGACTCCTGCCTCCCCGAGGTGACCTACATCAAGGAAAGCCTCCCCTGTGTCATCTATTGCCTGCCCAATAAGAAATCCTGACTATCACATATCTTTTGACCATTTTGCTCCTTCTTTCTCTCCTCTACTCCTGCACCTTCCTACCAGAAGAACACATCACAAAGTTGCTCCTCAATTCAAACATCGGGATAGTCGGACATTCGATGAGTATTGTTTTCTTATGATCTGTGCAGGTGGGCTGTGTTGTCCTCAGGTCTGATTGCCAGTTCTTAGAAAAAGCAGGGTCCTCGTGTTGTGAGGAGCAGAGCTGGGGAAGGGACACTGGAGGCCATCTCCTTTGTGCCAAGGGCAAGAAGGCACTTCCTGAAAGCAGAGACAAGCTGTCACCTTGGGAAGTGTGCCTGTGTCCCCAGCAGGTAAAGACAGGATGTTCCGCTCAATGACCCGTTCCTCACCAAGGAAACAGAAAAGAGTAAAATAGCCAGCTTTTCTCCCATAGTGTCCAGGATCAGGGGGACCTTTGAAGTGTTAAAAAAATGATTAAAGACAATTTAGATGATACGAATTTAACTTAACACTTCCTCAAGTGGACAATCTCCTTTCAGATAACTGCAAAATGGGGCAGAGGACAGGACACTTTTATAGGATAAAGAGTAAAGAAGAAGGAAGAGAAAAATAGAAAATACCTGATGGGCTGGGGCCAGATGGTCAACCCTGTTTGGGGTGAAAAGGCCCAGAGTTGGCTTGGCATCTGGGGATTGGCTGGTTGGACAGACTGCATTTCTGGTCAAATAGAGCATTAACAGGGACAGGAGTTATCTGAGTTTTGGTTTGCTGACATGGCACCCCAGGCAAGAGAGGCTCTATCTTGGGCCTAGAAAGTTATTTTGACAGAAGAGATGACCAAGCTTGTCATTGGAGAGGATAGCTACAACACACCACAGTCACCATTTCTATGAACTTATACACTGTGACTCTATCTAGCACCTCAAATCTCCCCTTGCACCATGCTTACTGACTACCCCCTCCTCCCCTCCCCCCACCTGCCTTGTCCTCACACTCTGCCATGCTGGGTCCCAAGCCCATGAGTGCTCAACCAAAACACTCCTGATGTGGGTTAAGATGCAATTTTAACAAGTTATCCCATCTCCTGGGAGTCTTGCCCACCTGTTCCCAGCTTCAGGGAGGCCCCTCCAGCTCTAGAGAACCCATGGCTGGTGCCTGCTGAGCCTGCCAGGCCTACTTCCAGCAGCCCCAACACACCCTCCTGCCTCACCCTTGCCAGCCCTGTGGCTGCCCATATCCCCCTTCCTCTTCTCTCTGAAAGCCCTTTGGGATGTACTTCTCCAGTGTGCTGACCTCAGCCCAGCCTACTGACTCCTCTGGGCCTCATGCAGCCCATGGAGGAGTTTACCCTGCAACCCGAGCCTCCAGACACCACGCTGGCTGTCCCTCAGGGAGAGGTGTGGACAGTTTGTGTTGGGAGATTACTCAAACACCTCCCTCCACCACCATTCCCTCAGCTTCCTTTGCCTCAGCAGCCCCTGGTGGACTGACGACCTCTTACTGAGGAATTGCTTAGCTGATTTGCCTGTGCTTTGCTTCCTCATTCAGTGAAACTCCTTTGCAAGGATTCCTTTTCTTTTTTGGAGAGAGGTGTCCAAATTATCTTACTTAGGAAAGGAGATTTCTCTGGTATTATTTCAGTTGGGGCTTGCCTTTGTTTAAAAAAAGGATCCGTGTCTTTGCATTTGTCTATCTGAGGCAAAGAGAGGATAATACTATTAGTCCCTGAGCTTAGAGCTATTGGAGACATAGGATATGGAAATATATCAGATATATATTGCTACCTATGTCAGTTCTCCAATGTTGTGTAAAAAAACAACCTCAAGACTTGGTGGTTTAAAACAACAACCATTTGTCTAGCTCATGGTGCTGTGAGTCAAGAATTTAGGCTAGGCTCAGTTGGGTGGCTCTTCTGGTTTAGTTGGATTCACTCATGAGTCTGTGGTCAGCTGGCAAGCCTGCAGATCAAGTATGGTTTCATGCACACGTCTGGTGTTGGCTGGCCATTGGCACCACAGTACCTGTCATCTTCCAGCAGCTAGCTCAGGTTTCTTCACCTGGTGAGTGGGCAGGATTCCAGGACGATGAGCAGAAACATGCAAGGCCTCCTTTGGCTCGGCTCAAAACTGGCTCAGTGTCTCTTCTGCTGCCTGTTGGTCAGAGCAAGAATGAGGCCAGCACCAATTCAAGGCAGGGAATAGGATCTGGAAAGTTTCAGTACAATGGGGCATGGATAAGGGAAGAGTGGAAACTACCTATCATGCTACCTATGCATTGCCTTTTCTCTTTATAAAAGGCATGGTGATATTTAAGCAGTACTGTTTATTAAGTCCAGAAGTTTCTCAACAGCTCCCTTTGTACCTCCAAGCAATGGTCCCCATAATGCACGGAGTGGGTGTCAGAGGAGGGAATGACATGAAACCTTGGAGCACTGGCACCGCAGGGATCCCGGAATGAATTAGACAGTCCTTGGAGAGGCTTACAGGCTTCCGGGGATGGAAATAAATAAAACAAATATTTCAAAACAATCCCTGAGGTGCTGTGATAACATGAGGTTAAGAGATAGAGCAGGATATTTCCCCATATGTTTTTGACATTGTTTTCAAGTAATTTCAGACTTAGAAAATAGTTGCCAAATAGTACACGGAGATTCTGTCTACTCTTCACTTAGCTTCCCTTAATGTTAAAATCTTACATCACCTAGTACAATGATCAAAGCCAAGAAATTAACGTTGATATAGCTCTATTAGCCAATCTACAGGCTTTATTCATATTTTACCAATTGTCCCACTAATAGCCTTTTTCAATCCAGGAGTCGGCATTGTCTGCCCGAATTTAGCTGTCCTATAAGCCTCCTCTAATCTGGGATACTTCCTCAGTCTTTCTTTGCCTGTTATGACCGTCACTTTTTTGAAGAAGGCTAGCCAGCTATTTTATAGAACGTCTCTTATACAGGGTTTGTATGATATCTTCTCATGATTAGGTTGAAGTTATACATTTTTGGCAGCAATAGCACAGAAGTGATACTGTGTCCTCCTTAGTGCATCGCATTGGGAGGTGCGTGATGTCACCTTGTCTTATCATTGGTGATATTAAATTAACTTTGATCACCTGATGAAGGTGCTGTCTGCCAGGTGTCTCCACCACAAAGTGGCTATTCCTCCCTTTGTAATTAATGTATTCCTTGTAAGGATGAAACTTCACAAAGTCTTTGAGACTTTGCAAATATCCTGTTTCTCAGCACACGGTAGTCCACTAATTTTAGTATTAGTATATGATTCTTGCCTACAGCCATTATTAATATGGTCGTGGCCAAATGGTGATTTCCTATTCCCATCACTCCCTGTGCATTTATTAATTAGAATTGGAGTGTAAGAATGAGCTGTCCCTTCTCTGCCATTTAATTATTTATTCACATGTTTATTTACATGAGTATAAACTCTTGAATATTTAGTTTATGTTATAATCTACTCCTGTCATTATTCCACCAGGGTAGGCCCTTTCAAATGGTCAGGAACCTCACAGTGTCTTAACGGTCTGTATGTGCTGATTACTTCCTCCAGTGTGTGACCTGCATATCCCAGGCCGCAGGTCTTGCACGGTGTGCTGAATGAGTGAATGAATGATTTTAATCCTGTAAGTAGAGGCAATAATAAGATCCCTAGAGGCCCCAAGCTCCAAAAGGTTGATGGTGACTTTCTCCAAGCTTGATTAGTCAAAACCAAATAAAACCAAAAACAAAAATAAAATGTATAAGGAAGGCCAAGCCAGATCAGAGCATTTTGCCTCTTGGCTACTTGGCTGTTTTTGTTTTTTAGAAATATCAAAACTGTTTAAAAAGAGCTATTGGTTGTCTCTGTTTGCTGGTGCCCCAAACACATGCTAGGTCAGCCTATTTGATCATCTTGCACCTCTTTGAGGAGTTCGGGATGACTTCATGGAGGAGGGGACATTGGAGGTGGGTTCTAGAGGATTATGAGTAGCCCTTTAACAGACAGAGGAAAGGGGAAGAGTATTCCAGGCAGAGGAAGTAGCACATGCAAAGCCCATCAGAGTGAAAAATGGTGACATTTTGGCCAAATGGTCAATAGCTCATGGAGAGGAATGGCATGAAACTTGGGTGGGAAATGGGGTAGAAAATTGTAAAGGGCCTTGAGTAATTATACGAGGGGGCTTAGACTTGATTGTATAGGTAATGGGGAAGCCAAAGAATTTCTCAATTAAGCATTGAGGGCATTCATTCAGTCATTTGTTGAAGAAAAGTTTATTGACTATCTGCCACCTAGGTCCTAGGGCTGCAGTTCTGGAAGAGGCTCAGGCCTGATCCACATGGAACCAGGAGGGAGGGAGGGTGTCAGCAGACATACCATATAACAGTAAGTGTTCCTACAAAAGCTGCGTGTTTTGGGAAGACACTCTGATGAGAGGGGAGCTCTGGTGGGGAGGCAGGGAGGGAGTGACTTATCTCCTTCCTCCTTAATGCTCTGTTTTGCTTGGACACAACTCTAGGTCCACAGGTGCCAGAGGAAAGGAGAAAGAATCCCTCAGCTTCAGAAAGCCCTGCAGGCAATCTAGGGTAAGGACGGGACTTCATGTCCAGGCAACTCTTTCTGCAAAATGAGGAGAAAACTTTCCTCTAGGTTTGATGACTATGGTGTTGGGGCAAAGACTTCCAAACCCAATGTGACTTGTTGCCTAGAAACCCAAGAAGCACCCAATGAGAAGAGGTGTGGCATGCTAAAGGCAATGTTTATCTGCTGAATTTTGATTCCCACTCTTTATTTTGAAGCTGTAGCCCCAAACATGAATGATACAGGTCACTGATACTTGCCAAGGGGGCTTACTCTCTAGTTTACCATTGCAATGTACTTCCAACAGTTGGCGCCTGCAACTCTTCGCTGGAGGTGTCCTCGGCAGCCAGGGTGCACAAGCTCAGAGTGCCAGAGAATTAACACCCTCCCTCCCGTAGCCCTCAGCGAAGGACTGGCAGGAGCCTGGAGACAAATACTCTAGATCCTTCACCTCCAGGAGCAGTAACTCTGAAGGGCATGTTCCACACTGTCTCCCCGACTTGTCCAGGCAGATTAAGCCCCAGCTGCCCACAGTGGTCACTTGCTTGAGGTCATGGTCTTTATTGGCTGCCGGCCCTCCCGTCTCACCTCCCACCTCCTACAGGTGTTTCCCGGGATCCCCTCCCAGATAAACTGCCTTCCGTGGAATGCTGGGCTCAGGCTCTCCCTGGAGGATCCTACATGGAGCTAGCAGGCCACACATGAGGTTTAGAGGCAGAGTCTTGTCATTTGCATTTATGTCCTGGCTCACCTCCTCTGCGGTGGGAAGGAGCTGCTGTCAGGAAGGCACAGGCAGCAAGGGTAGGAGCACCCAACCTCTCTCCGCCTCCGCTTCCTGATGCCGCGTGCAACCCTTGAGATCTGTCATGAGCCCCTCCCTAACTCTGGAGATGGAGGAAGATAGAGATCACATCACAGGATGAGCTCAGGCAGGGTCTGCTTAAAACAGGTGAGACTGACGGCAAAGGAATTCATGGCTCATCCTTTTCAGTCATTTCCCTGTAAATAGCAAGGAGCACCTTCACTTTTTTTCTCTTTTTTTTTGCAGCCTAATCACTAAGAACTCCCCTCTGGTGGGTACTTTTTTTAGAGCATAATAGAAGGTGTGATATCTTGTGAGAGGCGCCAGAGTCACTTGGAGAATGGCAGCTCGGGGATTGAAGTTCCTGAGAATATTAAAGATTAACACCAAATACTTTGTTGCTATTTAACTCTCTGCCGATTCATGTTCCCGGAGCAGAAACAGAACATTTCTTTCCCTCCCTTCTGTTTATTCCTTCCTTTCTCTGTTCTGGGGATTCAGAAGCTGTAGATGTCATATGCCAACTCCTTAAGGGCTGAAATGGTTTTATATAATAACAGAGAGGGGGAGCCTACAAAATGAAGAAAGAATCTAATTCAGCGCTTGGGCTGAAATGGGAACTGGAAACGCGGGGGAGGGAGGCCTTCTTAAAAATAGCTCACTCAGAGGGAAGAATGCAGCTTGTCTCAAGGCAGGCAGGCAGGCACAACCCTTGGGTGAATTATAGGAACCCACTGTAGGCCTCCTGCGTTTGCTTTTGAAATGTTGATCGTGGCTAAGAGGAGGCGGTTGAATGGAGGGCTGCTGGTGGCTGAGGCTGGGAGCCATCCTTGGCAATGGATGAGGCTGTCAGGCGTGTGTCCACACAGGCAGCACGCCACTGGGATATGTACGCCCTGTGCCCGTCCCTGGAGATTTATGCAGCCCCCATCACTGAAACTCCAAACCTGCCTGGAGGGGCACACAAGTCTCTAGGGAGGATGGGGAAGGAGCCCAGGGGAGCCCAAGGAGAGGGGGGAGGGGTGCAGAGAGAATGAAGAGAGAGGTCTGACAGGAGATGATGAGCACCTTAGAGACCCAGTGGCTCAGAGAGAGAGAGAGAGAGAGAGAGAGAGAAGCCAAATGGGGACAGAAGCCCACAGGGGGAAGCAGAAAGAAGCCAGACACATACAGAGACAGAAGGAAGGAGGGGGATCAGCCATGGAAGGAAAGGAAGCAATGGGTACCTTACTGGGTAATGAGAAGGAAGGGGGCAGCACAGCACCTTCCCCTAGGCTGCAGATGATCCATCCTTCCTATGCCCCAGTCCTTCTCCGTGTTTACAGGAGGAGCCATGATTAATTTGTTTTGTGGTAATCTTTGCTTTGAAGGGACAACTACCAGGAAGAGTGCGCAAATTCTACAATAATTGCAAGCTTTCCCTGCAGTCCTCCAGCTTGGCAAGTGGTCACCGAGGCCTTAGCTTCTGTGCCTGGTGCATTAAGGGATCTCTGGGTCTGCCCTCTTTCCTCTCTGAAAGGTTGTCCTTTGGTTGATGACAAGTCCAAGTGCCTCATCTGTATCCCCTCAGACTCCCCCAAACTGGGAAGTGACCCCCAATTCCTTCTTCCCTACCTGAGATGCCTGAGAAGGTATGCATGCAGACAGACATAGTGACCTAGAGCCCTTGCTATCGTATCTTCCAAATCACAGCCCATAAGGAGGAAGAGGTGAAAGAGGGCAAGAGCTCTGTCCCGAAATCATGGTACCAGACACGGCCCCATTGTGAGGGGCACCCTGCCCATATCCCCCGGTAGTCACCACTCCCATACCTGCCATCAGGCTCTGATCTAGGCATGTGTGTCTCTCTCTGCCTGAGGACTTTGGTCACAAGTGTTTGGCTTGTCTGGGGCACACCTAAACTGGTAGATAAATGCTACACTTTCGGAAAAACTCTGGGGCATGTCGTACCGTTTCCTAGAAAGCCCCAGGTGCCCCCAGAGGTGACCTGCTCAGGAACACACCCTGTCTTATCTTCCTCTCCTTCCCCATCTCACGTGGCCTGTTACTGTTCTGGAGCTTTCATTCTGTGCCTCCCAGGTAAACTATGTGCCTGCTTTTCAGTTCTAATCTCCCAGGAGGAACTTGGCCCAAGACAGGGGCTGTGTCGTTCTAGCAGCTTTGTCCCAGCTCCTGGGAGCTTTGGGAATGTAAAGGACCGTGTCATCACAGTACAAAGCAGCGCATGATTCTTGCCTGGGTTTCCTGGAGACCACCCAGGGAACTTGCTGGAGCCCAAGTATGTCTCTACAAGGACTTCAGGCAGAAGCTGCCTTAATTAATAAACACAGAAAAACAAGAAAATCGTGGAAAAACAATAAGCACAGTATCTTCTGAGCTTTGACAGACATACTTGGAGCATTAACCACCCAAATCAAATAGAATGTTCTTGAAGCAAACCGGGAACTTGGAGTGGCCTCTCTTGGGCTTCTCGAACTCTGGCTGCCAGTGGTCATCAGTGAGGTGGGTGTAGGCAGTAGGAATGTGGGCTGTGGTTACTGCTGCCCTGTCCTTAAGGAATGATCTTGGGGAGAACGATCCTCCTAAGAGAGGGGTTGAGGTGTCTGGGAAGTCTGAATCCTGGAAGAGACAGGCTGGAGTTGAGCCTCTGCTCCATCACGTTCCAGTTGTGTTACCCCTGGCAAAAGATTTAACCTCTCTGAGGCTTGGTTTCCCCACCTGCAAACCCGGGGCCCTGACACCTCACGGAAAACAACATAATGCATGTCCAGCCGCTGATATTAAGTATAGCTCCCATTTGCCTTCTCTTCGTCCACCTCCAAGGGAGCCACACATCCTTGGCCTGACAGAGGGCGGGTTGAGGGTAACAGGAAGCGTGTCCTGAGAGAGCCCCGGCCACACTGCCGGCACTGAGACGGCTGGACACCACAGTCCCCACATGCAGCCAGTCTGCATCCGTGGGCGTGGGAAAGAGACGTAAACGCTGACGGGCATTAAACACGAGTTAGACATGCCATTCCGCGCCACCAACACATTTCAAAAGTGCACATCACAAGGCTCTTGTTGAAGCCCTGGCGGCCAGCCAGGGTCAGACCACAAAAGGAAGCTGTTTCCCCGCTGGCGCTGCCGGGGGTGGCCAGGCGTGGCCAGGACCTCACGTCACTGCAGAGTGTGGGGGCTCTGCCGGGATTTCCTGCCCTGGCATCCGCTCTTTCTCCTGCCGGCCCCGCTGTGAACATCCCAGGTGACGATGCCCTGCCAACAAGGGAAGTCAGCTTTCACCGGACCCCGTCCCCATGTCCCCAGAAAGGCCCCGTCGGTGACGTTTCCGCGGGGCCCCTCCACGTGGCCCTGCAGCCTTCTGGAGACCCGCCGTGCCTTTCCCCCATGCAGAGTGCCACGGAAAAGCGTCCCTTATCCACAGCTGGGAGACGTCACATTCCATCGGCGGCGTCTAGGTGGAACGGCGGCCGCAGGCCCAGGGGTGGCCGGAGACGTGTGACGCGGCTGGCCGAAGTCAGGCCTCCCTCCTGGCAGACGATCCGCAAATATTTATTGAGGGTCTGCCCTGGACCAGCTCTGTGGCCAGGTCTGCGGGGCACACAGAGGCGCCCTGTGTGACACAAGGAGCTTATGTTCAGACTGAGAAGCCAGGCCGGCACACGGGAAACCGGGGGTCGTGTTGATGCAAGAGCTAGAGTTTCCTGCTTGAATGTGTGGGATGGTGCAGACTGAATGCACAGGCGCTGGTCTCGCTCCGTCAGGGTGAGGTGCTGGGTCCTGCGAGTTCCCCTTTGCAGAGGAGGGAGCTGAGGCTGGGCGATAGGTATAACCAGGATCACATGGAGAGTTAAGCTTCTGTCCTATGGGGTCCCTGACCCTTAGGGTCCCCATAGAAAGGGTAGGACTGGAGTAGTGTGTAAAAGACGATGCCGGCAGACCCAGCTCTGTTCTTAGGCTTGCAGAAAAGTTGGTCCTTGGGAGCAGGCTCCTTTAAATGTCACATAAACAGACCCTACATCCTACCCACCTGCCAGTGGTTCCTATTTGGATAAACACTGACACATAGTTTCCTATGCATAGAAGCACAATGCCTCAAATGATGGATCAGTAGGATGTATTTGTTCATTTTGCCCTTAGTCATTGACCCTTCATTGGCCAGACAGTGTGATTGACTTTTGCTGAGCGCCTAGGACTGGCCTAACTCTTTGAGGCCCACCCTTGGCTGGACTCCGCACATTCTCCATTCCGGCCCTGCGTGAAACAATGTCTTTTGTTGAGATTGGAAGGGGTCCAATAAACAGTGTGTGTGTCTTCTCACCTGAGCACTGAGCCACCGAGGCACACTGAGGAACCTCTGCATTGGCAGTGGATGATGGTGGAGAGCATGGCATGACTTAGGTGTGGGGCCACCGTGGATCTCAAAATAATGAATAGGACACACTGACCTCCCAACATATTGCAGTTATCCCCATGTTGGGGCCTGACCTCGTATTAGGGAGTAAGGAGGAATGCGAGTTTCCTGAAGGCAAGGAGAGCTCCAAGAGGAAAGGACTTCTAGTAGCTTCTTTCAACCAGTCAGATTTGGGGAGAGTGCAGGGTGGGGAGAGGTCAGGGTTATTAAGTGGGTAAAGTTC
Source organism: Mirounga leonina (assembly GCF_011800145.1). Classification (NCBI taxonomy): domain Eukaryota; kingdom Metazoa; phylum Chordata; class Mammalia; order Carnivora; family Phocidae; genus Mirounga; species Mirounga leonina. The sequence goes on along the minus strand of NW_023270268.1, from coordinate 9,220,841 downwards.
CTCCTGTCCAACAGTACAAACCATACCATAGCTACACAAATGGTGGGGTCCCTCTCTGTAAGGACACCCTTTCTAGCCCCATGTCACTCAACTCCAGCTGTCTTGGAGATATATCATGAGTTCAGGGGTTGAAGGCCAACTTACTGGTAGCTGCCTGGGATTGTTCTTTGGACAGGGATAAGAGGGTGGAGAGAGGGACCTTGAGAGTCTGTTACAACATTTTCCTGCACTGAGAGGCTTAGTAATATGGTGATTAAGGGCATGGCTTCTTGGAGTCAGCCCTGGCTCTCTTCCTAATTTCCTTATCTGTAAAATAGAGATAATATTTATACTCATTGTTTTTAGGGATTAAATAAAATTACGACACAGGGTTTAGCACCATCTCTGGCACATACTAACTGCTTAATGGATATTTACTTTTATTATAGCAAATGGGATCCCTTACACAGACATGGTAATGCTTTTGTAGAACACTGTCAGCTCCATTTTCTTATTTGTCCAATGATGACTTGGTACACATCTAGCCTTCCCTGGTCAAGGGTCTTGGGCAAGGTGCTGGGCACAAAGTAGCTGTTGTGCGGATTAATTCCTCCAGTGAATTCCCTCTCGACTTGGAGCTGAGCTCCTTGTGCTAAGGGAATGAGTATTTGGATTAGGGGAAGCAGGAGGTGATTGTGGAGTTGAGTCTCAGTCATGGGGGTGGGGAGGACCTGGGGCCCTGGAAGAAGGGAAAGGTGGTCCTAGCCAGTCAGAGATGAACATGGAAAGGAAGGTGGGGGTAGCCAAAGATAAGCTTCTCCTGCGTTTCTACTTTTTTCCACACAGAGGGAATTCCTAGGATCCAGGGGGTTCATGGACAGCCCCACCCTGGTCATTGCATTGGATGGCTCATGAGAATCCCCTCTTCTTTTTCTTTCTCAATCTCTCTCTCTGCCTCACTCTCCCACACTTCCTCCCTCCCTCCTACTTTCCAGCCTTCCTTTTCTCTCTCTGCCTCTCAAACTCCCAAATCTCCTGCCCTCTCTAATTATATTAGGCTTCAGCCTTGGATCTGGCACCTGCATTTTTCACGCAATGAGAGCAGGCCCTGACTATGTTGTGATGTTCTTTTCGACAAAACTGCCTTTTAGGTAAATACTTTTTGGGCCAATCTCGCTGAATTAACTATCTGGGTCATTTGAATTTCTTCTCTGGGAAATAATTATGGCCTTTGGGAAATGTAAAGTATACTGCAGTCCTGTGAGTGGAAAGAAAATACCAGCCTCCCTCTTCCCGTGCCACCTCCTTCCATTTCTCTGTGACCCAGGGAACCAAATTAGCAGTGACTCCCATCTCTGGGGTCCAGTGTTGCTTTGGATCTCTCTGGGGAAGTCCCTTAGGCATTCATTCACGTGAGGGAGATTATATTCATGTTACTTGTCCTTGTGTGAGAGCAATACTTCCTCCCAGGCAGCGAAAATTTTTTGAAAAAAAAAAAAATTCTGTAGATTCCCTCTCCAATTCTGGAGGGTGAAATAGAGAAGTAAGTGGTGTTACCATGCTCCAGCCTCAGGAGGACCAAGGCTTGCTTCACAGCACCAGGCAAGAACAGAAGCTCTTAGACCTGAGCTGGGGAATGGGTTGCCGGTGGGGGTAGCTGAGTAGCTTTGACTACGGTGATGGGATGCTGTCATGGAAGAAGCTGCCAGTCCCTTCTCTGGCTGGGACATGTAGGAAGCCCCCTTCAACTTGAGAAGGGTTCCTCTTCATCATGAAAATGTAAGATGAGGAGGTCTCCTCTGTCCTAGGGGAATGAGGCTGGCTCTTCTCTTCACTCCTTGGGAGGCAGAGCTGGAAGGAAGGAAGTTGGTGGGAAAGTTTTCAAGGGGTGTTCTGTTCATTTGCCACCAGAACATACCACAGACTGGGTAACTTAAACAACAGACATTTATTTCCTCCACAGTTCTAGAGGCCAAAAGTCTGAGATCAAGGTGTTGGCAGGGTCACCATCCCCTGAGGCCTCTCTCCTTGGCTTGTAGGTGGCCGCCTTCCCCTGTGTCCTCACGTGGTCTTTCCTCTGTGCCAGTCTGTGTTCTAATCTTCCCAGAAAGACACCAGTCCTACTGGGGCACGGCCCACTCAATGACCTCATTTTATCCTAGAGACCCCATGTCCAAATAAAGTCACACTCTGAGGTCCTGGGGGTTAGGATTTCAGCAAGTGAATTTTGAGGAGGACGCAGTTCAGCCCCTAACAGGCTTCCTGGGAGGCCGGGTAAGAAGGTGGACACTGAGCGAGTCAGGAACAGAGGGGAAATGACTGATGTACCCTAAAATGGCTGATGTTCAGAGCCATTAGCACCTCCCTGGTAGTCCTGAATGAGGTACCCTGGCCAGAGGACATCAAGAGACCCAATGGTGAGGTCACCAAGGAGGAAGGGAGGTCTGGGCTGGTGACCCAGGCTCACCAGCAGGATCTAGAGTCGGCGTGTGTGGGTTTGGGGAGAAGGGGGAGCGGAGGGTCCCCATGGGGAGGAGAACTGGGGCCGGATGATCCTCTGACTGTACCTGTGGAACTGGCTGAGCACACAAATGGAAATCTAAAGAACTTCAGCCCCGGAAGCCACGTGAGGGCAGCACAAGCTGTGTGGAGGCTTGCACAAGCAAGGTCACTGTGCAAAGTTGTGCGAGCATCACACTGCCTGTTCGCGTCTCATGCCTTGGGGCTGTGGATGGGAACAGCACCGCTGGAGTGGGGCTGCAGCCTGCAAGGCTGGACACCGTGGCTCTGACTTCAGCTCAGGAGCATCCATCCATCCGAAGGGCCAGTTTTCAACGGTGACCTCGTGTGGCAGCAACAGAAGCCATAGCAGGGGTAGGACTGAGCAGAGTCTTGTTCTTTCTCCACCAGGCAGTTAAAAGCAGGACTGGCCTCTTCAGTCTGAGCAAGGCCCAGGAAGGTTGGAGAGGAAGATAAAGGAGGTCCGAAGAAGGAATCTTCTAGATAGGGTGGGAAGCGGGGAGTTGAACGATTGAACACAAGAAATATAACGGGTTTGCACCAGCTAGCTAGAGAGCTGGTTGAGTGCTCACACCAGTCAGATTCAGATCCCTTTGGGGAGAGTGGACAACTTTTTTGAGCAAGGCTTTAAAAATCTGCACTTTGGGATTTTGGTTCACATTTTGATTCACTGTACATCTGCACACACACATTTTATCAGTCTGTACTCAGTAGGGCAAAGACTTCTGAGCCAGGCACTCTGGTGGGCATGGGAAGAGAGGAATTGGCCTCCAGTAATTTATTAATGGAGGAGAAGAGACCCACAGGTCACTCAGTCAGCTGGGTCCCAGACACCAGTTGGCTGCCTTCATTGAGGAAATGCTCTGTCGTGGGGGTTTCTTGGAAGCAAGCCCTGAATCGAGGATCCGTGGGAAACTGATTTCTTAGGAGGTGCTTTCAAAGGAAATGATGAAGGGATGGGGGAGCAGGGCAGGGTAGAACTCAAGGCTATGAGCTCAGGCAGAGTCTCAGCCTCCACGGGGGCCCACCAGATGCTCTGGAGCATGTCCCATCTTAGAGGCTGTCCTGATTTGAGGCAACCGAGCTAGGCTTTCATAGCCCTCGGTCCGTCAGTTGTTGGCTAAGGGCCACCTGGGAGGTCAGAAACTTCTAGACACTGCCAGCTCTTTGCTCATGTGAGCAGAGTGCTGTAGGAGCCCTTAGACAATCCTCCCGAGGGAGAGGCTAGGGTGGCTATTAGCAGCAGAGGGACACAGCCTTGGGGCAGAGGTGCACAGAAAGGGCAAAAGGAATACCTCTGGGGGCTGGCATTCTCTACTGAGCTGCTTTCTGCCTTGTCTTGGCTCCTTCCTCCAGGAACTGTTTGAAGACCTGATTTTGTGAACAAGTGTGAAACTTGGGCCAGCACCACCACAAAGGCTGAAGGCAACTCCTTAACTCACCAGCTTTGTGACCTTGAGTGAATGGCTCTGACCTTCACGCTCCTCATTGGCATGATGGGAATGGTAATTCTTTCCTCATAGGGTGGTTGTAGAGATAAAAGGGGCAGTGCCCGCTCAGCGCCTAGCTCCCTGCTTGGCTCGCAGCAGGAATTTGTGAAATGCAACTCCCTTCCTTTACTACTTTTCCTCCCCCTTCTTGGAGAAGAACGTTACCCCTGAGCACAGGGCTGCTGAAAAAAGTCCCTGCCACCTGCTCATTTTGTTTATGTACCGTCTGGCGAAAGGTAACAATTTAGATGGCAAATTGCGCTGCCAGAATTGGGGAGTTGGTGTATTAATTCCTGACTATTTACTGTGACAGGTTTAAAGCCCAGTATTTCAGGGAGTGCTAGGGCTTCCATTCTGCAGCATACAGAATTGCATGGATGCACCATGCTGCTTCCTGGCGGTACCAAGCATCTCGTCTGTGTGGCGGGTGGGGACAGGGTCCTGGGAGAACCCAAAGGGCTGACTTCATCCTGTCTCCTCTCCCAGCAG